>NC_141551.1:72152500-72456250 GCF_021556685.1 Rattus norvegicus | reverse complement strand
AGTGCCAGTCGGGAAAGAAAGAAAATGGAAACGCATGTGTTGCCAAGGACAGGAGTGCACACTGGTGCGTCCTTTCTAGAAAAGGGCTTGAAGTTCTTGAAGTTAGATATTAAGAGATTTTCATGTTCACACCCTTCCACAGAGCAGTTCATTTAGGAAAAACAGAAAGAGACAATAGTAGTCCTGTGCAAAGACTTAGCTGCAATGGAGCCCTTGTCTGGAACTCTGGACAGGACTTGGTGTCCACTGTGTTTATTTTCCACTCTTTGTAAAAAAAAATGAACTTTTTAAAAATGTCATATGTGTGTACTGTACTTATATCTTCTCTAACTCCTTCCACACAGCCCCATTTCCTCTCCAGTTCTTTAATATGTTCTTAAATATTTTCCTTAATATGTATGTATTTTTCTTTATGAATATTTAATATGTATACACACTCTCTTTAATATATATTTAATACACACATAAATGATGGGTACAGGAAAACAATCTGCTGAGTCTATTTTGTGTTTCTCATATGTATTTGTTTTTAGAGCTGACCATTTGGTATTAGCTAATTAGTGGGCTCATCTTTAAAAGATGTACTATATTTTTAGTAGAAAGACTAAAATATTAAAATGTTAATTGTCTTTTTTTGGGGGGGGTGGCTGTGTCACAAGATTATGAGTGACTTCCTCTCTCTACCCTTTGCATTTCTGTCTGAATTTTTCTGTGATAAGTATGCGTATGACTTTTGAGATGAAAAGACTGCCAGTTCAAAAGTGAAAAAGTCTTTTTAAATTCCGCTATATCCAATCACTGATGAAGGTTTAACTGGAGATGAAAGCTCGCCAGGCTCATTCCTCTAATGAGAGGCTGCTGAGAAAGGTGCTGCAGAGAAGGACGCCAGCCAGCAAGGCAGTAGGGCTCATCATGGCAGCAGAGAATACTCTGAAAGCGCTCTTTTCCAAATAGCAACTGTGTAGGGCATGCGTTCCTGGGACCACGAGTGAGAACACCCATCTGGCATGCCTGGCTCATGGAGGCCCTACTCACAGAACAGTAGTCATGTGTTTCACCATTACCTTCCTATCACTGACTTCGAGCAACTCTGGGGGCCTTAGAACCATCAGTGTTTGAGAATTTCCTCCCACTCTCAGCTCCAGAGGAGGACACAAAAATATTCTAGGGATGGAGAGAGCCACCAAGTATAAAGTGAATCCTAATAGTCACAGATAGGTGACCCAGACACCTAGGTGACACTGAGTTTGCTTTCAATAAGAAGCACTCATGGGGCTGTGGGGCTCCGTGGGCAAGGGTTGCTCTGTGACCTGAATTCAGCCCCAAGAAACCATCTAAAAATGCTAGGCATGGCTTCACAGATATGTAACCCTGTGATAGGGAGGCAGAGGCAGGAGTGTCTCTGGTGCTAGGTCTCTAGCCAGCTTAGTCTAATTGGCAAGGGCCAAGAAGAAAGACCCCGTCTCAAAGGAAAGAGGTTTCCTGAGGAATGAGCCCAGACTGTCTTCTGGCTTCCATGGTGTGTATCTATGTGCACGTGCTCCTGTAAACACACCTGTCCACCTCTGACAAACATACACATAAAAAAAAACTAAACTAAAAAATAAGTAATGAGAAAATAAAATACATCCGAAGAGAGATACTTTATAAGAATCTAAATTGAGGGCACTTTAGCTGAACCCCAACATTCACAAAGCTCTGCTCATTAATACACCCCTGTGTGACTGTCTAGCCTGTCCATTCCCTTCTCTTTAAAACCTACAGAACCCAGGACTAAGTCACTAACTCAGCACAGCACCTCTATGCAACAACCTTTGCTGATCCGGTATCACCCTTCACGGTCAATGTTAATTTCAAATACAACACCAACACGCACATCAATCACTCCCTAAGAGATGTCTGTACTCACAATACATCAGGGTTGAAAGTGGCCATAGAGGAGTGCTGGGGAGGGGGACAGCACCATGGTGGGGTGGATGTCATCGCAGAACACTGGAGAGATACACCCAGGTGTACTCTACAAAAGGGTGTCAGTGCCAGCGTGGGAAGGCCTCCCGGGGCTGGAGACACTTGAGTTATGTCACACATGGGGACGCAGGAGGACCTGAGCAGGGGAGGCCAAGAGAACTAGAGGGACAGGAAAGGGAAAGAAAGGATGGTTTTCGTGGCCACCAGAGCAGAGAGAGAAAGGGGTGAAAAGGTACAGAGGCAGAGGGTATTTAATAAGGGCTTTTGCCAGGCAGGAGTTAATGTAGACACTTAAAGAAGCCACAGGTGAGCGGGGCTGAAGATGTCTTAGATGCAGAACTTGATGGAAAAGGTGGCATTTTAGGGAGATGGTGTGGGCTGGAGCAGAGAGGGTGGGAGTGGACACTATAACTTCCATTTACTGCTGTGCGGTTAGAAATGAGGTGCGGAGTATGCCTCCTGCAAGCAAGGGTGCATGCTGCTGCCAAGCCTGGAGCCCTCCCTCGAATACTCCCCCTACGCCCCCCATCCCTGCTCTCAGCCTGGTGCTGGGGTCCTGTCCTCCTCCTGTGTTTCCCTTCATGCTCAGGCAGGTATGCTCATGAATTTACGTTCTAGAGAGCCCTTCAACAAAGATAGAGGTTAGCTGGCTTCTCCACCTCCAGACTTCCCTTCTACTAAGGATGCCTGCGTGTGTGCGTGCGTGCGTGCGTGCGTGCGTGCTCTTCCGCCCCGGGATGCAGGCTCCTCCGCCCCCGCCCTCCTTCACTTCTTTCTTCTTCCTCTTTATTCACCTTTTTCCTCTCTGTCCTCCCGTTCTTTATCCCTGTGTTCTTTATCCCTCCTCCCCCTCTTTTCTCCTTCACCCTCATATCACACCTGCTCACTGTTTGTGCCCAGAACTCGTTTTTTGTGACTCCGCTCAGCCCTCAGAACCACAAAGACCCCACGGCCCAGTGTTTTAGCGATCCTTCCTTTGAGCAGCTCAGAGCTGAGTCTCCCCTCCTCACCCTTCTTCCTAGTTACCACCTCGGACTACAGGTGACAGCTATTGAATACCTAACTTAAAAGCACAGCGTTTTGCATGGATAGTGTCATTTGGTGTCTTCATCCCGAGAGACAGGAATCATCTGCCCCAGTTGGCAGTTTCGAGGTCAGGCAACTGTGGAGGAGAAGCTTGCTCAGGTCTGGCAGATTTTAGACCTTGGATTCCTAAGGGCCACACCCGATAGCGTCTCAGCTGCGTGTCAGCGAGTGCCCTAAAGTCCCTGGATTTTGTCTGTGACCCTGAAGGTCTCCCTACCTTTGTAAAAAGCTTTTTAGACCTCTTGAAGTCTCCTCCCCTTCCTCCAGGTGTGGCCTTTCAGAGCTCAGGTTTTTTCTTCCCATTAGAGAAGGCTGAGTCTGCATGCTGGCCTAGCACAGTCCTACTTAGATTACAAGAACAGAAAGTGTATTTACTAGTTTCATCCTGTGAAACTGTCTCTCTCTTTTTTTTTTGGGGGGGGGGGTGTCTAAACCAGACATTATTCAAAGTTGGATATAAGTACATCACTTCCTTAGCAGGTAGAACAGGTTGCAGATTTCCAAAATGTTGTTTATAGCAATCCTTTGTATATGTAGCATCACAGGCTGGCTCATGTCAACTCAGATCAAAATGACTGCTAGGTTTTGGTTTTGTTTGTTACAGTGGGTTTTTTTTGTTGTTTGTTTGTTTGTTTGTTTGTTTGTTTTCTGTGTGGTGGTGGGGACTGAACTCAGGGCTGAGTTATGCCCTAGCCCAGTCTAATATTATTTTAATGTAGATGATTTATGTTAGAGAAAGGACAAAGTATAAGCATATACATTACTGTGAATTACTTAATCCCTTAAATGACTATTAACTAGCTGTTACTAATAGAACAAATGATGACCACACTGGCCCCACAGGGAATTGAGAGGACACTGGGACTTAAATGAACTAGAACCCCCACTCTGCTAGATCTAAAAGGAGCGATCCTCAAGTTCACAATCAGAACAGTTTAGATACATGGAAACAAAGCGTTTGTTCCTCTCTCTGCTGCGAGACCACAGCTTACACTCTTCCTGAAGCTGGGGCTTCATGCAGCCCAGGCTTTGTGACATCCAGATTCCATGAGACAAGCCAGCATTCTAAAGTAGTGTCTCAGAAAAAAATTTAAATTTGCATAATTTAAAAAATACTGAGGTCCGGGAGATGGCTCAGCGGTTAAGCGTATGTTCTGCTCTTGCAGAGGACCAGAGTTTGTTTCCCGACACCCATACTAGGTAGCTAATAACTGCCCATTAACTCCAGCTCAGGAGTGTCTGACATCTCTGGCTTCCTCTGGTACCTGCATTCAAGAGCACATCACGCAAAGATAAACACACACACACACACACACACACACACACGCATACACACACATGCATACACACACACATACTCACACATGCATACACACACACATACTCACACATGCATACACACACACATGCATACACACACTCACACATACACACTTCACACACGCTCACACACGCATACACACATGCACACACATACACAACACTCATACACACACACTCACACAGCTTTAAAGGAAATTAATCTTAAATAATTGTTTGCAGGCAATTCCCTTTCTCACTTTCATTTTTCTGAAGAGGGGAATACAACAAAATGAAACTCCTAGAAGCCTGAGAAACACTCCCAAGATGCATTTGTTCCTGTGCCATCCCACCATGGCAGGGGAATTCTGCAATTTTACATGGACACCTACCATGAAGCCTTTCTGAAATTCTGTGACCCTTGGATAACCTGATCAGTGATAACCTATGATCAGCGATAACATGATTTCCTGCTTCACATTGGAATGTCACATTAAAATAGATTGAGGGTATAAAACTATTGAAATTGAATTGATTTAATCATGGTTGTGTCCCTTTACTCTGAGTTTCACTTTCTTTGATTCTGTTTATACAAGGTCAAGTGTAGCCTAACCATATCAAGTGGAAAATTCTAGAAACAAGCAATTCATAAATTTTAATTAATAGTTGTTATAATATAGATGGTTATAATTGTTCCATTTTTGTCCTTGGTCCTTATTGCTAATCTCTCAGATTAAACTTTATTGTACGAATGTGAGTAGAGAGGAAAAAGAGTTCAGGGAGGGCTCGAAACTATCTGCATGTTTCATGTATCCACTGGGTGCTGCCTGCTTTCTCTCCTCAAGGTAAGGGGGAGCTACGGTAACCAAATGGATTCGTGGACAGCAGCCTCTTTAAATCTCCATGTTTACACATGTCTCCTGCCTTGGCGGCTAACTAGAGCTATATAAGAATAGAGGGTCCATGTCCCTTTGATTTTCTTACTTCAGAAACTAATAATACTAAGGAATTATTGTATATTAAAATAATCTGGACATATTTCAATATGTGAACACATTTCATACTGAATTGTATGTTTACACACACATTTTAAAATGCACATACACTGACACTCATCTATCAGAACGTAAATAATAAAATGCTTTTGTGAGAAATTCTATCTTGGAGTTAATTTGGAGCACAGATGAGGGATTCACATGTATGGTTACTTCAGCTGAGCGTGGGAAGGCTGTGTGGGCTTCGTACTTAGCCGCTTCCGGCTTAAACTCACTCTTGAACCTAACGATGGAGATTCCGACAGACGGCACGTACAGAATGAATGAAAAGGGCTCCTTACTGAAAACCGGGAAGGACGAGTTTCCTTTTAACACTTGGAATTCTTGCTCCAGTCGCCTCCGTAGATCTATTTGCTCAAATAAAACCTTCTGAAGTTCCTCTAATGGGGGTGGGGGAGAAAGAAGAGGCATTTTACTAATCTTTACAAATAACCCCTTAGAGAATCGTTACGTCTGGCAGTTTGTTATAAGACAAAATATTTTACCAGTTTAAAAAGTGTTGCATAGACATAGGATAGATTTTGTGCAGAAATCCATGAATATAAATCAATGTAATATATTATTTTAAAGTATTATATTACAGTGTCATGTATTGATTGATATGTATGCATTAATCTCAATTACATCCACCCAGTGGTCCATATATTATTCATATGTTGCTTGTCAAGCTTAAAATATGGTGCAGAACAAAAATATCTTCTTATCTCCGTACTCCTTAAAAGCTAAGAGAAGTACCCAGCTTCCAAAATTGTCTTTACCTTTTCCCATGTTTTCTACATCCTTTTTGAGCGAATGAGGTGAGTTGGTTTCTTGTGTGTGTTCACCTTAAAGAAAGAAAAATAAATAAATAAAGGAAAAATATTAGTTTGCATGGACTGTGCTCCCCAAAGTTTTTTTCATTTTCTTTTTCATATCTAGAAAAGGAGGTTGTTATTTAACATAAGGTGATGTTAGGAACCCACGGGACTCGGTGCTGTTCTGGAGAATGGGTACCACTCCTTCAAATCACAGAAGCACCCTAGACCACGAGGTTAGAGCCTGTCTGGTCCTAGAACAGCAGCGTCACTCACGAGAGGAGGCCCGCTCTCCCTGGAAGGCCTTTCAGACTGGCAGAGAGAGTAGTTCCCTGAACTTTTGGTATCCCCAAATCTGTAAGAGTAAAAAAGGAAGGAGGTCTCATCTTAGGGGAACAGTCACACCTGGGGGACCTCCTGGCCGTTGATAGCCAGCTGAAAGAGAGGAACACCCCAGCGGAGATGTGAAATGGGCAATCTGTTAGTTTGTAAATATCTACTCACTCGGCCATAGCTCTTCAACTTCTTATCTGAAATAACTCACCGTAACTCATCCTTACCCATAAACATGACCGTGGGAGCAGAGGTTGGATCCCCAGGAGCTAAACACAGGCGTGACAAGCACCAGGCCTCTGCCTCAACCCTAGCACCCAAACCCAACTAAATAAGCCAGCATTAAGAATAAAGGTTAGACTGTTGCTCCTGCTTTGCTACGTGCTAACTGGAACAATGGCGAGTGAAACGATACATTTATCTTCCCTGAATTGTGCCTTCACAGAAAGGGAGAGCCCAAATACACCAAAGATTTAACCCATTCATTCAGCCAACTAGATGATTGTGTTTTCAAATCTCGAGGTGATGTCTGTGGCAGCCACTCGGGGTGATTAAGCTTCCGCTTTTGTCTAAAGAGATGAGGCAGTGCAGGCAATGGTTCTCTGAGAAGGTTTTACGGATTCCCTCCCGCATTGGTTGCTAGAGGTGGCCCAGGGCTTGGCCACCTCTTCACCCACTAGGTCAGGCGCTGCTGGAGGCAAGGGCCCTGCCTCTTCTCTGCATCCAGCAGCACCTCACGGGGCTGGACACACGACAAGCCCCAAGTGGAGTGTCTTCTGTTGTTCCTACAGGAATCCCTGGAGGACATAAATCCCAAGTCATGGCTCCAGCCAGAATGTATCACTTTAATTCTCTGCCTACTCTTGGTTCACCCCCCTCAGAAGGACATGGAGTGTAATAGCCCCCAGGCACTTGTTGGGATACTCGGAGACCTCCCTGCCAAGCTAAAACTTCTATAAATAAAGAAACAGGATTTCTTCCCAACGCGTCAACCTACAGTATCAACAGACATCTGTATTCCACACGCTGGCTCTCTGGAGTGTGTGAAAGGTGCACATGAATGTACATTCTTCCCTTTAAAGATGTATATGTAACATACATACATTCAAATATCCCTAAACACACGCATACTCGGGGGCGGAGCCTCACCTATCCTTCACCCTTCATGTTCCTTACCGACAGACAGACATTCTCTAACAAGTTGAGCATATTCACACGACTTCACTTCCGTACTCTTGAACCTGACCTCTCTCTAGTCTCAAGTGTTCTCTCAGACCTCGACAATGTGGGATTCTTTTCGTTATAGTGAGGACAATGCCTGTGAAGTATCCCAATGGTGGAGCTCTATAGGACCCTGAAGGGATTTGATCCTCTACTAGGAAAGTAACAGGTTGGTAACCAATTGTTAATATGTAAGCCGTATGTGGTGATGTCTGGAAATGAGGATGTGTGGTAGGTACAGGTCTGACTATGTAGCATCAGCTGTCAAGCATGGAAGTCCTCAACTGACGCGATGCTGAATCCCAACAGAGAAGGGCAAGCAGGGCGGTCCATGCCTCGGAGCTTCCTCACAGGCGTTGAGAGGTTTTCTCAATCTACCGTGGATGACTTAGAGGAGAAATAAGAGCGCTTCCAAGTCATGTTCTTACCAGGCTATAGACCAGACTTTTTGATTGATTAATATATTTTTAGAACTGTCTTTCATGTTACATTTCAATTGGATGAATACATTTAAAAATTAAGATACATGAAACTACCGTTCGGACCGGAGAGATGGCTCAGTGGTCAAGAGCACTGACTGCTCTTCTAGAGGTCCTGAGTTCAAATCCCAGCAGCCACATGGTGGCTCACAACCATCTGTAATGGGATCCAATGTCTTTAAAGAAAAACTATCATTCCTTTCTCCTTTGTAACTACTAACATTATATGCATAGAGTACCCCCTAAAACGATAGCTAATTAATGGAATCATACTGACTGCAGGAAAGTCTACTGGTGACGTTAACAACGGGCTGTTCTCTGGAGGTTTTATTAACATCTTGTGTTAGTGTCTACTACAAATAGACATTTCACTGCGCTTTTTGAGCAAAAATGGCCAATGTAGAGCTTAGACAATGCAAATGTGCCTTTCACACTGAGGGTTGTTTTTTTTTTTTTTTTTAAGTGTCTAGGTGTCAGGTAAATAAGGACACAGAGGCAGCCGCAGCTGTGCTCCGTGCGTCTCTTACTGGACCGCTGCTTTCTGCATTCTTACTAATCTGTGGGAACCAGATTGTTAATGGTGGTTAAAAATGACCTCTGGGAGCCTGGATGTTTGCTCACTACTACCGCTAATGTTTCCATCTGGGTTTCTTTCTTTCTTTTTTTTTTTTTAAGGCAGTCTAATACTAGATGAAATAAATGTGATTTAGTTGACAGCGAGCTTCCAGTTTTTATAAATATTCCATCAGGTTAGAGGTGTTTCACTTCTCAATGTGAGTGAATGGCTTTGGAGGCATCCCAAAATTAAGATGCTCACCTTTTTCTTCTTTAAAGAAATATTTACAGGCAGAGAGGTGGGGGAAACTTAGAGGTCTCGGTGGCTTAGAGGCAGAAAAGGACGTTACACAAGGGAGGAATGTCTTTCTTAGAGGCCTGGCCTCAAACACGTCAGACAGTAGAAGAAAACACCGTGGTTTGGAGTGGGAAAGGGATGAATGATTCGAGTATAAATGCATTGGCCTCGGAGGGGTGAGACGCAAAGCTGCTGCTTAGGGATGCGTCACCTTCTCATGGAGCCTTCACGATCCATGAGCCGTGCTCGCCCCAGTGGTAGAGGCAGCAGCATGCTCACGGCAACCAGATACAACCAAAAGCCAAAGCCTGGGCACGTGCTTTCCCATTCTCCGGGTCCTCCGGCCCAGGGTGGCCCCGTGTTCTAGGGGATGTTCTATCACACCCTCGGTTTTGCCCACGCTCAGCCACCAGAAAACAGACAAGATGGATGGATGTGAGATTGTACCATGTTACGTGTGGCATGCATAAACAGTAAATACCAAACAAGCAGGGACTAAAACTCACAAACTGGCCGAGAATCAGTCAGTGAGTTCCTTACAGGCTTAAGACAGATCACTTTCTCTTAACGACTGTGGCACGCCCTTGTTCAAGAACCTGGGCTGGAACCCCTGGCCCTCCCAGGGAAAAGAATCCATTCTATGTTCCTTTGGAGTTCCCAGGTCTCCTAACCTGGGTTCCTGCTGCCTTGCCCCCCAGCTCATCTGCCTTTATTGCTAGCACGAATCCTTCACTGTATTCAGGCCTGTGTTTCTCACTGTGGATTGCTTTGCCTTGTATTGTCTGCCTTGCCTGGGGTACCTGGCCCTCTCCTCACTTTCTATTCCATTCGAGATATCCAATGGCATTCCGAGATGCCATTTAAGTCTCCTTTGGCATGGACTGAGCATTCCGCACTCTCCAACCTTTGAGTATTAAAGCCCTAATCTTTGCGGTGATGGTTCGAGGCAGTTCAGCCAATGGGATTGATTGGGTCGTCGGGACGGAACACTTATGCAGCCGTGGGCTGGGCTTAGTTCCGTCGTGTTCTGTACAGCCAGGAATCGGCTGCCTATGCATCTCCTAAGAAGCCCCCACCAGACGCTGAGTCTGCTGCTGTCTTGATCTTGGACTTCACAGCCTCTAGAGCCTGGAGTAACAGCTACTGTTAGGTGGTTTTGTTCTAGTATCCCCAAAGGACTAAGATGTGACTTCCGTGAACCAATCTCAGTTTCTGCAAGTGCCACTGATCACCCCTTTCCCAGGCTAAAGTTCTGAGTATCTTTCCTTCACCCCTTTGCTTCCTACCTAGGAGATTTGCTTTCTGAAGGCAGCAACCACCCGACTCCAAGGAGGGTGCAAATGCATCCCCCCAATGCCCGCTGTACCAATCGATCCTAGTTTATGAAAGAAACACCAGCCACTGCTATTGTAAATCTTCAGCTGTCCTGAGGGCCTCGAAACTAATTCTTATAGTTAAACCTAACTCTTATAAGTGAAAAAGTACATTTCAATTTGTCTTATAATCAGACTAAATCAGGCTAACTATATTTTCTATCTACTGGGAAGTTTGTGATTCCGCCCCCACCCCGATAAAAATAAGTTTTTTTCCTTGCTTGAGATTTTTCAAAGTTTTTATGTAAAAACACTTAGTCTAAATTCTAGCTAAAACATGGAAAATATTAATTAATAAATAGGTCTGCCATGGCTCCCAGTAAAAATATCACATATATTAGGGTTCATTTATTTTATTACAATAATACTTTTTTTTTCTTTTCTTTTTTTCGGAGCTGGGGACCGAACCCAGGGCTTTGCGCTTGCTAGGCAAGCGATCTACCACTGAGCTAAATCCCCAACCCCACAATAATAATTTTATCATAAGATGTTCATCTTTCAGTATATGTTAATGATTTGTTTCTGTTTTACTTGCTAAAGATGAAACTTAGGGCCACACACAGGTCAGGCACGCTCGTTCCCCCAGGTTCAGCGACATGAACCACACAAACAGATGAGATACCATGTTCTGTTGGTGGTCATAGGACGGGGAGAGAAGCTAATAAAATAAACGTCCCTGTTCCTGTCCCTGGCAGGAACAGTGTTGAAAGGGGGAAAGTTCATCAGGGGTCTTATCCACACTGGACTCACGTGCCCACACTGGCCAAGAGGTGCCTACTGGTGCAGTAGGGACAAGACTTTACGGAGGCAGCAGATTGATCTCTCTGTTAGATCGAGGCCTGCTTCACAGGCGAGGATTCAAGCTTGGTGTTGCAAAGTTGGTGTAAACCTATGCCTGGGGAACTCGGTGGCTCCCTAGAGGAAGAACTTGTCAAGGCTGTCATGTTGTCAGCTCTCTTCTAAACACTCATGCTGATATCTATAGATTCGTGCTGCTTCCAGCCGTGGTTGGAGAAACTTCTTAAGTGGGCGGTGGGCACTGCAGAGACTTAATACCTGCTCAAAGTGCTGGGAGTAAGCGATGGTGCTCACCCATAGACGGGGCACTGCCCGCCTCAAACACACCCATAGGTGGGGCACTGCCCGCCTCAAACACTCTCCCTACTCAAATCCCACCCAAGTTCCAAAGAACATGGAGGAGTAGGAAGTGGGTAGAATACTGAGAGCCGGAGGACACGGCAGGAGTGCTGTCTCCTGGAGGTGACTTGCCAATTGCGCACACAAGCTCATAGTAGCTGTGGTTATCTGAGCAAGATCAAGCCAGAGAAAAACTCCAGCATGGATGAGGGAAGGGATCCCAAGTTCACGCCCTAGTTGAGCAGATATTGGCAGTTAATGACTGTGAGTAAGGAAGAGTCACATCCCTTTAGGTTTCCCAAGCCCCAGTGGGTGATCCCATTGAACTCATTGGGTTGAAAATAGCAACAATAATCACAAAAAGAGGTGGGGGGCAGATGTGATGGAAGATACTGGAAGGTGGTTGTGAGGAGTGGATATATTCAAGGAACATTGTATACATGTATGGAAAAATTTCAAAGAGTAAGTGCAAACTTTTAAATTTTTACTTCAATAAATAAGATTTACACACTGCAACCTCAGTGTTCCAGTTATGTACCCTAGAACGTGGGGTGTCTTATCTGTATGGCGGCACAATATCAGATGACAAATCTTAAGATAAGGAGTAAGAGATCTGGCTTTCACCTATCCGTTCTACAGAAAGGCCTCCTCCATGGTGTTCTATTTCTGGGCTTAGCTCTCTCCCCAGATTCTTCCTTGAGCCACACACAGCAGTGCGCACAGGTTCTGCCAGGCAGCTGCCCCAGCAGCTAGCACATTACTCCTCCCAATACTGTTACTGAGAACACTTGGCGGAAATCTTTTGGAGAACATGTTTGCTTGTCCAAGAAAAAAGCATGCATTCCCCAGAAGGTCGCTTTCAAATAGATAAACATATTTTGATTTGGTTCAGTATCTGTATATGAGATCCACACGCATTCTCACATTCAGATGACTGTGTCTGGCAGACAAATGCTTCAACAGCCCTGTGGGGCAGATGCTCTCCTGAGTGGGTTCTGGTGCGGGGAGCAGATATCTAACATAATCAGTAGGGCAACTGGGCCCTGCATGATGTTTCAAGCACACTGCCACAGTCTCTCGGGCTGGATGAAGACTCCACCCTCTTGCCTCTTGGAACCCTAACAGGCCTGTTGAATTCTTAAAATAAACACTGTATTTTGATAACTGGCCTTAGCTTTGTAATCTAGCTTAGGCCTTTTTCTGCACCTTTTCTCTTTTCCTTATAATGTATCTCAGAGGTGCAAATTAGACTGAGTCAAAATTAATCTACATGTGGGATAATAGAAAATTTAGCACAATACCTGGCATACAGGATTTTTAAAGGACACTTTGCGTCCAGGCATAAGCAATTAATTACAGAGGCTAGGGAGATCGCTTAGCAGGTGAACTCTGAAGACCGGACGGAGTTTGGGTCCCATGCACCCACTTAAACAGGTGGGTGTCATGGCCTGCCTGTGTCCCAGAGACAAAGGCGAGATCCCCTGAACCCACTGGCTAGCTAGACTCACTGCTAAAGAAGCAAGTTTGGGGTTCGAATGAGACCCTGCCTCTTTGTATAAGACAATAATTGAAGATGCTAGTGTTAATGTCTAGTCTACACATTCACGCATGTGCACCCACATGTACGAGGACACAGATACTCACACACAAACTACAAAACAAATACTACAAGATCAGTTGCATAGGAAGCAAAGTTAAACAATGTTCTCCTCTGTCAGTGTGTTACACTCCTGCTAGTTTCTTGGTGTTGCATCTACCCTAAGTGACTTCTCTGTGATGCTGACACTTTTGTAAGGTAACAAAAATAGAGACAAAAGGTCACCAAAGAGGGACTGCGACAGCACAGCCTAGATGAACACTCTCCCCATTAATGAAAACAGAGAAACTGTTGGAGTCTGGTGCCAGGGAGGTTACAATGAAAACCAGTAACAGCACATTTCATGATTAATACCCACAATGTATTATTTGAGCTTGGCATGGCTACACATGCGTGTAGACCCCAGCACTCAGGAGGCAACATGAGGAGGACCAAGAGTTTGAGGACAGCCTGACTATCTCTATCTATCTATCTATCTATCTATCTATCTATCTATCTATCTATCTATCTATCATATATTTAATTAATGACTCGAGTCCATTCTAGGTTTCTCTCGAGTTTTAGAATTGCATTAATGCCATGTGAGTTAATGCTATGCAATGTTTTTTTTTATTTCTTTTTTTTTTTTTTTTTGGTTCTTTTTTTCGGAGCTGGGGACCGAACCCAGGGCCTTGCGCTTCCTAGGTAAGCGCTCTACCACTGAGCTAAATCCCCAGCCCCTATTTCTTTTACATTTATTTATTTGTTTTCTGTGTGAGTGGGGGGGGTGGCCGGGAGCAGGTGTGAATGTGACACGTACATATGGAGGGTGGTGAACAACTTGCTGAAGTCAGTTTTCTCTTTCCACCATCTTGACAGCCCTAACTTTTTTTTTAAGAAAGATTTTCGTTATTTTCTATCTCGTTGTGTTTCATATAAAATTAAAAAAAATTATTAGCACAAAGAAGAGGTTTTCATAAATAGGAAGTAGATGACTGAAATACAGGGATAACTTAATTCTGGGTGCATGTATTGAGCGGCTTCAAGATATGTTATCTAAAAGTAATGTTCATAGTAAATTAGAGGTTTTTATCAAGTTCTACAGGCAGACCAACTGGGATACAAACTTACCCAAAGTTCCCTTAAAGCGAGAGAATTAAAACGCAGACCCACTACTCTGGCTTTTTAGAATTTCTTTTCTTTTGCTTTTTTTTTTTTTTTAATAATCGTAAGCATGTTCTAAAATCGGATGGAATAATAAATCAGAGCCCCTCATCTGCTATATATTCATGAGAAGTGTAACTGCTTCTTACTGTTCTTGGAAATCCATCCACGGCATATTAAGTACACTAGAGAATCATACCCGTGGAAATCAAATTGATTTTAAAACGTCCATATACCTAACAGGATGCAGCCGTGCCCAGAGTCCGCAGGTGCAGGCTGCGTTTTCGAGGAGAGGGATTGGAAGGCAGGTGACGCCTCTTTTCTCTCATTTCCTTGACCCGAGATAGCTCTGAGCTGCCTCACCAGCTTACCCCACCGCATTCAATTTCAAATCACTTAACGTCACTGAAGTTATTCAAGGCCGAGATTCGAAACCCACTCTGGGATTGCAAGTGAAATCCTGCCATCCACAGTCTCCAGTTGGTAATATTTTTACCAAGCCCCTGTCCATTGAATTCTAGGTGCCTTGGCATACTTTTGAAGTTCTGTGGCTTTCTGAGAGAATTTTGGTTGGTGATGACTATCTTGTTCAGCCCCTCGAATTATACACAGTACGACATCTGCCGTGTACCATGCTTTTCCAGACAGGATTTTAAGACCTCCGTTATAAATGTCATCAAATAGCTTATCGATAAGGCTGACAGCTTGGAATAAAGGTGATACAGAACCAAGCAAGGAACAACTACTCCACAGACATGCTCACCACGGAAAACCAAACTTCATATTAAGGACCAGTTAATGCAATAACTGTCCCCCACGATAGACGTGTCTGTTTCTATACACAACCACCGAAACTTCCTGGTAATTATGTTGGCGATTACAATGAGAATGAAAAATTTGTATAAAAGCCAAAAAATAAAAAAGCCATATGATTTACCAGCGAGGTAAAAAAGAAAAAGCTGTTTTATTCTCCTATGTTCTGCTTATGCGAAGGAATTAAATATTGTTCTGTTAGTTTTCAAAAAAAAAATTATGATTGAGCTAAGTGCTGGCTGAAGCCAGCCCCACTAGGCAGTGTTATGTTTTCTACTGGGGTCTTGTTTTGAGGGAAGTTCTCACTATACAGCATGGGCTGGGTTGAAATGTGTGATCCTCCTGCCTCAGCCTCCGAAGTACTAGGATTATGGGTGTGGCTTGTGGGGCAGGGTCAGAATGTTGACTTGTTCATGTGAGACACTGCCCTTTATTCTAGTCTGTCACTTGCATCTATTCTGCAAATATTTATCTCTATCTCCCTATCTGTCGGTCCATCCATCCATCCATCCATCCATCCATCCATCCATCCATCCATCCATATTCCAATCATTCAAGTGATGCAGTCTGGCTAGTTTGTCTCTCACTCTTAGTTGGCAGCAACTGAAGGGCAGAGACTGACCTTGCCTTTTATCTCAGAGCCTCCAGAGCTTATTGAACTACACAGCGCTCTCAGCTAAGAGTAAAGCACATGGACTCAGGCAGCCAGGGAAGCCAACAGTTCTTATCTGTAGAGGAATCTGTCCCAGGAGGAAGAGGAGGAGGAAGAGGAAGAGGAGGAGGAGGAGGGAGAGGAGGAGGAAGAAGAGGAGGAGGAAGAGGAGGAGGAAGAGGAGGAAGAGGAGGAGGAAGAGGAGGAAGAGGAGGAGGAAGAGGAGGAAGAGGAAGAGGAGGAGGAGGAGGAGGAGGAAGAAGAGGAGGAGGAGGAAGAAGAGGAGGAGGGAGAGGAGGAGGAGGAGAAGGAGGAGACGACGACGACGACACTGGGAGCTACCACAGCAGCAAGCCACACACGCTCATGATCTCCAGGACTTGTTTTAGCTTTTGATGTTGCAAAATGAATACAATCTGGTTATGATTAAATAAGTTAAAAAATAGTAAAACACAGGTGTCCATTCTGGGATTTTTCTCAATTGCGTTTTAAGTGCCATAAACCCCGACCTCTTCAACACTCAGCAGTTTTAAACCAGACATACAAAGTCAGGAGCAGCAGGGGGGTGGGAGGCGACTCACTAGTAGTATCAGCTTTTCAGGAAGCTGAGGCAGGTGGCTTGCTTGAGCCCATAGATTTGAGATCAGTCCGGGCAATAGAGGGGAGACTCCTTCTCAAAATGGATTAAGCGATAGATGGAATGAGGTAACTTTCAAAGGGGTCATGAAGACAAACTTCTTGGGCCCAATGTTCTGGCATCAACTCAACCACATTCATGGAACATTCTATAGCGTTTCCATCCTTGCCACATTCTTCCCATCCTCCCCATTCCGTACAAGGTGTCAGGTGACCTGCCAACTACCTACACCCCTGAATAACGTGGGGGAGAGATTGAGACATGGAAAACTGATATGGAGCAAGCTTCTCTGGGAATCCGTAACAGGCTGATTATTCTAAGAAAGGGAGTAGCACTGTGTCAACAGTGTGCATAGGTGTCATTACCACCATAACTGTTGACCGCACGCCCTGAGCTCCTGTCACTACTGAATGCTTACGTGGACATGGATCCGGTCTGCACCACGGAATGCTTATGTGGACATGGGTCAGGTCTGCGCTTTTACCTGTGTCCTTTTAGCATATGTATTTTGCATTTGCAAACTAAGCAACAGTGGATCAAGGGTTTGTTTGTTTGTTTTTTCCACTCTGGGTATCATTCTCAGGAATCTGAGGGTGTATCAGGGTTTACTGGTCTGAGTGGATATGAGGACATGAGCACCCCTTTCAGGTAACCCCAGAAACTTCTTTAGGACTTCCATCCAAGGCAAAGGAAGGGGAGAGATAGGAATTGCGTTTTTAAGAAATTCAGAGACTGCGGATGTGAGTAACGTGAAGATCTGTAACTCTAAGGGACTCACTTGGCCTTACATGTACACTCTGATCCATTAGCACTAACTGAATTCCTAACACACGACTTTATAAAAACCATGGATGCAAGCTGTTAAGCGCAACATAAGAAGTTTAAGTTTCCTAGAGAGAAATAATCTCAGACTGTACGACTTGGATCCTCCCGTTAAATCTATGTAAACTACTTTAAACATCAAATTATTCCCCATAGTTTTATGCAAATCATTGCTACCTCTTGGAAAGTTATGCACGCTTTACGTTTTTATAGCACATACAATTCCTTTTTATTTCCTTCAAAAATTATACCTAAAGTCAAGGAAGAACTGAGCAGAACAGACTTAGAATAATTAGTGCTTGGTTGCTAAAGCGTGCCATCTACCATGAATCATTCTCTAAATGATCACCTACGATGGCATTAAACACATGTATCTTGTCATTGTGTCACCAATGGCCAACCCCTGAGCCAAAACTCCCAAATCTAGTCAGTCAGAACAATCTGGTCAACGAATGCACACGCTTTAATGTATTAACTTTAGTGAGGGTCGCTAGGATAAATCTGAACTACTTAAGAAAAAGAAATGGAAAATGGGGGCCCACATCCTGCCCCTGAAAGGGTTAAGTTGTTTATAAAGCACACAGCCCATGTCCCTTCCTCAGATGCAGGCTTCACAACGTGAGAGGTTACACACAGAACAAGAGGAGCCGAATAGAAATCCTCCTAAATTAAAAAAAAGAAAGTCATTAATACCAGCACGAGGCTGTGACAGCAGCTTTTGGACTCTTTCTGAGTGTCCCCTGTTTGGGTAGAGAGAAGGAACTCTTCAAGGGCTTCCTGCTCCTACAGCTTAGACCCAACAAGGCTCCTTTTTGGTTGAAACAGTCCCACTTAATTTGCATTTGACAGAGTCCATATAGACAGGCCATGTGTGGGTTCCCTGGCATGGAAGAAATTGGGCTACTTTTGAATCTATTTTTAGCTGTACAGTGCCGCTATATACCATTTGATCTGGGGCTGAGGAACGTTACTGAGATCGCTTCATATCTGTGAATGGTGTTTCCAGTGGCTATTAATTTCTACACGTATCAGATACACAAAAGCAATTGACTGTCTAGATATGTCTGGGAAATGGCAAGATATTACAGAATCGATGGAATAGAATTATAAATGCTTCTTATGTGTGTGCACGAACCAATTAGAAATTCCTTCCTTGGTAGCAATTCTTTTCATTTCAAGCTTCAATGTTTGAGGAATATCACACTGGGGAGGAGGTAGTTCCCAGGCAAATATTCTTGCCTTTGTGACGTTAGGTTGTAACAGAAAAAATCCACACTTAACAATTTTGTCATACTAGATATTTAGAGAAAATTGTTAAAGGTAGTTTTATACATTTTTCAAATAGCACGAGGTTTCAATGTTGTGAGCCAATAATAATAATTTAAAATGTGCTAACAGGTAAAGCCAGAATATATAAAATGACAGTATTATGTATGCAGACCTAATATGGCCACTAACCAGTGATCTACTGTAGCACAAAATTAATCTTAGTAACTCTTTGGTATTGACAACCAAATTAGATGTTGAACAATATTTATAGAATATATTAATAATATAATTTGGAAGTATCTGCTAATTATAGATGTTTCTTTCCATGTACACAAAACCTTTTTTTTTTTCATTAAAACAGGAATGTCCCTTTTGCCATTTAGAACATTAAGAAGTTTCCTGTCTGTGGAAGCAAGAACAAAGATTCCAAGACCTTTTCCATTGTATTTTGCAGTTATATAAGATTCCTTCAAGATCCTATTTTCTTTATTTCCGCTCCCCACACCACTCTCTCTCCCTCTCCCTCACTTCCTAGCTTGCTCTCTCTGTCTCATTTGACAGGCAAATTTGCAGACATTGCCGCAGGATAACAACCTCGTTTGACAGTCAATTAACCGTGAATAGTCAAAGCCAAGGCAGTTTGCATTACATAAATGGAAAATTAGATTCCTTTTTCCCAAGAAACAAAACCCTCTCCTTAAGACACAGCAATAGACAACTTAGTATCAAAACTTCTAATCACGTCTTCCCCAAACCCCTTGGAGACATTTAGCAATCAGTAAAAGGTGGTTTCATTTAATTTGTATAATGTAATTTTTGTAAATGTATTATACATTTTGTGTAGAGATCATTATCATGGAGATAATATAAATGTTGGCATAGATGTCATAAAACACCTTTAATGTCTTTCTGACAGATATTAAAAGCAATAAGCTGTGATCCTTTTTAATGGAAGGTTTCTAAGAGAACATTTCAATTATTGTCATTTTATGCTTTTGCAGCCTGTTTCATTGTGTAACCTGATATATTTCTGAATTTTCTTCTGAAATATGCCCAGCAATTAATAATCTTATTGCTATTAATGTCACTGCTTTCCTATTTGTGTTTTTCTTAGTTATATCTACTGGGAATTGTTTTTTTTTTCCCTTCTCCTAGCTTTAGCCTTGTACTAAATATCCAGTCTTTTGATTATGAATATCTACCCTGTCTGTCATCTGACTGCTCACTCCCCCTGTGCGCTCCCAGCCTACCTGATCTTTCTCTCCAAAAGTCTCCAGAAGAATCAGAGTCTGTGATGAAAAAGCTGTGTTCCTTGTTCTTATCTAGGACCAAAACAGAGCATGAAATCTACAAGTGACCAAACTGACAAGCAGAACGGAAAGACAGAGGGAAGGAACATTGTATGTACTGTGCCTAAGTTTGAGTGACTATCTCTAAGGAGAAAGAATCTGAGGTTTCTGTTTAGAATCCCAAACCTTGGTGACTATTGAGAGAGGGCAAAGACATCCAAGAATGTCAATATATGGTATATACTTGTGTATGCTGAGAGAGCTGATGTCACTGAGACCCTGAGAGCCATCCTGAGCTTGGGGGACATTGGTACAATTATTTAAAAACTTGCCATGGCTTGGAAAGTACCGAATTTGCTGCCTTTGTATATATAAACTGTGCTAAGACAACAACAGAGCAGCCCACCAGTTACAAAAACCTTACGGAATGGTGGATATGGGGTTGGGGGGGTGGGGGAGTTGGGGGAAGGGGCTAGGGAGGCTTGGAATGAACCACAGGAGTGGATGAATGTAAGAGAGACAAATGGCGGCTCACTTGTGCTTTACCTGAGAAGTTGTCATCCTTTGCTGATAGAATAACTTGGTTGTTTTCCTTAGGTTTCTGATTCTGTGTGGACAAGAATTACACACACAAATCAATGCCTGGATTAAACCATATGCTAATGTCAATAGTCAGCAGGAAGAGGCATCAATAAAAGTGACTCCATGGAGCCTCAGGAGACTTTTTTTTTTTTTTTGTGATGATCATCTTGTCTGAATAGCTTTTATTCTTAAATCCGTGCATATGCCTACATGTACCTCCACTAGGCCTTAAGAGGTAACACAGATTAATTAAATGCATGCTAGGTTAGCCCCTGTAAATAAACACACCGTGCTATTTGTCAAGTCTACACTGTATCAGAACAGCTTTACCTCTGTCTGAGGCCTTGGAAAATGTTTCCTTTGCAAGCTTGAGTGAACACAGCATGCAGAGCCATTTAAATGTAACTTTGGTTTCTCAGGAGTCCTGGGTAGCACTTTCCAGTCAGTGGAAATGGGGCTTGGAAAAGTCTCGCTAAGATTCTGTATTGATTTACAAGACACATATTTCTTTTTTTTTTTTTTTTTTACACACGCACCCATTTTGGCTTGATTTAAACAGTAAAAATAAGAGGGAATTCGACTTTCAAAATCAACGTATTTTCAATCATTTGAAAGGAAACTAGGCCATGGTAGAGAAGGCACTGAACTCTTTGGAAACAGTGGGTACGGTTATTCCGCCAGTTTCGAGGTCTCTCTGGTGAGCTCGGATTGTGGAGGGACTTGGATTATGGAGTCTGTTAAATCTAAGAGGTGAAGGGAGGCCCGAAGCCTCAAAAGGCTTTAGGACTGGGAACCATATTTTTATAGAGGACCCTGGCAGGAAATAAGTGCTCCCAAACACATTGAATATTTCATTTCTATGGGAAATGTGGTGATTCATCTTTCCTGCGCATATGTAACTGATTCAGCCTAAAGGTGCATTTAAATAATAATAATTAGCTTGAAGGGGTCTAAAGAGAATATTTACATCTTTGTACGAGGGCTCCTCCTCCAGTGATGGATGGTGGACCGGGCTGCCTGGCCTGCTGCCTCCACCGCCGCTTGCTTTCTGTGGGGCCAGAGGTGGGGGCGGGGGCGCCGGCAGGTCCGAGCCTCCGGGGTCCCCCAGCTTCCCATCCTCCTGTAGCAGCCTGGAGGAGTTCAGCGCTAGAGGGAAAGCACCCACGGCGGGCGTCGTGCGGTCCCGACCGCTCCCCTTCTCCGACAGCCCTCGGCCCTGGAGGAACCGGCCACCGCCAACCAGGGAGTCTCCGAGAAGGACCCGGGTCTCCTCCTCTTCTTCCTCCTCATCCTCTGGATCTCGACCGTCCTCCTCTTCCTCGCCTTCGAGCGGCTTGTGGCCCTCCACATCCACCTCCTGCTCTTCCTCCTCGTCCTCCTCGTCTTCAGAGCTGTCCTCGCTGGGGTAGCTGCAGCTGGTGCCCTCGGGGGACAGAAGGCCTCGGTGGTGCGGCTGGGGGGCCAATGGGGGCGGCGGCGGTGGGGGTGGCGGGGCTGGGTGGTGGCGCTCCGACCCCGGCTCGTCGGGCTGTGGCTGCAGCAGCAGCAGAGGCGACGGCGGCTGCGGAGGGTGGTGGTGGTGGTGGTGCGGGTGATGGTGGTGGTGATGGTGGTGCGCTGGGGCCGAGTGGGGCGCGCCCGCCGACGCCCCGTGCAGCTTGGCCAGGCTCTCTGAGTCGTCCTTGCCGCCCACCGGCCGGAAGGCGCTGGAATGGTGGTAGCTGCCGCCGCCCGCCTTGCGCCCTTCCAGGAGGTGCGGGTGATGGGGGGCCGGCACCCGGGTGCCCACAGAGCCGGCTCCGGAGGATGTAGCCCCGTTCCCGGACGTCACTCCGGGCTCTGCGGGTGGCGTGGACCCGGCGCTGCAGTCCCCGCCGCTGCCGCCCGGGGGCGACTCAAAGAGCGTGTCGCGTGATCCGGTGCCCCCAGTAGCTGGAGGACCCGAGCCAGGGCCATTGGCCACCACGGGGGGAGGCTGGCCCGGAGGGGGCGCTGCCTCGGCGCTGCCACCTGCACCGCCTGGCTCGGCCAGGTCCAGAAAGGCCTGGCGTAGCAGGGCCGGGCTGTCACCCAGCGCGCAGCCGAGCGCAGACGGCGGCTGCGGCGGGGGCTGTAGGTAGGTGGGCACGGGCAACCCTCCGGGGGTCCGCGGTGGCCAGAACATGCAGAAGGGAGGATAGAAGGCGTCCTTGCGGCCCGCGGGCCAGAAGAGACCTGACAGCCCAGCCTTGGGCGCCGCACCTGCGCTCCCCGCGCCCGCTCCCCCTAGGGCCTCGGCCGCTGTCCCTGCGTCCTCCTTCTTGTGGCACAAGCCGAAGGCCGCGGCCGCGGCCGGGAAGGTGTAAGGATGCGGGAAGAGGCCCCCGCAGCCCGGGAACTTCTGTAGCACGCCCCCGAACGACCCCTTGCTGGGCACTGGGATGACTGGGTAGCTGCGTGGACCCTTGGTGCCAGCTGCTGCACCAGCCCCTGCAGTGGCACCCACGCCCACGCCGGCCACGCAGCCACCGCCGGGGCCACCTGCGCCCGGTCCGGCGCCGCCAGTGGCTGCGGCCACCGAGAGGCTGGCTGCCGCTGCCGAAAGGCTGGCTGCAGCCACCACGGCCGCCTCCTGAAGGGAATCGTCATCGTCGTCGAAGCGCGGCCGCTTGTGATGGGCGTGAGGTGCGCCCGCCAGCTCAGCCAAGGGTGGTGGTGGCGGCGGCGGGGGTGGAGCCCCCAGCAGGTGCGGGCCCAGAAGGCCCCCGCCCCCGGCCACTGCGGCTGCGGCCGCCACCGCAGCAGCCTTGACTGAACTGAGTGGGTGACAGGCCGGATGCGCGCTGGGTTGAGGTAGCGCGCGCTTGCGGCTGCCACCGTTGAACATGGCCTTGACGTCCTCCCAGGCGAAGACTAGCTCGTCCTGAGGGCTCTTGTCTGTGAGCTTGAGATGGCGGCGCCAGGAATTAAAGTTGGCTGCGTCTGGCTGCGTGTACTTGGCGTCCGGGGTGCGGTGGGAGTGGAAAATGAACTTGTTGGGTGAGAAGTACATGTTGCAGTAGCTACACTTGATGCACTTGGCGCGAGAGCTGTTGTAGCGCGCCGGGATGAAGCTGCCACGGCAGCCCCAGGCACACTCGTGCGACACGTCGAAGGCGAAGTTGTCCGGCAGTTTGGGTGGCCGGTTTTCACCTAGGAAGGACTTACAAAGGCGCTCGGCCTCACGCTTGGTGATCATGCCACAACGTCGCGAAGAGATGGGCATGGCCCCAGCCCGCCGCAGGATCTCCAGTTGGACAGGTGTGCACTGCACGCACGTGATGCCCAGCGCCACTCGGCGGTTGTGGATCTCGTTGTAGCTAAAGTTCTTGAGAAGAGTGTTGGAGATCTGTGCCAGGCACAGGCGCTCCTGCCCGTCGATCACCAAGGACACGATGGGAATGCCATAGAGGATCACCTGGCCCACCTGGTTGGGTTTAAGGTTGGCGTGGCCCGGCCGCGGTTGGCTCAATGCGTCGGGCTGGAAGGCGCTCGACGGCGATGCAAGTAGGATGTCATTGGGCCCTGGCAGTGGACTGGAAGCCATCTCCTCCACTGAAGAACAGCGGGCTTAGCGCTCCGGGTTTGCCTTGGAGACTGGAAAGGAAAAGAGAAAGGCGACTTGAACCTTTTCGGGTCTTGAGACAGGGGTGGGGAGCGAACTAAATGAAAATTACAATAGCTTGCTCGCTTTGGTTAAGACCTGATTATTACTGGGCAACCGAGCAAGTTTCAGATGTGCAAAGATCATCTTTTAAAATTCCCTCCAAGATCGCTCTTGAGAAAGTTCAGCGTCTCGGAGTTGTCAATTTGTCTTGTGTCCTACTCGCCTCAAGCAAAGTCGGTCTACTGATCTGTCTATGTGTTTCAGCAAATTCCTAAGAAGCTCAAGACGTCCCAGATTTATGGAATAAAATGGTTGTTGGAACGAGATATGTGCTCAATAGGAATGGGAAGGCAATGACTATTGTCATTAATGATTATACAAGTCACGAAGAACTTGAACTTGGCCATCAAAACCCAAATTGAGAGAGAGAGAGAGAGAGAGAGAGAGAGAGAGAGAGAGAGAGAGAGAGAGAAGAGGAGAGGAGAAGGAGGAGGATGAATTCAGGTGTGCTTGAAAAAAATTTGATTTTAGTTAAAAAAAAAAACCCCAACTATTTTGGAAAGAGAATTTTGTGGTGTCTGTGGTTTCCTTGTTGGGGAAGATTCACTACTGGTTTAATGAGCATGAAAGCAAAACGAAATCTCTTCTTTCCCGTCCTTGCTTGTAGGTGTTATTTTATTTAATGTAATTAGAAAATTTGAGGGTCGGGGTGAGGAAAATCTATTATGTATGGTTACCCAAAAATAAAGCGTATCATTTTCAAAATTTCAATGACTCATTTCATGAGCTAAGGACTTCTAGTCCTAGGTAAGTGGATCAAAAAGAAGTTAGAAACGTAAGCATTTTTAAAAAGTACTTTCTTGTCATTTTAACACAAGTGCGTATGTCAGTACAGGCAAACATATTAAACCCAAAAGCGCGCAAAGAAACACTTCTTGGGAGTCACACCTGGCAGAGGTTAAATACCTTCAGTTTCACACAAGTCAACTTCCAAGACATTTCCACCCTTAACTATGTCGGTATTGTTACATATGTTGAGCGTGAGCCCAGCGGTAACTATCATTTCCAGATCAACGGTAGGCGCACTGATATTGAACGTATGGGTTCCGACTGAAATAAAATTCCTGATTTCACCTGGTGCCAGTTGCATGCCCCAATGCGGGAAAAATAAGTGTCACTAAGTTGAAGATATAGACACTGCAGAGGAAAGAAACCCGTGCGACAATGACGCTAAGTCAAACAAGGGGAACGGGCGACGGCCTCCCAGTAGCTACTTGCACCATGCGTAGGCCAAAGCTGTCCTTTGACCTGGAAAGTCACCAAAGGCCATCGCCCGGCCCACACACTGGATTTTGTTACATAGATCACAGAGAATACATTAACCAATCCCTTTAACTGGATGTTCCTTCTTTGGGTCCCCATGACATCTGGATGACCTCCTCTGACCTGCTGCTGTGGGGATCTTCAGCTCGCCTTACGCTCTGCGACCTCCAAACCTGGACTCCATCGAAGGAGCTAGGCGTGCCCGTGTCACTTCACAGATCAGAGGCCATATTTTCAGGAGTTAGGGCATTAAATGGCACTCAAGGCACGATGATACCTGAGCTTGACACAACCCTCCCAGTCTCATTTTTCTCTTAGAGAACACCGAATTATCTCGGCGAGACCCTGGGAGAATTCGAACTCTCACTTCTTAGAAACACGCGCCATGGATGCGTTAGGAACCGCAGCCTTCACATCGGAAGATCTGGCAGAAATGCCTGCTCTTTAGTGTCCCCACGTTTACCCCAAACCCTTCCAGAATCTCCTTCAGCAAAACAGAAATAAGACTAAGGTTGGGGTATATTTTTAGGGGTGAAAAAAGAGACCACTAAAAGTTAGTTGAACGGAAAAGAGAATCTGACAAACTTCTCCATCTGCCTCACGAGGCAAACGACCCTCTTTCTCCTGACTCTGATACCATCATTTCCAAGGCCCGCCACCCCTCCACCGATCGCAGAAATTCCTCAGCTGGGTTTCTCTAACCATCAGCTGGGTGCCGAGTCAGGACCAGCGGGTTTGGGCAGTACCTGGTAACCCCTTGATGTCTTTAGGCGCGTGGCTGACGGCCCATCTTCCGAGGGCGCTCGGAGGCGAAGCATCCAAGCGGGTCCTCGAATCCAGCGGGCGGGACTCAGGCGAGCTGAGCGAAGATCCCGGTACTGGCGCAAGCTAATGGCGCTCGAACCCCGGCAGGGGGGGAGGGCAGAATGAGGGCCTGGATTGGGGCGGGTGTTCCCACCACCGCAGAAAGTGTGGGTGCGCGGAAACCCGCGGCAAGCGAGCCCCAAGTGGAGCGAGTCTGACAGCGCCTTTCTCTGTCTCTGAACTCGTGTCCGATGGAGGGGACGCCACCCAGCGGGCAGGGTGACGTCACCGTCTCCCTGACACTCCACATTAAAGGGCTGGCATGTTACAGGGAGGGAGGGGGAGAGCGAAAGCGAGAAGGAGCTACATAGAGATCCTTTCCCAGCAGGCACAAACGCCACCACCTAGCCAACTGCAGCTGGGCAGCTTCTCAACCTGGGAACAAAACGCAGCAATGAGGCTGGATCCCCTGATCTGGTTTAGGAGTCCAAAGCTAAATCACTTGCGAGAATCCTAGGGAGATTCTCAACACCAGCAAACTAAGTGTCTGCCTGCCTGTATTGGCTCCTTATTTCCCGAAGTCACCCTCCTTCCTGAACAGCTCCTCCGGAGCAGGAAGCACACTAGCAGCCTCTGCGTCTCCGAAGGCGAGCAGATTAGTTTCAGCACTCGTTTGAAACACTGCAGAAGGAGAGAAGGGACAGAAGTTTCTCTGTTGGGTTCCCAATGCAGAACCAGGGACAGCATCACTGACCCCAGGTTCGCACTTACTTTTCAGGGCAAAGTAGCCACCTCCACTGAGCCTTGTCCGGTGGGTCAACTGTGGGTACAACTGGGTGAAGACATCGATGGCTGCCAGCGTGCATTCATCCACCAGTGACAGCTAGAACACCCCTCTAACTCGTTTTATAAGATCTATGCAGGCCATGTCCGCACAAGGAAAAAGTAGGATGGTCTATTACAGAGGCCCTTGGACAAATTGCCAATTCCCCTGGAGAAATAAATTTCTACAGACTCCTGTAAGAGCATGCAGACCCTTCCCCCAAAAGGAGCCAGCCAGGATGAGAAAGATTTTTCTTCATAGTTCCCCAAACGGAGGCACACTCTGGGATATTAATGAAGTTTGCAATGTTATCTCCTAATTGGCTGGCTCTTAGGAGACAAAGCAGCCAGTGGCCAGTTTATCAGAAAGTAAGAAGCCATCTGTTTGGGGGGATATTCTAAAGAACATACTTGCTGCGACAGGAGCAGCAAGTTATGCTCTTCCAGCACCATTTCAGAAGAAGCTCAGGTGAGACAGGCTGAGGGATTTCTGCTGTGGAAAGAGTGGAACTGTCTCTACTAAGACCAAAGCCCAACAAGATCCCATTACAACAAAGACAAGTATCAAAGTGCGAAACCTTAACAGCTCTCCATAGGTCAACAGAGAGCAGAGGAGAACCAAGAAAGTCAGGGCCTTTGCTCAGGACTTGTGGGCATCCTGAAAACAGTCTCGGGGCCATGAAAATGGTGACATTTGTTGAAGGCAGAAACGTTTCAAGTGACAGTGAAAGAATTTTTCACTTATCTGAAAACAAAAAGTAGACCCTGTCTTAAGGTCGTCCTGTCTATGCTCCTAGATAACCTTTGCAAGAAGGAAAACTTGGGTTTGGGGGGCTGTCTCTTTCATTTGCCCAAAGGGCACCACTGGGAGGGGGGCAAGCCTATCATCAGGAAGACAAGCAAGGGGAGTCTTCCTGTCCAATTGTCCATCCCTAAGCCTGTTTCCAATGTTCCAGGGCCTGGCCCCAAAATCTCCCTTCTTGGCCTGCCTTCTTTGTGGAGTCAAGGGCTCCCACAAAACAGGGTCAGACTTGCTCTGTCCATCCCCAGAGCCCAGGACACTGTAAGGAAAGCTCCAGCCTCACGGAAGCCATACTCAGAGCAGGCTAGGGTGACAGAAGTAGATTATCTCTCAGTGAGGTACCACTTGGAAGTGCTGAGGAGCGCTGTGAGGAGGAAGTGCCCTGGGTTTATACTTCGGCCGCTACTGCTAGAGCCCATTTACCAGAGAGGCTGAGTCCTGCCCTTTAAAAAGGTACCTTCAAAATATCTTTCTTTGAAAAGTAATCAATCCCTCTGATTGGGTGTTTGCTTTCTACCCTTCTGTCCCCTTCAGTGACTCCACACCCCGGTGACAACAGCAATCACCAACTCCTTATCTGTCACAGTGCTTCGGAGCTTTACTGAATAAAAGCCCAATTAAAAAAAAAGTTTCACTAGGAAGAGAAATGTGTAGTGTAAGGCTAAATATTTTATTTAAATGATCATAAGAGGAGCCAGTTTTTCATTTCCCCAGTGAGTCTGGATGTCCTCTTTGGGGTGGGAGGTCACCGGGGGAGGGGGCAGGCCAGTTGTAGACACAAAATAGTTTCCTTTCCAGAGTGGATTCTGTTCTCAGGGAATCTGGTCTGAACTCCGTGCATGGCAGCCCCTCTATGTTCTGTGAGCAACTGTACTATTCACTGTTTCAAACCCTTTGTTTGCTTTGCACAAGTTCCATACTGCTGCTCCTTGGGGGCGATGCCAGTCCTTGCCCTGGCATCTGGGGCCCTGACAGGCCCTGGGAGGAGTCGGCCCAGGCAGGAGGAGGCTGTTTCAGATGAGTTAATCAATGTTTTCCTATTCGAGCGGACATGCATTTTACACGTCGGGACTCTCCTCAGCCTGCTAATTGATTCAAATAGTTTTATTGGTTAAACTGGTGTCACCCGTTTGCATGATCTATCACCGCACAAAGGAGAGCATTTCCACTCTCCTCTCCATTCCGGGCGGCTGCGGTTCACCCAGGCTAAGGACAGGTAAAGGAGCCCAGACGCCCGGACCCAAAGGAAAACCACAAACCGAGCTGGCCCCCTCGGAACTGAAGAGGTGAGGCCTCCATGCAAGAGTACGCGGCCAGCACTCCAGTGGTGATGGAGTCTTATAGCGGAGAATATTATTAACTGTTTGAAGGGAACCCAAACCTATCCAGTCCAGCATTTTCCACTTTGAAAGGGGTTTGATTCGGAGCTCGCAGTGACTGGGACTGAGAAGGACGCTCTTGTGGCAGAGAAGGGAGGAGCTGTCCGCGGTGCTGACGCAATGTGATGCTCCGAGGCATAACCGATCCTGGACGAACTCGCCCAGCTGGTCGCTATGGGAGCATTGATTCAGCTTTGGGTAGAGGCAAGGCCCATTACATTTAAGAGGCAGACAAGAGGTGGTGCAGAAATCGCAGCTCTGACTTGTCATAACCGCTCCGTTTAGAAGATAAAGACCTTAATATAATAACTTGATTACAACCAGAAACACCACTTATCCCTTCTAACGTACCCTTCTGTTCTCCAGGTTGCATAGGAGAAGGTTCACCCCGCTATCCCTCCCTCTAACTCCTGTTCCCCTTTTGTTTCTATTCAGGACGTATCTCTGCTCCTGTTCCTGACTTAGATGCTCCTGGTATGATATTTCTATATCAGGTAAGGGAAAGATGATTTCCCAGTCTCTCCCAGAAGTGCAAAAGGAGATTCATCAGGAAACTTGACTCCTGGTGGACAGATGGAGTCACCAAACCAAGGGGAGTCATGCGAAGCTGGTACCAATTCCTCTGTAACCACTTCTCAGCTGTGCAAACCTGCCTGGACACCTACATTTCACAAGCCTCCCTTGCAAAGCGGGAAGGTTGCGAGGTAGTGCACCGGGTTGAAGTGAGAATTAAATTATATGTGTATACCTGCCATATGCATGTAAACACATATAGTGTGCTTGGCATGTTTAATATATGACACTCTAAACTGCCCTTCCCTGGAGAATGAGAACGAGGACTCAATCTGTTGGAAGATTTTCCCAACAGCATAAATGGCTCCATGATAAACGGCATCCACCATGCTTTGACTTAGAGAGCAGAAGTGAAACAAACTTGCTCCTAGGGGTATCAGCTTTTCTCTCTCAAATTATATTTTGTCCTTAACTGATGGAGTATTTTCAAAAAGATTTATTTTGTTTTTTAACACACACACGGGGCGGGGGGGGGGAGACAGACAGACAGACACACAAAGAGAGAGAGAGAGAGAGAGAGAGAGAGAGAGAGAGGTGCACATGAGTATAGATGGCTGAGGAGGCCTGAGGTGTTGGATTCCCTTAAAATGGGAGTTAACAAGCTTGGTGAGCCAACCAATGTGGATACTGGGAATTGAACTCTAGTCATCTACAAGTCACATCAAGCCATCTTTCCAGTCCTAGTATAGCTTGCTTGCTTGCTTGCTTGCTTTATTTATTTATTTATTTATTTATTTATTTATTTATTTATTTATTTAAAGATGGGGTCTTGAACTTTCAGTTCTCATGTGGCATTATACCAAGTTTTAGTGTTTCTCTTCCATACAGGTAGCCCAAAATCCCAACAAGTGTTTGCTCATCCTACTTTAAAGAAATTAATAATAAAGATCACCAAGGATACTGGCCACAACAATATTAATTGCTGCTTGCTCTCAGTTCTCAGTGGCCATCCTTTCCACAGCTTGGCCAGCAAGCTCAGCTGGAACTCCTTGATTTCCACATCATTGGCTCATTCCGAGTCATGTGAAATAAAACAAGGACCAGAAGGCAACCAAAGGTTCATTCAGGATGGAAATCAGAAGACCTGGTATAAAGACCCTTGGACTTTTTGGAGGCAGAGACGATCTTTGAACCTTCTCTAAACACTGTCCATTATAAAGAACCCTTTCTCCAGCTGCTCATGAGAAGCAATGAGAACACAAACTTTCTTGGGTAAGGGAAGAGAAAATGCATCCCAGAACTATGTACCCTTAAATTCCTCATGGGAATTAATGATTCCTTTTTAAATTTCAAGTACATACCTTTATAAGAAATAAAAACTCTGGGGTAAGAATCAAGTCTTAAATTTTCTTTATCAAAGGAAGCCATTCGTTCAAGAAAATCTGAACTTGGGTACATGGCAGAGAGGGCTCTTTATCAGTTTGCAGAGACCAGGAACAATTAAGACATTTACTGCGGGATTTTTTTTTTTTCTTTTTCAAACAGAGAATGAACATCTATTTTCCCACAGTTCCCACATGCCTATGAATACAACAAGACATCATTTATAGGCACTAATAAATCCATATTGGAGCATGAAGTTAGCATATGCGATGCTCACTTAACAAATTTTCACTGACCGGGATGAAATTCAAAGCTAACAAAAACACCGAAGAGGATTTGTGGATGCACGCGCTCCCTAAATGCACCTGCGAACGTGCATGGGGACGAAGAGTGATACAGGCAATAAGCCTGAACACTAGGCTCTCCTCCCTTCCCTCTCTCCTTTCTCCCTCTCCGGGAGCATGCATACACACATGACCCACCCCCTCCACCTCCCCTTCTCTGCACACGGAGAAGGAGGGGGGTCCTTTGAAATGGAGGTGGTCCCAGCTGGAAAACCCCGGAGCTCATTTAGATCACATCACTTCAGGCTTTTGTCTCTGCTCCTGAATAACCTAGGCTGCTGCAACAAAAGGAAAGGCATCTACGTGGAGCTTTCATTGGTAAAGACGCATCTCAAAGATGCTGCTGGAATAATGAATAAAAGAAAGATGCCTGCCTCTTCCCTTCCCTCCTTCCCTCCTTCCTTCCTTCCCTCCTTCCCTCCTTCCTTCCTTTCTTTCTTTCTCTCTTTCTCTCTCTCTCTTTTTTTTTTGATTGCCATTCCTAAAGAAGGGAAAGGAGAAAGGGGGAGAGGAGAGAGAGAGAGAGAGAGAGAGAGAGAGAGAGAGAGAGAGAGAGAGAGATTTGCAAGAGGCAGAGATTTCGAAAGAGGAAACCAAGGCAAGTATTAGGGTGGATTTCCCACGAGAGTCTTTAATTGTATGAAGATGAGATGGGGTGTTCCGGCTTACTTTGTTTTACAAGTGGCTCTTTTTATTTCTCGGAACTAGTTTAAGAAGTAACTGACACAGAGCCTTTTAAAGCTTGGAAAAGAGAGGGGAGGTGGGGGGGGAGGGGTTATAGGTTGTCTGTTGTCACTGGAGGAAAAAAAAATGACACAGACACACATTTAACATCTCCCCAGCTGACCCTGCTAGCTAGAACATTGGATTTTATTTTCTGGGGGAAACGAAGGAATTCCTTGTTTTTCTCCCCCTCCTCCCAGTACCGCCCACATGAAAAACCTGCTTTGCCCCCAAGCTTGATCCAATTGCTACCACACTTAAAACCACGTGCGCTCCCCAGGGGCCCAGCAAGCAGCACACGTTTTTCCTGCGTGCAAACTTTAACTTTGTGTCAGCAAAAGGTGGCATGACTCATTAGTCAGAGAAATCTCACCGATGAGCTACCCCAACTTTGAAGCCTTTCAGCACAAAGGCCGAAAGAGGGGGTTTTATCTTCGCTGTTGCCGTTAAAGAGAAATATCTTGAAGTGCACGAAAATGAAAAGTCCTTTCAGTAGTCTAACTGGATATTTGCTAGACGCCATAGTTTCAGGAATATCCCCAGATCAAAGGCATCGCATCTCAACTTTTTTTTCCCCCCAAAACATGTTATGATATCACCAACAAACTCTTAATGTGGGCAAATAATTAAATTTTCCATCTTTTAGAACTGTGTAACCTTGGGTGTCTTAGAAACAAATTGCACAAACAAACCATGGAGATGAGCACGGGGGCTTTCAGAGGAGATATAATGAACCAACTTTAATTACTAACTTGAAATTAAAAATGTAATATACAGATTTAAATTTATTTTCACCTAAATTGTGTATAAAATTATATGGCTTTTGCAGGCTAGAAAACGCTTTGTAACCAGCCATGCTGCTAAAAAGTCTGAAGTAGTTTCCAGACTCACACAGTAATAATGACACATTTATCATTACTGATGACCACCTACTGGGTAATTATTGCTTTGTTACTTCTATTACAATCAAGAGATTTCTTTATTTACTGTTAACATTCACTTAAAACTGAATGTTAATGACTGTTCTGAATTCACCAAAGAGAGTTTTCTGTTATATTTCAGAAGTACTTATGTTCTGGTTCAGAGATGGAGAACCATATCATAGCAGAAGAGAAGGAGAATACTTCATCCTCACCTTCTCTTGAGAACACGAATGGCATTCTGAGGATTTCTGGAGCAAAATTCTCCAGCTCAGAATTCCCAAAAGGTCAACCTAATGCAAGCACTTGACTTGTGCTAATTATCCAAGTATTTTATTACAGGAGATGCATTCATTATTGATACTTGTTTACAGTAACTTCCTATTTGGGAGAGTTGTGTTTTTCATGAGAAGTAAACCATCCACTGCTCTAGGGCTAGCCTCTCGAATCTCATTTCTTCTTACCCCTCTGTCTAGTTTCACATCCCTCAGACGTTTTGTCCCTACTGGTGCATATACAACCCCAGAAGACCCCCAACTCCATCTCCCTTACCCTTTCAGAACTCCCAGTTCTTCAAAGTAAGCTCTGGGTTTGCAGAGTTGAGTGGAGTTGGTATGGATGGGAAAATACAATGCACTGCAGGCTTTCACACACAGTCTAAACTCCTTGAGGCTTGGGCAACAATTTCCATCTTCAGTCAGAGATCAGGAGATGAGCATTACAGAAAAGGGCTTGATGGAAACTCTTAAGCAGTGGTGGGACCAACTCTGAGGAAGGCTCCTGGAGTCCCTGGCAGGTCTGAGTCTCATAGTCATTGGTGGTAGTGCAGTCTACAATAACTTGTTCCAAACGCTGGTGCCAGGTTTCACTAGTAAGACACGTGCTTTTGCTTGTGGGGTGGCCTCAGAGAGTCTCAGTGCATGGTGGAGACCCTGGAGAGTTTCATTCTGGAAACTTGTGTGGCTGTCTGTCTCCATGCTTCCCAGAGAAGCCAGAGGCCTTCAACCTAAACACAAGAGCTTCTTCTTGGGGTTTCATCCAGGATTGAGACCCTTGCCAGTTTGGACAGTCAAAAGTCAGATGCTGGGACTGGAGGGTGTCTTGCAGTGGAGAAGCTTATGGGTAGACAGACACATGGGGGTAGCTGGAAATGGCCCCTTCCTTCGAGCTGCGGTGGATGCAGATGGGAAAGAACCAGCTAGAAGCTGTCGGTTCTAGGAGTTTGGATCTTTTTTTTTTTTTCCCCCCCGGAGCTGGGGACCGAACGAAGGGCCTTGCGCTTCCTAGGTAAGCGCTCTACCACTGAGCTAAATCCCCAGCCCCGAGTTTGGATCTTTTGAGAAGGATGAAAAGGGGAAGTCTGGAGTAAGGTAGAAGGAACTTTGGGGGAAGTGCTTACAAGTTAGCTGAGATTGATCTGTTCTGGTCAAAACCCCAAGCAGAACTACAGAGCTCAAATCCCAGGTTCAAACCCCCCCCCCCCGCTCTCCCAGTCCTTAGTCTGTAGCTTAGAACTTCCACACTTTTGGGGTCTTAGCACAGAGAAGAGGGGGATACTCAGGTCCCCAGGGCTCTGTGGTGACTCGTGGTGAGGGAAATGGAGTGACAGGGAGAGAGTACTGATATCAGGTTCAAAGTGGGTGTTTCAGGTTTGGTCAGTTCACCCCTCCCTCCAACCCCTACTCAGCTAGGCTCCTTGCCTCCGGCTTTTACCCCGTGCCAGGGTGAAACAGCACCCTGTGATCTATGGAGGAATGCCGTTCCCAGCAAGGGTTCTTTAATGGTCCTTTAACAAACTCTTCGATCTCTCTTTAGCCGCTCTGGCTCTCTCACTCACCGCTTCCCTCTTCCCTTCTCTACTGCCTTTATCAATTATTTATGACAAGCATTAATTATTCAGGAAAAGAGAAAACTCCAGCTTTGGGAACTTTACGAAAGGGAGTTGGGGGTTCCTTTCCTTGTACCCGCGGTAGTTTTGAGGGTTGGGACTGCATTTGGCAATATTCCGCTTTGAAGCACAAGAGAACTCAGTAGTTGGAAAGGAGATGAAGTGTGTGTGTGTGTGTGTGTGTGTGTGTGTGTGTGTGTGTGTGTGTGTGTTATACTTTTCATCTTGGTCCGCTCTGGCCACTGACTGCTTTGTGTAACCTCCAGGGACCAGAAGTTATGAAGCTCAGCCGCAGGAGTCGCTGTCCGGACCTGATGGTGCTGAAACCGCCAGCCTGAGTCCCGGGGCTGCGGGTTGCGGGTTGCAGGACGGTACCAGAGGGTGGGTGGTGGTGTTGTTGGGGGAAGATCTAGATTCGGCCCCTGGCAGGAGGCTCCTTTCTAAAAAGTCTTGTTTGGCTTCTCTCCCTTCAACCGCCCCCCACCCCCGCCTCGTGACACTAGGAACGCTGTAACCAAAGATTAATTGCCTTAATCAAATCGACCCACCCTCTGCAATTAATCTTTTACCAACAAATTAGAAACAATTTACCTCAACCTCCTGGGTCAGAAGGAGAGAAGAGGTAGGATGGTGCAGGGAATGGACAAGATGGGAGACTTTGACAAAACCTGCAAAAGGTGTGAGGCAGGCACTTGGGAACGGTGTGCGCTTAACGCCAGAGGGGAGGGAGGAGGTCGGGGTCAGCGGTGGGATTCCGCTGGGGCCGGAAATTCCTGGAGTGCCTTTCAGCTCGGGATTTTCAGAAGGGGTGGAGGCCGAGCGCAGAGGAAGAGGCCACTTACCTGTCCGCACCGCCCGCGCGGTCTTCGGCACTCAGCGCTCGGTCCTCCCGCCTGCCTGGCGCTCCGCCGCTGCTCTGGCTCTGTCTCCAGTGGCGACCGCCGCCTCTCTCGCGCGGGATCCGCCGCTGCCTGCAGCCCGTGTTCCTCTCTGCGAGCCAGCTGGCGGGCTGGTACTCCTCGGGTCCCGGTCCGGTCCCGCCCCTCCCCCGCTCTCCGTCCCCTCTTAGCCCCTTAGCTCTTCCTACTCCCCTTCTCCGCAAGTTTGTAAGTTTGGGGTGAGGGTCGATCTTCTCGCACCCAGCTTCTCAGTTTAGCTTGCTCAGATCTGCACCCCCCACTTCCCAGCTCAGACCTGGGTCTCTGACGCCGCCTGTTGGTCAGGCAGAGCAGGGCAGAGCCACAGCGCAGAAACAGTCCTTCACCCCTCACCCTCTCAGTGCCCAGTAGTTCAAACAGCACCCAAAGAAGGCGAAGCTGAGGGCCAGGTAACTACAGTAAGGTCTAGGGCAAAAGGTTAGCAGTGTACCCCGGGTGTACATAGCCTGGACTGAACGTGAGATTCTCTCGGGAAAGGTTGTCTCAAGGCCTGCGGGTCTCCTGTGCCACCTATAGACTGACAGTTGATTAGCAGTTGTATCCTCCAGGTTTTGAGAACAACCACCTGAGGGGAGGCTGGACCTAGAGGCTGGTATCTTTTGGGAGCATTGATTGTGTAACATCAATTGAACATCTATGGAACCGAGGGAAGGTTAAAGTCCTGAGAGTGACTCCGGTCAAGGGGGATGGGGAGCTTTGGGGATGGGGATGTTAATCATGCTCACTAGGGATTTCAAACCTGGGCGGTGGGAGTGGCAAGTGTGGGCCAGGGGGTTCCAGGTGGAGCTCAGGGCTCTGAGGAGGGATTTTAGCAAGGTGAACAGAACCCAAGAGGACCAGATGTCCTTACATAGGGAGGTTTTCTGCTCTGACCTGATTCCTAGGTGACTACCCTGCTGCTGGTCTCACCCAGGGATCAGCCTTCCCTTCGCACTTCTTGGGAAGTCTTGGCCTGGCCCCGACCCACCAAGGCCTCACATCTTGTCTTTTTCATTCAAAGAATTGACATACTGTTTCTCACTACCCCTTCCTTCTCTAATAAACGATTCCCATAGATTATTCGATGCAGAGAAGGAAGGCGGCTGCTTAAAAAACAAAAAGCCATAGCCCTAATGAGTTCAATTACAATGTGGTAAACACATTGCCTCTACGCTTTAATTAAGCCTGCTGCCCAATTTTAACTCATTAGTAATTCATTAAGAGAACAGCCCCGTGCTGGCGGGTGGGAGGCACCATAGATAGAATGTGCTGGGCGGAGTCCACACAGGGCTGGCCAACAGCGAGCCCCTGCGTTGGGCCTCAGCGAACCAGGTATGCGACCCATTGGCTTCACTATCCTTAAGGCCAGAATCCCCTCCTCAGACACACCAGATCTAGCAACTCTGAGCGACCCATCCTACGCTCAGTCCCTTTGGTTTGTAAGTTTGCAAACCTGTTAGGTAGGTAAAGGTGGTGTGGGGCGGAGTCTCAGCAGGGGGAAAATGTCCTCAGATTAAATGGGGTGGCCTAGTTAGGCGTGTTCATGTTCCTTTCAGTACGTATTAGACGGAAAGAAAAAAAAGCTAGGTTTTCCTTTAGCTTTCAGTGCTACAACAGTCTGCACGCTTGCAGAGAAATCAGACCATGTGTTATGAGCCAGGGGTGAGGATGGTTGTGGGAGAACACTGTTGGCTGCGGAGGGGAGATCTGGAGGAAGGAGCCACGCATCTCCTTTATCTATTCCTCTCTCTTCTGAGTGGTTAAGGCTGGGGTTCTGCATCTGTAACTATGCCGGTTGAGACCAGCACTTGAGACCATCCCATTGTGGACAGGAACGGTAAGAGCTTGGTAGAGCGAATCATGACCTGACAACCTGTCAGCAAACAAGATAGTGACTCTTCCTAATGGAGAGAGCTCTAAGCCAGCCCCTTCCCCTCCCCTGGCCTTGGTAGGTTCTAGAAAGTACTAGCAAGCTTGCTGTATGAGCGTCACAGTTTGGATAGGCCTGAACTCATGGGTCTTACAAGTTCCCACGTGGAGTGTCCAAAGCAAAGGGCATACAGAGAAAGGATTACAGAGGGGAGCTTTGGTTAAGAAAAGGACTTGGAGCGGCTTCCTTCCCCAATTCTGGGGCTTTCTTGGGTTCGAAGGATTCTTGGGCGCCCGGGCTGCTCACCGCGCCCCCTAGGTGCGGCGGGAACTTGTCCAGGAGAAGAGGGTCGGCTCCGCCTTCCGAGGGCGGGTGGGGGCTCCCCGCGGTCACTGCAGAGCCCGGGGGCTGGGGTTGTTTATGCTCCTTCCACCCCCGAGCTCTGGTCAGTCGCGGATCGCGCCTGTTCAAGCCCGGACGCTCCCTTCCCTAGTCCGAGTTACTGCTGCTTCTGGAAGCGAGTGCACGAACTGGATTTCCTCTCTGCCGAGGGTAAAGGTCCCGCGGCCAGGTGGCCCAGGAGGAGGGCTGGGCGCCCGGAGGACAGTCTGGTGCTTAGCTAGGATGCTCCAGAGGGGTGTCTTGAATTTCGGCCTACCCGCTTACCGGGAGGCAAGAAATGTTGCGGGTTCAGACTGGGCACCCCGCGGACCGGGATCCAGTCTGGTTTTGCACTCTGGATTCTCTGGAGAGGGTTCCGGAGAAGTCTGCCCACCCCTCCCCTCCAGATCCCACCCTAGACGGTGGGCGGGCGGTGGGAGGGGTCTCCTATCAGGTGAAGCACAGAGTGCTCAGACCCTGGTCTCTGGTGAGAGGCAGCCCTGGGTCTGGTGAGTGTTGCTTCTGGTTGCTTTTTCCGGAGCCCTGCGCTGGCCTGATCGGTCTTCCTCCCAAGGTTTTGGCCTCATCGCAGCAGCGCCTTCCTGCGAGCGGGGGATTGGCCTCCCGGAGCCCGCTAGGGAAAAGGCCCCTCTCCTGCGCCGCCGGGTGCAACCAGAGCAGAAAATGGGATCCGCTCCGCAGGCAATCTGGGACAGTGAGGGATCAGCAACGCGAACAAGTGGGCAGCCTTGCAGGAACCCGCCTCTTTCTAAGAGTTTCCGGGTTTGCAATCCAGTTAGATGTCTGTGGGGGAACTCAGAGGCAAGAGGGCATTTATCTACTCTAGGGAAAAGTTACCGGGAACAACATTTCAGAGAAGTCCCTCGGTCCTGATGTTAACTGCAACTGAAATAGATAGTCTTCCTTATTTTTTTCCTTCTTTAATTCAAGGACTGGGGTGGTAGAATATATTCTCTTCCTTTTGACAGAATAATTAAGTACTTTCTGTGTATGTAAGTTTTTTGGGAGGGGAGAACTCAGTTTTCTAAGCTGTTAGGTGAAAACTTTAGAACTATCCCTCCCCCCCCCCCCTGCAAAAGGAGGTGCTCTCACTTGCTAAGTACTTCTATTCAAACCCCATGCCAATTCTAGCCTGTTTTTTGTTTGTTTGTTTGTTTGTTTGTTTGGGGCTGCGGGTGGGGGTTGGATGATAAGAACAGGACCGGAAGCCAAATGTAGAGCTTAGAGAGGCCAGGGTTTTCCCAAGGTGGGCCTAAGTCAATCTGTGGGTTTCATACAATTTGCTTGCCTTTTCTTTCTTTTGTGACCTCCCACCCCTCAGGACCGGCAGTCGTGGCAACAGACCCTTAGAAACCAGCCTTTAATATACTAACAATATTGTTTGCTGTTTTGAAGGGTGTCTCTGGGGACAATTCCGTAGTTTAGTACCATAAAAGATGTGGAGGATGCTGGAGAGAATCCCATCTTTGGGAAGGCACAGAAAATAAAGACCCCAATTTATTAGTCCTAAATAAGCAGGCCAGTAAATGTTTACAAGCCTGTCTTAACAGGGCTGGCAAAGCGTGGACAATAGGTTATGACAGGCAAGCAGGGGACAAGTGGGAGGCTCTGGCGTCTTGAGACTCACTGTAGAAGAAAAACAGGAAGTGCCTGTTGACTCCTTCCTGAGGCTACTTTTTTTTTTTTTCCGGAAAGAAGGAAAACCACAATTAAAATACTTATATGTTAGCTATAAGCAGGTCCTTGCATTTAGTCATCACGTGACTCCTTTGAATTAGAGGTCATTGTGTATGTTTTACAGGTTTGGAAAACCAAAGCTCAGAGCGGGCACCTTTTTCTCAAGACCACACAGTCGGTAAGTACCAAAACCCCGTTTCACATTGATTTCTGTTTAGATTTTGAAACACACTTTGAACCAATAAACCATACTGTGGACCACTTTAAATTCATTATGGCATTTTATTCTTCTTATTAAGTCGATGTGGCCTGCATTAGCTGCATTTGAGCTATGGTTCTCAGTTGGAAACTGGTATTTGGGGGAGTGTATTTGAAGAGAGACTACTGCTCTGGTTTGGTTGTGGAATCCAAAGGATTCTGTGTTGCATGTTTGGTCCCTAATATAACATTATTTTTTACAATTTTTATTATATATTTCTTTACTTATATTTCAAAGATTATTCCCCTTCCCAGTTTCCTGTCCATAAGCACCCATCCCCTCCCCCTCCCCCATCCAGGTATTCCCCCTATACATCCCCCTTATTGCCCTCCCCCATATTCCCCTGCACTGGGGGTCCAACCTTGGCAAGACCAAGGGCTTTCCTTTCCACTGGTGCCCAACAAGGCTAGTCTCTGCTACGTAGCAGTTGGAGCCCTGGGTCAGTCCATGTATAGTCTTTGGGAAGTGGTTTAGTCCCTGGAAGCTCTGGTTGGTTGGCATTGTTGTTTTTATGCGGTTGCAAGCTCCTTCAACCCTTTCAATCCTTCCTCTAATTCCCCCTAAGGGGGTCCTGTTCTCAGTTCAAGGGTTTGCTGCTAGCATTGACCTCCGTATTGGACATGCTCTGGATGTGTCTCTCAGGAGAGATCTATATCTAGTCCCTTTCCGCTTGCATTTTTTAGCTTCATCAATCTTATCTAGTTTTGGTGGCTGTATATATATGGGCCACATGTGTGTAAGGCTCTGAATGGCCATTCTTTGAGTCACTGCTCTAAACTTTGCTTCCATATCCCCTCCTATGAATATTTTTCCCCTTTTAAGAAGGAGTGGGAGCATCTGCATTTTGATCATCCTTCTTCTTGAGCTTCTGTGGTCTGTAGATTGCATCTTGGGTAATTTGAGCTTTTTGGCTAATATCCACTTATCAATGAGTGCATACCAAGTGTGTTTTTCTGTGATTGAGTAATCTCACTCAGGATGATATTTTTTAGTTCAATCCATTTGTTTTTGATAGCTGAGTAATACTCCATTGTGTAGATGTACCACATTTTTTGAATCCATTCCTCTGTTGAAGGGCATCTGGGTTCTTTCCAGCTTCTGGCTATTATAAATAAGGCTGCTATGAACAAAGTGGAGCATGTGTCTTTGTTGTATGTTGGAGCATCTTTTGGGTATATGCCCAAGAGAGGTATAGCTGGGTCCTCAGGTAGTGGAATGTCCAATTTTCTGAGGAACCTCCAGAGTGGTTGTACCAGTTTGCAATCCCAACAACAATGGAGGAGTGTTCCTCTTTCTCCACAGGCCTTGCCAGCATCTGCTGTCACCTGAGTTTTTTTATCTTAGCCATTCTGACTGGTGTGAGGTGGAATCTCAGGGCTGTTTTGATTTGCATTTCCCTGATGACTAAGGACGTTGAACATTTCTTTAGGTGCTTTTTGGCCATTCGATAATCCTCAGCTGAGAATGTTTTGTTTAGTTCTATACCCCATTTTTTAATAGGGTGATTTGGCTCTCTGGAGTCTAACTTCTTGAGTTCTTTGTATATTTTGGATATTAGCCCTCCATCAGATGTAGGATTGGTAAAGATCTTTTCCAATCTGTTGGTTGCCGTTTTATCCTAATGACAATGTCTTTTGCTTTACCAAAGCTTTGCAGTTTTATGAGGTCCCATTTGTTGATTCTTGATCTTAGAGCATAAATCATTGGTGTTTTGTTCAGGAAATTTTTTTCAGTGCCCATGTGTTCGGTTTGAGATGCTGCCCTAGTTTTTCTTCTATTAGTTTGAGTGTATCTGGTTTGATGTGGAGGTCCTTGATCCACTTGGACTTAAGCTTTGTACAGGGTGATAAGCATGGATCGATCTGCATTCTTCTACATGTTGACCTCCAGTTGAACCAGCACCATTTGCTGAAAATGCTATCTTTTTTCCATTGGATGGTTTTGGCTCCTTTGTCAAAAATCAAGTGCCCATAAGTGTGTGGGTTCATTTCTGGGTCTTCAATTCTGTTCCACTGATCTACCTGCCTGTCTCTGTACCCATACAGTTTTTTATGACTATTGCTCTGTAACACTGCTTGAAGTCAGGGATGGTGATTCCCCCAGAAGTTCTTTTATTGTTGAGTATAGTTTTCACTATCCTGGGTTTTTGTTATTCTAAATGAATTTGCAAATTGCTCTTTCTATCTCTATAAAGAATTGAGTAGGAATTTTGATGGGGATTGCATTGAATCTGTAGATTGCTTTTGGCAAAATGGACATCTTTACTATCTTAATCCTGCCAATCCTTGAGCATGGAAGATCTTTCCATCTTCTGAGATCTTCCTCAATTTCTTTCTTCAGAGATTTGAAGTTCTTGTCATACAGATCTTTCACTTGCTTGGTTAAAGTCACACTAAGATATTTTATGATATTTGGGACTATTGTGAAGGGTGTCATTTCCTTAATTTCTTTCTCAGCCTGTTTGTCCTTTGAGTAGAGGAAGGCTACTGATTTGTTTGAGTTAATTTTATACCCCGACACTTAACTGAAGTTGTTTATCAGGTTAAGTAGTTCTCTGGTGGAACTTTTGGGGTCGCTTAAGTACACTATCATATCATCTGCAGATAGTGATATTTTGATTTCTTCCCTTCCAATCGTATCCATTTGACCTCCTTTCGCTCTCTGATTGCTCTGGCTAGGACTTCAAGTACTATATTGAATAAGTAGGGAGAGAGTGGGCAGCCTTGTCTAGTCTCTGATTTTAGTGGGATTGCTTCAAGTTTCTCTCCATTTTGTTTGATGTTAGCTACTGGTTTGCTGTATATGGCTTTTACTATGTTTAGATATGGGCCTTGAATTCTTGATCTTTCCAGGACTTTTATCATGAAGGGGTATTGAATTTTGTCAAATGCTTTCTCAGCATCTAATGAAATGACCATGTGGTTCTTATATTTGAGTTTGTTTATATAGTGGATTACATTGATGGATTTTCATATATTAAACCATCCCTGCATTCCTGGGATGAAGCCTACTTGATTATGATGGATGATCATTTTGATGTGTTCTTGGATTCAGTTTGCAAGAATTTTATTGAGTATTTTTGCGTCGATATTCATAAGGGAAATTGGTCTGAAGTTCTCTTTCTTTGTTGTGTCTTTGTGTGGTTTAGGTATAAGAGTAATTGTGGCTTCATAGAAGGTATTCGGTAGTGATCCATCTGTTTCAATTTTGTGGAATAGTTTGGATAATATTGGTATGAGGTCTTCTATGAAGGTCTGATAGAATTCCGCACTAAACCCATCTGGACCTGGGCTCCTTTTGGTTGGGAGACTTTTAATAACTGCTTCTATTTCTTTAGGAGTTATGGGGTTGTTTAGATGATTTATTTGTTCCTGATTTAACTTCAGTACCTGATATCTGTCTAGAAAATTGTCCATTTCCTCCAGTTTTGTTGAATATAGGCTTTTGTAGTAGGATCTGATGTTTTTTTTTTTTTAAATTTCTTCAGATTCTGTTGTTATGTCTCCCTTTCCATTACTGATTTTCTTAATTTGGACACACTCTCTGTGACCTCTAGGTAGTCTGGCTAAGGGTTTATCTATCTTGTTGATTTTCTCAAAAAAACAGCTCCTGCTTTTGTTGATTCTTTGTATAGTCCTTTTTGTTTCTACTTGGTTGATTTCAGCTCTGAGTTTGATTATTTCCTGCCTTCTACTCCTCCTGGGTGTATTTGCTTCTTTTTGTTCTAGAGCTTTTAGGTGTGCTGTCAAGCTGCTGACATATGCTCTTTCCTGTTTCTTTCTGCAGGCACTCAGCGCTATGAGTTTTCCTCTTAGCACAGCTTTCATTGTGTCCCATAAGTTTGGGTATGTTGTACCTTCATTTTCATTAAATTCTAAGAAGTCTTTAATTTCTCTCTTTATTTCTTCCTTGACCAGGTTATCTTTGAGTAGAGCATTGTTCAACTTCCACGTATATGTGAACTTTCTCTCATTATTGCTGTTATTGAAAACCAGTCTTAGTGCGTGGTGATCTGATAGGATGCTTGGGATTATTTCTATCCTCCTGTATCTGTTGAGGCCTGTTTTGTGACCGATTATATGGTCAATTTTGGAGAAGGTTCCGTGAGGTGCTGAGAAGAAGGTATATCCTTTTGTTTTAGGATGGAATGTTCTGTAAATATCTGTTAAGTCCATTTGGTTCATAACTTCTGTTAGTTTCTTTATGTCTCTGTTTAGTTTCTGTTTCCATGATCTGTCCATTGATGAGAGTGGGGTGTTGAAATCTCCTACTATTATCGTGTGAGATGCAATGTGTGCTTTGAGCTTTAGTAAGGTTTCTTTTATGAATGCAGGTGCCCTTGCATTTGGTGCAAGATGACTGAGAGTTCATCTTGGTGGATTTTTTCCTTTGATGAATATGAAGTGTCCTTCCTTATCTTTTTTAATGACTCTTGTTTGAAAGTCAATTTTATTTGATATTAGAATCGCATCTCCAGCTTGTTTCTTTGGGCCATTTGCTTGGAAAATTGTTTTTCAGCCATTTACTCTGAGGTAGTATCTGTCTTTGTCTCTGAGGTATGTTTCCCGCATGCAGCAAAATGCTGGGTCCTCTTTACGTATCAAGTCTGTTAGTCTACGTCTTCTTATTGGGGAATTGAGTCCGTTGATGTTGAGAGATATGAAGGAATAGTGCTTGTCACTTCCTGTTATTTTTGTTGTTAGAGGTGGAATAATGTTTGTCTCTCTTTTGGTTTCATTACAAGGAAATTATATTATTGCTTTCTGTACGGTGTAGTCTCTCTCCTTGTATTGGAGTTTTCCATCTATTATCCTTTGTAGGGCTGGGTTTGTAGAAAGATATTGCCTAAATTTGGTTTTGTCATGGAATATCTTGGTTTCTTCATCTATTTTAATTGAAAGTTTTGCTGGATACAGTAACTTGGGCTGACATTTGTGTTCTCTTAGGATCTGTGTGACATCTGTCCAGGATCTTCTGGCTTTCATAGTCTCTGGTGAGAAGTCTGGTGTAATTCTTATTGGTCTGCCTTTATATGTCACTTGACCTTTTTCCCTTACTGCTTTTTTTTTTTAAGAAAATGGTCGTAATTATCATTTATTTATTTATTTTGTATATGAGTACACTGTAGCTGTCTTCAGACACACCAGAAGAGGGCATCAGATCCCATTATGGATGGTTGTGAGCCACCATGTGGTTGCTGGGATTTGAACTCAGGACCTCTGGAAGAGCAGTCGGTGCTCTTAACCACTGAGCCATCTCTCCAGCCCTCCCTTACTGCTTTTAATATTCTTTCTTTGTTTTGTGCATTTGGTGTTTTAACTATTACGTGACAGGAGGAATTTCTTTTCTGGTCCAATCTATTTGGAGTTCTGTAGGCTTCTTGTATGTTTATGGGCATCCCTTTCTTTAGGTTAGGGAAGTTTTCTTCTATAATTTTGTTGAATATATTTACTGGCCCCTTAAGTTAGGAGTCTTCACTTTCTTCTATACCTAATATCCTTAGGTGTGATCTTCTCACAGTGTCCTGGATTTCCTGGATGTTTTGGGCTAGGAGCTTTTTGCATTTTACATTATCTTTGACAGTTGTGTCGATGTTTTCTATGGAATCTTCTATCCCTGAGATTCTCTCTTCTATCTCTTGTATTCTATTGGTGATGCGTGTCTACAGCTCCTTGTCTCTTCCTTTGGTTTTCTATATCCAGGGTTGTCTCCCTTTGTGCTTTCTTTATTGTTTCTATTTCCATTTTCAATTCCTCCACCTGTTTGGTTGAGTTTTCCTGTAATTCTTTCAGTGATTTCTGTGTTTCCTCTCTCAGGGCTTCTACTTGTTTACTTGTGCTTTCCTGCATTTCTCTAAGGGAGTTCTTTATGTCTTTCTTAAAGTCCTCCATCATTATCAAAAAATGTGATTTCAAATCTAAATCTTGCTTTTCTGGTGTGTTTGGATATCCAGTATTTGCTTTGGTGGGAGTACTGGGCTCTGATGATGCCAAGTCGTCTTGGTTTCTGTTGATTAGGTTCCTGCGCTTGCTTCTAGTCATTGGGTTGTCTCTGGTGTTTGCTTGTCTTGCTGTTTCTGGTAGTAACTTGACCCTGCTATAGGCCTCTGTGTCAGCATTCCTGTAGAACTGTTTTCCTGTTTTCTTTCAGCCTTTCCTGAGAACAGGTGCTCTGCTCTCAGCTGTGCTGGCACTCCTGCAGACTGTCTTCCAGCTCTAGGCGTGGGCAGGAATCAAAGGGTCCTGCCCCTGATTGCTCGTGTAGGTCCTTGCACCCCTCAGGCACAGTTGGCACCACGCCATTCCCTCTTGGGTCTGTACTGTGGGCAGAGGGTATTCTCCTCTGACTTCTCAGGAGTATCCACAGTTCTCTCCCCCACGGGATTTGGGTGCAGGGAGCTGTTTGGCTGGATCAGTTCCATCCTGGGCACAGACCAGAACCTCGGGTACCAGCGGCTGTCTGTTCCTATATCCCTCTGTCCAGAGGCACTGTGCAGTTTCCCCTTGGACCAGGGATGTGGGCCGAGGTGTGCAGAGGTGGCAGTCTGTCCTGGGGCCTCGGGATGTCTGCACTCCTGGGTGGTCTGCTCTCTTCCCTACCCTCATGTAACATTATTAAGAAGTAGCGAAGTCTTTAAGAGGTGGCACCTAATGGGGGACAGTTAGGTCACATGACCTCAGAAATGATTACTGTGATTTTTTGGGGACTCCAGTTAGTTTTCTAAGAACAAGTTGCTTTGAATGAGTAGACCTCAAGGCTGGACTTGTAGCTCAGTGGTAAGGCTTTGATTCCTGGCAACACACACACACACAGGAAAGAAAGGAAGAAAGGAAGCCAAGACACTATGGCTGACCCCTCAGTCTTTCTCTTCCTTCCTCTCTTGCTGTGATACACTCCAGTGTTAGGCTCTTGCTGGAGGCCTTCAGACGGAGTTGCTGAGTCTTGAACTCTCTGCCTCATTGTTCTTCTTCTTTTTTCTTTTTTTTTTTTTGGTTCTTTTTTTCTGAGCTGGGGACCGAACCCAGGGCCTTGCGCTTCCTAGGCAAGCGCTCTACCACTAAGCTAAATCCCCAACCCCACCATTGTTCTTCTTTAATGTGGTCCGTCCATCTGTCTATGTATTTGTTTGAGACAGGGTCTGCCTAGGAATTCTTGGCTGACCTCAAAGTCAGAGATCCACCTGCCTCTGCCTCCTAAGTGTTGGGATTAAAGGCATGCACCACTGCATCCCAGTTACTCTTTGTTTTTATCAACAGGATCTCCATGTAGCCCAAAGCCACAATAATGGCTTAAGTTTCTTAAGTTTTATCTGGCTGTCCTAGAGAGCAAACCCAGGCACTCCAAAGAACAAAGGCCAGCCAGTTTCTGGGACTCAGCCACGGAAATACTGAACAGATCACCATGACCACAGGCATGGACTCCAAGTCTATAAAGGGCGTAGTTTGAAAAGAGTAGAATCTGTATTCAAAGCATACAAACATCTATAGCCAATGGGCACATGCAAGCTAAGAGAACTTGCTTAGAACTGAACTGTGCCTAGAGCTGTGTTCTGGTAAACAGACAGACGCTGGCCCCAGTTGGATGATTATAAATCTAATGGTTAATGGCTTTCTTTTTGCTTCAATCACATTAAACTCTAAATATTTTAACAAAAGGGTTTCCTAGGAGCAATTCATTTTCTTTTTCTATTTGTAGGCCAAATGCACAAGATGCTGTCCACTCATTCTGCTGACCCTGAAACATGGGCTTATGAAAGCAGAGAGAGAGTCATTCTGGGAAGAAATGGCAGAATCAGGAACATTTTAGACCCATCTATGGTTTGGCCCTTTGGCATTTTAAACCATCTTCACTGTGAAAGATCATGTTATAAGTAGTTTTAATAGCAATTATTAACTGAATGGTATACTTTTTTGCTCGTTTTTTTTTTTTGGAAGGTATTCTGTATTTCTCTGGCTGGTCAGCAGCAGAAATGTATTTAATAGCTGGAGAAGGCCAGGTTTGTCAATACCCTATCACTATGACATATATGGAAATAGCTTATTTCAAAGTCCAGCTGTTCCATCAACTTGAAAGAAAGCCTGTCTTGTCTCTTTCTCTTTTTGGTTATCCATGAAAAAAAATAATCATCCCACAGAATTTTTTCTTTTAAAGCTTGTTACAAGTAGGGAGTAAGAAGTAGGAAGAAGAATCTGTAGGTAAGGACTGGAGAGATGGCTGTGCAGTTAGGAGCACAGACTTCCAGAGGACCCAAGTTTGATTCCTGGTACCCAGGTTAGGTGAACACAAGTGCATGTACCTTCAGCTCCAAGAGATCCAACACCATCTTATGGCTTCTGAGGGCATTGCATTCATATGTACAAACCCACTCATAGACAGATAGACAGATGGACAGTCAGACAGACAGATAGTCAGGCACACTCACAGTTAAAAATATTAAAACAAAAAATTTGAAAAAAAAGGAGAAACCTCTTAAGAAATGCTGTAGGATTTTGAACAGAGCGGCATCCAGTAGGCATCCTGGAGCCCCCAGAGAATTTGGTATGACCTGTGGGTATCTCTTTTAGCTCCACTTACGATACTGTGAATTAGTTTGGCAAACTTCCCCTTGAGATTGTATTGTACCTGGCTTGAAAATACAAAAAGGTGTGAAAATGTCCGCCGCCTCGACTAGAGAGAGAGTGGGATGAACTAGCAGGGGAGGCAGTGAAAGGAAGGGATCTAGAGGAGAAACCACAGGGTTTACAAGGGTGCCAAGGATTGCCCCTGGCTGGTGAGGTGCTAGGCAAAATGTAAAGCTGATTCAGCTGGAGGCCAGCAAGGCCCGGTGCAGGGCTCCTACTCCTTAATACAAAGAAGATTGTCAGCATAAAACACACGAAATGAGATGGCACACAATCCTGACTGACTTGAGGAGCCCATGATCAAACAGTGCAGGGCCACAGAGAACACAAACCTTTCACTCACATGGTGGTGGGCTTGCGTTACTGTTTTCTTTTCAGCCAACAAAAAACAACCTATTAAGAAAATACTTGGGTGTAGTAGGACGGCTGAGACAGGAGGATCTGGCGTGAGAGGCCAGTGTGGGCTATATAGTGAGACCCTGTGAAATATGACCACTTTTTATTAATATAATCAGAAGGAGGGGGAACGGGAGGAAAAGAGAAGGAGATGGAAAGGCCAAAAAAAAAAAAATTAAGAACAGCGGCATGTAAACAAAGTGGGAGTCTCTCAATCATTGTACCTATCAACAGGAACTGCTGACCTCATGGCTCTGCTGACATCATAGTTCTTCTGACATCATAACCCTGCTGACATCATAGCTCACCAGCCCATTTCTACTGCTAACTTCACCCCAGTCCTTTTGTGGAGACTTTCTGCGAATCAGTGATCTGAGTGCACTAAGTGATGTAATCCAATTGCTACTTAGCCTGCTGGAGTTTAGTCTTTCCCTCCTCCTCAGGGTGGGTGTGGAGGAGCAGGAATGGTTTAGAAAATGGATTAGAGTGTGCTGAGGAAGTAGTTGCACCTAACTGTCTGCTGGGGCTTGGGGTGGGGGTGGGGATTGCGTATTTCTATCCTTGGGAGGATGGTAAGCTTTGACATTTGCATGCAGGGGTGGTAAGAAGTGCTGTTTCCTGGTCCACTGTAGACAGGAGGCCTGATCTTACTGGGATGCCTGGCCTCTTATTAGTGCTCTTAGATTGGCAACTGGGGTGCCCCCTGAAGAAGTGACAAAGTGTTGCTTTGTGAGATTTTTCTTTCCATGTCCTGCAGTCACATTCTTTGGGAACCTCATGAGAAGGTAGCACATGTTCTCAGACATTTTAAGAGTTTCTATCTTTTCTCTGGGTATTATCTTCTGTTCTCAGCATCCTCTCCCTTCCCTTCCTTTCCTTCCCTTCCCCTCCTCTCTCTTCCTTCCCCCTTCTTTCCCTTCCTTTCCTTTCCCTTCCTTTCCCTTCCCTTCCCTCCCCTCCCCTTCCGTCCCTTCCCTTTCTCTCTCTCTCTTCCTCCCTTCCCACCCTCCCTTCCTTCCTTTCTTCCTTCCTCCCTTTCTTTCTTTCTTTCTTTCTTTCTTTCTTTCTTTCTTTCTTTCTTCCTTTCCTCCCCTCCCTTCCTGTTCACACTCTCTCTCCCTCCCTCCCCCTGTCCATCCATCCGTCTGTCTGGTCTGGAATCTGCTACGTAGACCAGGTTGGCTTCAAAGTCAGAGATTTATCCACTTCCACCAGTGTTGGGATTAAGGTGTATCCTACCACGATTACCTATCTTGTTCTCATCTGGGATTCAGCTCTAGTTCTCCAGCTCTCCGTCTTTGAAAGTATCTTGTATGTAATATGCATGCATGAATGTGGTGTCTTTGTGTATGAGTGTGTATTCTGGTGCATGTAGTTCAAGACTACAGGTGTGCCCCACCACATTTAACTCTTTCTTTGGATGCTGGGCATCTATATTCAGGGCCTCATGTTTGTATGAATTGATTGGCCAGACCCTGCCCAGGCCCCAGAGTTTCTACTTCATTCTTAGTGGTTTCTCATTTGATCTCTTCTCATAGGCAGCCTGGGCTCTTTACGATCTATTTTGTTATTACATACTGCGTTGCTGCTGGCTTCCCGTGCTCTGGTATCTCAGGTTGCCAACTGAAGTTCAGTAGCCCATGGTTGGTTGCCTTCTGGAGCATAAGGAACAGACCAAAGCTAGTTTACAAACACATCGATCATTCAACACATTAAAAAATGTAGAGTGTCTTGCTGTGAAGACCAAGCTGGCCTCAAACTTGACATCCTCCTGCTGTAGACTCTGGAGTGCTGAGATTACAGGTGTGTGTTCCTGAGTGGGAATTCCTTCCCGGGAACTTTGAGGCAATCTTCTATTTTTGCATTCGCGGTGGCACATAACAGAGAGGTGAGTAAGTAAAGACTGGCCAGTGAGCCCCTGCTGGTGGACATCTTGGTTCGGGATTCATCCTCACATTTCCTGTGTCTATGACCCTTAGCTGGGGCTCTGCCACGCTACTGGAAATACTCTGAGATCGATCTCCTCATCAGCCTGGGATTTGGCAGGTGCAGCATGGACTGGACCTGTAGTGGACACACCGTGGGGCAGAGAAGCAGACAGGGTGGATTGCCCCTGCCTATGCTTCCTGCCATCAGGGGGTGTGGCCAGTTTCTCCACGGACCAATCACACTGTTAGGAGATTATGATGTAGGACACACACACACACACACATACACACACACACACACACACACACACATCTGGGATCTCTCTTGTGTTCTTCCAAACATGTACAGATGTATTTAGTGTCTTACATGGTTGCAGAAATTTCTAAACATCTCTTTTGTGTCATGATGAGCATAGTTAGGATACAGCTACTGTCTGCTGAATGATGCTTGTCAGCTGATGACATTATCAGAGATCTTTCCTGGATGGTGATTGGCTATCAGTCTGATAGTTCTTTTATGGAGTATTTTGTGATTTTTGACCAAAAGGTGGACATCGTATTTGAAATTTTATCTGCGGGAATTCTTTGCAAAGTCATAATCCTCTGCGAGAGGGCTTGAGTAAGTACTTTTTTAAAATTAGCATCTATTAACTGCGTAAAGTAATAGGTTTTGTTTTAATGTTTCCATGCATGACTAACGCGCTTGCTATTTGTCCCAGTTTGCTCGTGTTTACCTCAACTATGACCCTTTCTCCTCTTCTCCCTTTTAGGGCTCACGTTTTTGTTGCTAGTCACCTGACCATGCTATTAACCAAGATCATTGAAAAACAGCTTTATTGAAGTGCCACGCACAGGTCATAAACCCAACGCATTGAAAGTGTGTAACTTAATCCTTGGTGGTGAGCAACCACCATCACGGTCGGTCTTCAAGCTCTTCTGTAACTTCCGAAGGTCCCTTGTCTGTCTGTGGTTATCAAGTGTTTGCACCCCACAGTTTCGAGAACTCAAGACTCACTTCTCACATAGATTTATTGTTTTGGATATCTTATACAAATAAAAATCCTACAATATATACTTTAACATTTTAATGTTTTTACTTTTCGACCCAGAGTAGGAGAGGGAGTGGTGTTATTCTAACTGTTCTCGAGATAAGATTTCTGGGGTTGGACATAAATTGACCCCATTCCTACTCCATACCAGTCCCTCCCAATTCCATTGTTCCTTGGTCCCATAATTCAAATCTATGGAGATGATGAGCTCTGTGACTCTGCCAACCACTGGCCCAGGTTCTCCTTCTCACTGTGCAGGTCAGACACTAGCCACTGAAGGTGCAACTCTGAGTCTCCTCAGATCCTGAACAGGGTCTGAGCTCTCTGAGGAAGTGCATAAATCTTGCTGCCTTGGGTGCTGGGATATTAAAGATGGAGACTGTTTCGACCTCCTTGGGGTTTCCTTGATCAAGTGTGAATGTCTTGTTTATAGCCACCTACAGGGAAGAGTTTTCCCATAGTCTGGACAAGTTCTAGAATTTGATGCTTAAGCGATGCCTGGTGGGACAGGTGTGCCTTGCTTCCCCACAAGTCTCTCCCTTGTCTTCTTGCCTGTAACCTTGGGTGTGGGATCCTCTTTAAAAGCAAAAGATCCACCAAGATTCTTGATTTCACCATATCTTTTTTTTTTTTTTTTTTGGTTCTTTTTTTTCCGGAGCTGGGGACCGAACCCAGGGCCTTGCGCTTCCTAGGTAAGTGCTCTACCACTGAGCTAAATCCCCAGCCCCTCACCATATCTTTTTAAATTTAAAAAGTTTTTTTATGTGCATTGCCTGCATGTGTGTGTGAGAGTGACAGATCCTATGGAACTGGAGTTACAGATGGTTGTGAGCTCCTGTGTGGATGCTGGGAATTGAACTTGGGGCCTCTGGAAGAGCAGCCAGAGTTCTTAACCACTGAGCCATCTCTCCAGCCCTCACCATATCTTTCGCCTTTGTTTATTTTTTATGATTGCACCAGTTCAGTAATGCATGCTGGGCATGGAGGCACACCTTGCAATTCCAGCCATTGTTCTGGAAGTCAGTGCAGGAAGATTTCCAGTTTAAAGTCAGCCTTGGCTATACAGCAAGACCCTGCTATTTGATAAAGAGGTTACGTTCCCAATGTTTTATAGGAAGACGTTCTCTAGAGTATGTTCTATACATTGCATACTGCCAGAAAGAGAAGGCTGACACGTGCTTCTTATAAGGACCACGTGCTCACTTGTTTAGATGAGGGAACCCCTTCTGTTGCGTGCAGGAGGCCATTCCGTTCTCTGCTGCTACATCTTTCCCAGTTGCACATTCCAAGCTGGGTGCTGCTTGTGAGCCACTCCGTTCAGTGCTGTATGCCTGCCCTGACTCTTTTGTACAATTTTACCAACTCCTTTTCATACCTAGTGGGTCAGTGAAGCCAGCCACTGGGAATCGCCAAGTCATGTCAGGATTTATACATGGAGTGGAAAGGGATCAAACTCAGTAGGAAACTGGGGCCCACAGAGACCCAGTGACTGCTGACTGTCTCTGAGAGCAGTAACTTGAACTGAGGCATTCATTGGTCTCTCTGGGATGCTGTGCTCCCTCAAGCCATTCTGCACCCCGTTAGTGACTAAGAACCTGGAGTGAGAGGGGGTGGCTTTGGTGTCTCCTTGACGTGGGAAGAAGGTTCTGGAGGGTCTGTGGATTTCCATATCTTTGGTGTCTCTGTCTCTCCTGCTTGTTGTTCCGTGAGAGTAAAACAAACCAAACCAACAAAACCTCACCGCTCAGTGTTTCTGCTTTTAACCAACACAAATCACTTTTCAGGAAGTGCCCCTTCTCAGCCTGTTAGAGATGGCCTGCTGGTTGATTGTTTAGCTGGAAGAAAGGGAGTGGGGAGCCCATTCTCAACCCCCCTGCCTTAGCTGCTTGTCAATGAATTTCTTATCCCATTTTTGGGGACAGGTAAGTCCAGCAGTTTGAAAAAAAATCACACCAGCACTGTTTAGTGTGAAACTCTTGATGACCCAGCATACTGTTAGATGCATGTTCCGGTGTTCGCTCTGACGGGTTCCAGGTCCTGAGAACTTATTATATTTGAGTCCTCTGCGTATGAAGTTGGCAGGGTCCTCAGTGGCGCTTGCAGAAGCTTGTGAAGAGAGGAGGCTGGGGCAGAGAGGTGTGACTCAGTCACTTGAAATTGAGAGGGTTCCAGACAGTGCTTGCAGCCCCCCCCTTCTGGGGCTTTATCAGGCCTCTCTTAGGAACTGTTGGAGCCTCATCTGTGTTGGTGTCCGTGTGTCCTCCTGCTGAGGACAAAGAGACAGTCTTAGGAACCCCAGAGAGAATGGGTGGGGAAAAAAGCCACAACCAAAGAGCCAGCTGTCAGACTGAACACACGAGTTAGAAAGTTTATAAGAAGTGCAATGACGTTGGTTGTGGTGGCTCCCACCTTTAACTGCAGCACTGGGGAGGCAGAGACAGGCTGAGGAGATCAAGCCTGGTTTACAGAGCGGATTCCAGGCTCTACATCTTAAAAGCAATGCAATGAAAGTTACGTGCCTGTTTCTGATTTTGTTTCCTAGAAATACCTTCAGGGAAAAAAATCATATTTTTGTTGTTGTTGATATGTATGCATATATGTGCACATATATGAACACACAACACACACATGTATGTCAGCATGGGTTAAAAAATATTCAAAGCAATACCCACACCCTTCCTTTATCCTAAGGAAGGCACTCCCCAGGGGATGTTTGCATGCAGATGAGTCCCTAACTGAGAAGTTCTGCAAGTGTAATTGGATGAAGCTTGCCTGACTCTTTTCCTGGGGCTGTGGAAAAGAGGAGGGCTCAGAAACATGGTGGAGGGCTCCTCAGGCCACAGAGATTTGAAACAGCTGAGCATCCCCAGGAGTTTTCTGCAGCCTTCAAGGCCACCTTACCTAAAGGAGGTGGGAGGAAAGTCTTCCTTGATGGCCAGCCCCAGATTGTTAGCAGAGTCATGGGCAACTTGCTCAAACTGCACCCACACTTACTGCTCAGGACACACAGGCATGCACGCATGCACACACATGCAAACACACATATATACATGCACACACACATACACACATGCACACACACATGCACACACACACATACACACATACACACACACGCATGCACACACACACACACACACACACACACACACACACACACACTTATCCATTGCAGGCACCTAAGAGCTCCTTGCAGGTAGGAGGTGCTGAGGGCTTCAGGCCCTGGGGAGTAGGTCTGGCTAATGGTTGATAGTAGGAGGTGTGGGAATATCTGGCTCTCCATCCCTTGCACAGTTGGCTCTGGTGTTCTGCCGCCCCCTCCTCCCCCCATGTTGGAGTTTAACTGTCTGTAGAGCTTATCTGGTCCACCACTTGCTATCTTGACTTTACCTCCCTTCCTCCCCTGCCCAGTTCCCTGCGCCTCTTCCTTTCTTCCTGGAGAACTATCTGCTCTCAAGCTCTGTTTCAGGGAGAATCCCAAAGCACGCAGAGCTGCATTCGCTTAATCGAGCATTCTTTAGAAGAACTACAGCAACATTTATTTTTAATTTTAAGTGTATGGGTATTTTGCTTGCATGTACGTATCTACCTTTGGAAGCCAGAAGAGGGCAATGGATCCCCTGAGACTGGACTTATAGGCAGTTGTGGGCTGCTGTGTAAATCCTGGGGCTTGAACCTGGGTCCTCTGGAAGAGCAACCAGTCCTCTTAACCAGTGAGCCATCTCTCTGGGCCATGAATTGAACATTCTTCATGACATCTGATTCCTATGGATTTGACCAAGATTCAAACCATATCGAAGCTAAGAGAACAGAAACCACCACCCAGTGGTACAATTCCCAGAAGGCAACGGGTGGTGGTTGTGGTTGGGCCACACAGCCAAGTGGTTAGAGATAGGCATTCAGTCAAGCTGGTGTTCCCCAGCTCCCATGATTCTTGGGTGAATGTTTATGTTTAGCAAAGCATTCTAGTTTCAGGGTTGTAGCCTGGAAAAAAAATGATTTCATCTTTCCTCTGCCAGACAAGACTTCAGTTAAATCAACACCCCTCCCTCCCATTTTTGGTGCTGGGAAATCAAACCCAAGACCTCACACAGGCTGGGCCAGCTCTCTTCCACTGAACTATACCTTCCTGGACCCTCTTCCCATATTCTTTAGTTATAGTTCCTTGGCCTGAAAGATCATGGCATGGTTATATATTTTTTTATTTACCTGACTCGGTCGTTAGTACTACTGAGTAGCTAGATGGACTCCAGATAATGTGGTTGAGAAGCCATCCCATGATATCATGTCTCTATCCTAAAAGGAAAGGGTGTGGTCTTTCTGGGAGAGGTTGAAGGAGACACGTCTGAGTACAGCTTAGAGTCAGGGTGATCTGATGGGGCCTCAGGGGAAGGCACAGCCCATAGTCAGGACCTTGGAAAGCACAGATACCATTTGGAGAGCAATAAAAAGCCGGGTGATACTTTAAGCAGGGAGTGGCACACTTACCTCTTTCTGTCTGTTTCTTTCCTTCACGGGTGCAGTGGGGTGAGGGGGGCACCTTCTTCCTGCCTTGCCACAGATCTGAGAACAATGGAGCCCGCTAACCATGGACTGAGAGCTCTGAGACTGTGAGCCCAAACAGACTTTTAAGTTGATTTGCTCAGTATTTTGTCATAACAACAAAAAGCATGGAAGTCACTACCCCACCCAGGTGAGCTCCTCCACGCATATCCTCTTACTGATATCCAGAAACATGGCTGGGCGTTCTCCTGTCTCCACGGTAGCCTTGTGCACCCATTTTACATTTTTTCAGGGACGTTTATTTACAGTCAGCAATAAACAAATAAACTATGCCTCCATGGAGTCTACTCATTAGCTGGGGGAGAGAGACATGTACACGCATAATCAGTGAGCCTCTGCCCATGGTTGTTTCCATGGTGACACACGCATGCACACAGAGGAGGTGAGGAATAAGGAGAGGGTGGCCGAGGATGGAAAAGGAAGGCTTTGCCTTTTGAATGGGGTTGACCAGGAAACAAATGGACTTTGAACCCCGAGGAGACTTGGGCTAAGGCGTTCAAGGCCAAGGAAAGCCTAGCTCTAGAGGCTTCAGTGGAATCTGGCTCCTTGATATCTTCAGGAAGACACAGCTAGGACCCTGGGCTTTATAGTGGATGAGGAGGGAGTCAAAGTGTGAGCTGGGAAGCCCGTGATCTCCCATCCAAAGAATGATAGATAATGATAGATGCTTCAGGGTAAAGCGGAGAGCCAAAAAGTCCATTTTTGCTCTGCGCATTTTTTTAAGACTTAAAAACTATTTCCTCTATGTTTAATGTCAAACACGTACAGCAGGGCTAATGTCACACAATGGATCCCTTGGTACTCATTCAGCCCCAGGATTGGACAGCTCAAGGCGGGGGGTCTCACTCCATCCACACCAGTCACCCACCTTAGAACCTCACCTAGAACTGTTTTAGGAAGGGTCTCAAAAATGTATGGAAAGCAAACCCACAACAGGTTTATTATGCCCCAAATACTGAATAAAAATTAAGACACAATGTCCAACTCATTAATGTTAGAATTTTCCACATAAGTGGATTAATGTTAAAACAACAATCCATATGCTTCATTCATCTCTAAAATTTTAAATAAAACCATTCCCTTTTGGTTTTAATCTCAGCAGTTGGGAGGCAAGGGCACGTGGATTTCTGTGGGTTTGAGGCCTATCTGGTTTCCATAGGAGTTCCGGGACACCTAGAATTACACGGTGAGACCTTGTCTTAAAAGAGAAAACAAAAATTGTTGTTTTAAAGAACAGCTTTTAATTCATAGCAAAATTGAGAAGGAAGTACAGAGATTTCCCCTGCTCCTCTCCTGGGCATGTCTCCTTGCAACGTGCTCATTCCTTACGTCCAGTGAGCATCCTTATCAGTTTACACTAGGAGTCCGTCTTAGTATTGAACATTCCGAGCTCACAGACAAACGCAAATCTCTGGTACAGTATCATATGGAAAAGTTTTCCAGCCCCCAAAGCCCCCTCCTTCCATATATTTACCCCTCTCTAAAGACTGAAAGTGACTGCTATTTTTACTTTTCCCACGGTTTTGATCTTTGTAGAACACTGTGTTGTCTGAATCACATATGTGCCCTTTCAGAACTTTCTTTTCACTGTGAAATACACTTGTTTCCTCTTTTTGACCTCCTCATTTTTCCTGCTGAGTAATATTCCATTGTTTGGATGTACCACAGTTTACTTCTTCATCTACTGAAGGATACCTGCAAGTTTTTCCAAATATAACATCCATATGGATTTTGGCACATTTGGGGAATACCAGAGAGCATGGTTGGATGTCTTTCCACTCCTTAATCTATAGGTTACACACACACACACACACACACACACACACACACACACAGACATGAAGGATTGAACCCATAGCCTCAGGTATGCTAGGCACACATTCTATTACTGAGACACATTCCCAGTTCTTTATTATGTTTTCTGGGAAAAAAAAACTAGATTGTTCCCCTGAGTAATTTTTTAGCCTAGGTGTTTCTACCTGGATCCGTGTGATGCTAGTTTCTTCTTTCCTCCTTATTTTTCCAGAAGCTGGCCATTAAAGCTCTCCAGAAGTGAGTTCAAATTTAAGTTTATTGTATGCATGTATGTATGTATGTATTTATATATGTATGTATATTGCATGTATATATGTATGCATTATATGCATATGTATGAACATATATATGTATATATGTATGCATTATATATGCATATGTATGCATATACATGTATGTAGATATGTATGTAGATATGTATGTATATGTGTATGTATATATGTAGATATGTATGTATGTATAATGTATGTATGTATGCATGTATTTGGTATGTAGCACTCTTTATGGGGCTGTTGTTCTTCCATGAACTTTTTTCCTCAAGGAGACCTGAAGATCGATATATGACTCGCCCAGTGGTGGATCTCTCTGAGTTTGAGTCCAAGTTGGTCCACTTAGCAGGTTCCAGTCGAGCCTGAGCTTACTTATGTATAAAACCAGTTAGGGACTGTGAAAATGGTTCCCACAGTCTTATAGATCAGAATACTTGATCACCAGGGAGTAGCATTCTCTGAACGGATTAGAGGGATGGCCTTCATATAGAAAGTGAGTCACTGGAGCTGGGCTTTGAGGTCTCAAAAAGTCCGTTCCAAGCCCAGAGTCTCTCTCTTCCTGCTGCCGTTGGATCCAGATGTAAACTCTCAGCCCCTTCTCCAGCACCGTGTCTGCCTACGTGCCACCCTGTTCCCTCGCCACGATGACTATGAATGGGCTAAACCTCTGAAACTGTGAGCAAGCCGCAATTCAATATTCCCTTCATAAGCGTTTCAGTGATTATGCTGTTTCTTCACAGCGATGTAACACTGACTAAGACAGAGGTTAACACAGGCCATTCCGTGAGTAAGGGGACTTTCCACCAAGCCCGATGAGCCAAGTCCAGTCTCCAAAACCCTCATGGTACAAGGAGAGAAGAAGCGTGCAAGCTATTCTTTGATCTCCATATGTGAGCCAAAGCATGTGAGTCCCCCCTGCTCCCCCTCCCCACTCCCGTAAATAATTAAATGTAAAAAATATTTCACGCCAGCTAGAAACGTGTGTGGCATTCGTGTGCATACATGTGTCTGTGTGTCTCCAGGCTGAGAAAACGATACGTGGCCCACATATGCCAGCTTTTCCTGGCTCCTCAAGGAAGTGGAGCCTATGAATGAGGAATAAAACATTCGGATACCGTCAGTAAAGCCTGTGTTGTAGCGGTATCACTTACACGAGGAGGAGCCGTGGTTGTAAAGACCAAGAGGCTCTGCTTCCGCTTCCGGCTGACTGGGTTGTGGCGAGCACTTTCACTTCCCAGTCTGTCCCTCTTTAATTTTTCAGCCGGCGTGTAGCAATCACATTAGTTGTATTTAATACATGGTATATTTGTTCTTAGACTTTTATGACTCCTGCTAATTAACTGTACAGTCTTTTATTAGTGTTTGAAATTCTAATTACTGCATTCCCAGGAAGTTTAATATTGTTTAGACTGCACTGCCTTCTTTATTGACTCTCAGGTTTGCCTCCAGAAACTGAAGTTATGAGTCTCAGCGAGTCTGTGTTCATTAAGGAAGAACACCCTGGTTTAGCCGATCCTCCTTCTTTGTGAGGGGCCAAATCAGACTCTCGGAACCGGGTTTCCCGTGGAGTAGGTGCTGCCAATGGCTGGCATTCAAGCAGTTGGTGGCACTTCCACAACTGCCCAGGAAGGGCTCCGCTATGTGTCCCGGAGCCTGGCTCGGTTCTTTGCCTGTTCTGCCCCTAGAGCATGCTCACTGCCCTGCCTTGTCTCTGTATGCTTTCTCAGTGTGAGTATCTTCCTTCCTGCCTAGCCATGCTTGCCCATCCCTTTAGGTCTTATTCAGTTGCCACGTCCTCTACCAAGCCTTCCAGCCTCTCCCCCCACTGCACTATAGAGTAACCCCCAGTCTTGTTGTACCTTTGCCTTGGATCTCCATTTGTCACCTCTGGTGTCTCCATCATGCATTTAACCTGAAAGGTCAACTCAGGGAGCACAAGATTACCTCCTGGGTGACTTCAGAACTCTCCACTATCTTCACACTACCAGGGACATTCAATTAACACTTGCAGATCGTTTATTTCTTATTGTGGGGGGTGAGGGGGTGCAGTATAAGTTTTCTGAATGAAACGTACGACTTGCATTGATAGCCTTAGAAGTAGAGTAACAAAATCATTGACAATCAGGCCATTTGATGAGCGTTAAGGTTTCTCGTGAAGCCACGTTCCCCCTTTTATCCCAGCAATGACCTGGCACTTGCTCTGTTGGGCATCACATCACTATAGGACTGAAATACAGATGGGGACACTGGGCTACGGTTGAAAGAATGAACACTCATGAAAAGAGCAGCTATATTGTGGCGTTGGCAGTCCTACTCTAGAGCAAGCCACCAAACACCATGGTGTAAATGTACCCATTGAATGTCCTTACCCTCTGTCTTCCTATTGACTTTGGTGAGTAGCTTTCCCCAAGAATGGGATTTTGCACCATTACTAGACAATGGTTTCTGCCATGTATGCTCCTTAACACCGAGAAGAGTCCATGCTTCAGGTACTGCTCAGGCCCTGGTGTTAGAAGTGAGTTCCAGTCACAATCTGACTAGGGGTAGCCTCAGGAAAGCTGCCTAACTTGCTATCCTGATAAGGATCAGGATACAGCTTAGAAGGAAGAGAAAACCCCAAATGAAGAGTTTGCTCAGTCAGATTAGCTCATGAGCATGGCGTTGACTTCGTTATTAATTACCAGCCCACTATCAGCGACACCATCTCTGGGCAGGTGATCTTAGGCTGTTTGAGAGAGCTATCTGAGCATACGGCAATGATGCAGCCAGTAAACGATATGTCTCCATGGTTTCTGCTTCGGGTTCCTGCCTCGGCTTCCCCTTCATTGAACTATGGACTGGAAGTGTAACCCGAAATAAACACAGGTGCTTTTGGTCAGAATGGATAATCACAGCAGCAGAATGAAGCCAGAATTCTTGTCCATACCTAGAATTGGTGCCCATTCAGGCAACAATCCCTGTGAAGTCACAAAGACCAAGGATTCATTAAGACAGTTGAGGACTTAGGGATCTGCTGTAGGATGAGTGCTCAGTACTGAGGGCTGTTATTCCCAGAAAACATCCTCCTTCTAGAACTAAAGTCCTGCTCCTGTGTTTCCAGGCCTGCTGTACAGCCACAGAGAAACAACTCATTAGATTCTGGTGTTTAGGTACCGGTAGGCAGAAGGTGGAGAGAGGAGGAGCAGCCCGTCCTGCCTCCAGGTTTGCTTTCTAGCTTCCTTGCAATCTTTGCTGGGCTTTGCCTTTACCAAGTGCAGAGCCAAGGGGTGAGGATTTCTGCGGGGCCCCGCTGGGACTCAGTGGGTGAATGAGTTAACATTTACAAAGTGCTCTGAGCTCCTTGGAGAAAAGGCCCAATCTAAGCATTCTCATTAGTGCGTGAATAATAGATGAGCCCAAAGCACTTTGTGAATAGGAAGTTCTTTAGCAACGCTAAATAATACTCCCTCCGACCTACCTGCGAGAGAGGGGAGGGGCCGGTTCTTGAAGCTCTGATGGTTCGTTCTGGTCTTTACTGTCACTAAGACCCAGTGAGGTCTTGGGTAGAGCGATTCCCCTCTTCTGCCTTTGAGGATGGAGAGGATGACATGGGTGATGTCAAACGCAACTCCCTCAATCGGGCGCCTCTTCACAGTTCTTTCTGTTGAGAGGGATGCGGACAGCAGGGCGTCAGAGCAGTCATCCATGGGGGTGGGCTGATCTCCAAAACAGGACTCCACTCTGGGCAGCGGCTGCACATGCTGCCCCCTCCTCTTTGGTACTGTGAGAGTGAGCTTGCCTTTTTATGGGGGATGGGGGATGGAGAAGGGTGGTCCTTGAACCTTGGGCTGTGGAGAAAAGACCTCCTGGGTCTGCTTCCTAGGAAACGCTTAATGGCTGCGTCTGTTTACAAGGCCTGTGGGACACACACCTAACCTAGAGTTTATTGCAAAGATTGCAAAGTTTGGAAGGACCGTTTTGTAGTGAACTGCATTCATATTGTGCAGTGGCTCCCTAGAACTCTTCCTCTTGTAGCTAAAACTTCATCTTCAATAAGTCAAGCCCCGCACCTCTACCTTTCCCAGCTTCTACAACCACCCTTCTGCTTCTCCTCCCCTTCAGGTCCCTCCTTGCAACTGGCACCATGCACTGTTTGTCCTTTTATGACAGGTTTATCTTGTTCAGTGTAGTGTCTTTGAGGCTTATTCCTCCTGTATAAGAACTTTCCCCGTGTGTGTGTGTGTGTGTGTGTGTGTGTGTGTGTGTGTGTGTGTGTACGTACATGTGAGCACAAGTGCCCTCAGAATTCAAAGCGGGAGTTTGATCACCTGGATCTGGAAGTACAGGTGGCTGTGAGCCACCCAACTTGGGTGCCACATCTTGAACTTGGATCCTCTGTAAGAACAGTATGTGAACCTAACTTCTGAGCCATTTTTACAGTCCTTCCACCTTTTTGTTTTGAGACAGGGTCTCTCAGTGAACTCTCATTAGTTCAGCTAGACTGGGTTGTCACCAAACCCCAGGGATCCTCCTGTCTCTGTCTTCCCAGTACTAGGATTGCACGAACTGACCGTGGTTGTTAAAAATTGAACTCAGTTCCTCATACTCGTGTGTGTCAAACACTTGACCAACAGGTCAGAGCTATAATTCTTCTTCCCCCTGCCTCCCTCCCTCCCTCTCTCCTTCCCTCCCTCCCTCCCTCTCTCCATTCTCTCTTCCTTTCTCTCTATTTCCCTCTATCTCCTTCCTTCCCTTCCTTTTGTTTCACAGGGTCTTACTACACAGTCTTGACTGGCCTAGAACTTGATTTGTGAAGCAAACAGGCTTCAGGTTCACAGAGATTTGCCTGACTCAGCCTCCTGAGTGCTGGTATTAAAGGTGCTCACCACCATGCCTGGACTCCTTTCTTTCTTTTTAAAGGTCAAACAATATTTCTCTTTTTCGTTCATCCGTTCACCTACTGGTGGACACTTAGGTTGCTTCCACTCATGTCTCTTGTAGACAAAGCTGCCATGAACATGGATGTGCAGATAGGTTTGAACGCATGCTCCCAATCTTGTAGGAGAAAGAGGCATGATTAGTGTATCACACTTAGATTGTGTTTCCAGTTTTCAAAGGAACTTACCACATCCAACCACACTCCAACATATACAGCATTGCAAGAGACATTTTTAATGTTTATTTGAAAAATAACTATTTTGTGTGAATGGATGTTTTACCTGCTTGCTTGTTTACGTGCTATATCCACGTCAGATGCCAACAGAAGCCTGAGGGCATCGGATCCTCTGGGGCTAGAGTTACAGACAGTTGTAAGCTGCCATGTGGGTGCTGGGAATTGAACCTGAGTCCTTTGAAAGAGCAGCAAGTGCTCTTAACCACTGATCCATCTCCTTAAGCCTGGAAGGGAATTTTTTTTTTTTTCGGAGCTGGGGACCGAACCCAGGGCCTTGCGCTTGCTAGGCAAGTGCTCTACCACTGAGCTAAATCCCCAACCCGGGAAGGGAATCTTTAATGGCTTCAGATTCTTCAGGCTGCATGGTCTTAATGTCTCCTGTATGCACCAAATTATGACCGTGAAGATAATTTGCACAATTATTTTAGTAAAAGGATTAATTCCACAATTTTAGAAATTAGGGCTTGGACGGAACATTAGAGATGTGTGGTACTCGATGAATGTTTTCTCTCATTTGGACACAGCAAGGACTCAGAAACTCAGCCATATGTAAGAAGCTATTTTGGCTAGGGTAACTCTAATTAGGAGCATCAGGTTAAAATTGGCCCTCTTAACTTGAGTCCATTGGCCCAGTATGAAGACATAGAAGAAGTCCAATATTTATTTCTGGCATTTCGAGCAATTCTCACATGGCTTCAGAGCCTTCTCTCTTGCCCACATCTGTCCTCATTGGGCACCTCTCTGACTTTTGGCTCAAAAGTGGAACTAGATGTATGGAAATGTTCAGAGTCATTCTGCTTCACTCCATCTAGATGGGCTCTCCCAAGGCCACTCACGATATGCACGGGCATCACCTGGGTAAGCCACAGGTCTCTGCTTGGTAGTCTTCTAGATGCAGGGTTCAGGGGGACCATAAGCTGGGAAGGGGACAGCTTTGCTTATAGGAAGAGTGTGGGAATGGAGATCCCCTTCCAAGGACACATGGCAACTTAGACACAATATCCGCTGAGATGTGTGTAGCTGCAAAAACATCTAAGAGTAGCTAGTGTGGAAACAAAATCCTAACTGAGGCACACGGCTACCTGACTAAGGGGTTTTAGGTTTGGTAGATTCCCTGGAGTCATTGAGGAACTGCCTGGTACAGTTTCGGTGTGACCCTGGCACATTAGCTTTGTTCTTGGGCTTGTCACTTCATGGTCAAAAGTAGTAGCCTCAACTCCAAAGAGAGAATCTTCATTTTAAGAGAGAAGGAAGCAATCCTAACTCTCTCCAGGGAAAAGCATTCTCCAAAATTCCCATTAAGCGAACTCCCTATAACATTGCTTTCTAAATCAAGATCTCCCCTACCCCCACACACTAGCTGTTGAACTGATAGTACTATACTGGGTGATTAATTACAGTTGAGTTTCTGGACAGAGACATGTTGCTGTCTGAACGATGGTGGGTACTGTACCTCTAAGAAAGCGGGGAGAGGCTGAACCCGGACAAATGACGATGTTTACTGCAGAGGCACAACTCCGAGGGAGGGTGAAATTGGCCATGAGTTTTGGTTATGAGCGTGAAACGTACAGAATCCTATTTAATGAACTTTAAATGCTTCGCTGATTCATTTACCAAGATAGAAAGAGGGGACCCCTTTCCCCACTTCTTACCTAACCCGTTCCTTCCCGATTGCCATTTCCAACCCAGGCTATAAAGATGAAGAAATAGTGACCTATTCGAATAACATTTCGCAGTGCACAAATAACCGTCACACATGTTACCCATGCAGCCTTACTGAATGAACTCAGGTTTAGAGGGCAGAGTTAGTCACACTTCTCAGCACACGGAAGACTGGCACTGTTGCTTATAGCTGTTCTCTCTCCTGTGATAATCAACGGAACGTTCACGAGAAATCTTTTCTTATTTTCCTTCATCTCCCTCCGTTCCCTTTTCCCTTTATGCATCCTGGCAACCATTCTCATGTCCAAAGTTCATCTCGTAATTTGTGCATGCGTTTGTGAAAGGTGTTTTTTATTCTTAGTGTGTGCAGTTGTAGGCACAACATGTGGCCATGTGCTACGGTTTCATTCTGGTCTGTCCTTCCGGTCCCCACTTTTTTTCTTTTTTTTCTTTTTTTTCTTTTCCAGAGCTGGGGACCGAACCCAGGGCCTTGCGCTTCCTAGGCAAGCACTCTACCACTGAGCTAAATACCCAACCCGGTCCCCACTTTTTTGAGAGTGACCCATGCTGGTGTGCGTATTAACTCTACTGCCTTGATAAACTGTATTTTTTTTTTTCGTCTGACGAGTTCATTCTGTTCAGCTCATCTGTGTCCCTGTAGTGGAAACACTGATTGCCTCCAGCTCTTGAGAGCAAACATCCTCACTCGTAGACACTAGACTGGTCATAGGTTCTGCTGGAATGACACGAGGAGGCTGCGGAGGAGTTATAAAGGGGAAACCTATTCAGATAAATACCACTTGAGTGGTCCCAGAAAGGCCGTACTCACCTGCCAACCTAGAATGGTTCACACAAGTAGGTCTTAAGAATGCCAAGTAACGGGGTTGGGGATTTGGCTCAGTGGCAGAGCCCTTGCCTAGGAATCGTAAGGCCCTGGGTTCGGTCCCCAGTTCTGAAAAAAAGAACCAAAAAAAAAAAAAAAAAAAAAAAAGAATGCCAAGTAACTTGTTCGAGCTTAGCAGAGACGGAGAATCAGGACAAGAGCTCAAGGTCCAACTCCAGAGGACTTTCCTTTCCAGAGCTTTACTCTGCAAGACACTGGGTCCGAATACTGAAGACTTACCAGAGAGATCTCCGAGGGTCTTGCTTTTCAGGCAGCACCTGGAATTTCAGAAATTCTCATACCCACAGCCAATTTCAGGCAGAAGAAAGTGACAGTAGGAGAGACTCTTGGGCTATGATCTGACTCAGCCTGATGTCATGCCTCCATGTTTGTCTAAAAGAAGGCTCATAGAATCAGATAGTATATTACTGGGACTGGCTTTGGTGGGCATGCAGTCCTGAGGGAAGAAACCTGAGGTCACACAGCTAGGAGCAGGATAAGGCAGGGAACTGGCACCTGACAGCTTCTCTCTCTCTCTCTCTCTCTCTCTCTCTCTCTGTATGTGTGTGTATCCATACTTTTGATTCTCAAAGGCCTGAAGTGTGCCCCTGAGGATGTGAGGCAAGTACTTCTGTATGTGGAGGGAGGAAAGGAACCAGTCTGTAGCATTTGCCTTTTCTATAGGGCAAGCCTCCCTCCACAGCAGATTTCAGATTGCAGAAGCACTGTTACTGTCCATAGAGTTGGGAGAGCCAGTTGCCAGCATAGTGGACAGCACACAGAACATTTTTACCCCTTGGGTATAGGAGACAAAGTGTCCAGGGCTACAGAGGGTCTAAGCTTCGACTATTTAGTATAACTTAGATGATGGTTAAGTTTACTGTCTTCATTTCTTTTCTGTGGTAGAGGTAAAAAACAAACAAACAAACAAAAAAACTTGACAAAGGCAACTTAAGGGAGAAAGGGTTTATCTTAGTTCAAGGTTCAATGTAGCACATCCTGGGTGGGATGTCACAGAAGTGGGAGCTGGAGGGAGCTAGTCCTGTGGCATTCTACTCAGGAGCAGAGAACAATGAATGCACGTGTGTGCCAGCGCTCAGCCTGACTTCTCCATTTCTTACGGTCCATGATCGCCTCACCAAGAGAACGGTCCCACTCACAATGGAGACGGGCATTCTCACACTAACTAATAGAGTCAAGGCAATCCCTTATAGACATTCTCAGAGGCTAACCTTAGTCCTACACAGTCCCTCACACCCCTGCCTGGAGGCTTGGCTCCTAGGCGTCCAATTGACAATACTAACCGTCACATTGCTGAACGTAAAGTCCAATAGTGGCTGTGTTTACTACCGGCGGATGAGATCCCCTGGCATTGAACTTGGGTAGTTTGATTGAGGGTGAGCCGGTGCTGGCTTAACCCTGGGCTGCACAGGTCTGAAACAGTTCACTGGCTGCCTGTTTGGCTCTCCGGTTTATATATTTGTCTTGATTTGTTTGAAGACACTTTGGTGGAAACATGAAATAGGAACTTGGTAGAAAAAAGGCTAAATGGGCTACCACAGAGATACGCTTTATGTATGACCACAGAGATACGCTTTATGTATGACCACAGAGATACGCTTTATGTATGACCACAGAGATACGCTTTATGTATGACGGCAACGCTAGCTCTCTAGACCTCCAAACTTCTAGCCTTCCTAGACAAACTTTTAAAAGAATTGCACTCCCTCCTGCTTCAGCACACACAAGGCATTATAATCTATTGCTTTCTTTAAGTAAAAAACTCAGATACTGTTGCGAAACCTTGTGGACTGCTGGAATGAGTGACTCCAGATTGTTATGCTGTTGGGGTCCACGGACTTGCTTACCCTCATTTCTTTGGAGCGTGGGGTGCCAGAAATTCTCAAGTCTAAGGAGGTGACACACTGCTTCCCCTCCCTTGTCCTCAATAGCTGTTTGAGATTCATTCAACTGAGCATGCACAGAAGAGGTAGAGGGCTGGGACAACTGCCAGGGCAGGTGTCCGTTCTGGCTTGGATGGTGCTAACGACTTCTATGAAGTCACTGGAGATGGGGTCACCCCTCAAAAGGGAGCAGGGAGCCCAGGAGTGAGGGCTTGTCCCCCACCCCACTGCCCTAATTAACAAGTTGGGTCCTTTCCAGGTCCTTCCGTGGCTCTCCTGGGGCTGAGTTCCACTGGGGGCCGGCAGACAGTCTTACTTTAAGCAGCATATTGATCCTCACGTGGGTCTAGGGCCCCTCTTGGGGGAGCACTCTCTGTTTTAAGTGCATGCAGTTACTCTCTTGACTGGCTTGTAAACAGCTTTTAATGGGGCTATTAGTGTAAAAGGACAGGAAACTTTCAAAAACAACCTCTTAAATATTCATGAGGATGTTAAATCTGGCGCTTAATCACCAGTGTTTGCACACAGCTAACAGGGAGGGAGGACAGCTAACAGGCTGCCTTCACTCTGGGCAATTGACAGGACATTAATAAACGCTCTTACAGTCATGATGAATGGCCCCGAGACTAGGAGGACTGTTTCTCTCTAATTTTTTTTTTTAACAAAAGAGCCCTTTTCCTGTGGGGATCCCAGTTCTGGGGGGTGTCCATGTGGAGGTGAAGGTGGGTTCTGGGAAGATGGAGGATGGTGTGTGTGTGCGCATGTGCATAAGTGTGTGTGTGTGTGTGTGTGTGTGTGTGTGTGTGTGCGCACGCACAGAAACTTTTAGGGTGGAGTTCCCTGGTGGGCCGTGGCCTGATGCCTAACCAGTCTACTCCCTTAGATCGGACTTAATGTATGCAAAGATGGCCAACTGTGGCCCACAGCCCTACCTCTCCTTAGTCCGCCTTGCTAACTGTGGATTTTAGTTTACAGACATGTCTTTCTAGAACTTTTCTTTGTCCTGTTGGATATAGACCCTTCACTGAAGAATACGTGGGGAGATTGCTTTTTAACTTACAAATGGTCTGCATTGTTCCGTTTCTAGAATGGACCTTGGGGACAGACTAGGCTCATTCTTACTGATTCCAGATCAGAAGAGAGAGAGAGAGCTGCGTGGAGGGGAAGTGCCTTGCTTAAGAACGAGTGACAGACCTCAGGTACCCAGAGTTCCAACTCCCTAGCTCTTCTTCACAGGATCACCCACGTCAGCCGGATGAGGTGATTCCAGAAGAGTCAGAGAACACAACCCTTGTTTTGTTTTGTTTTGTTTTGTTTTCTTCAAAAAAGCCCGATTCAAATGCCTGCCCAAGAGCTGTTGGACTTATGCTAGAAGCTCCAGCATCTCACAGTTTCAGTGTGGTGAGACACCCCAACCTCGTTATCTAAACCAAACTCAAACCTTTCCCCACTTCTTCCCGAATACTCATTAGGCTTTATGTATATGGGTGTTTTGCCTGTCTCAGTGTGCTATGTGCATGCAGTGCCTGAGGAGGCCAGAAGAGGGCGTCAGAGTCTCTGGAACTGGAGTTACAATGTTGTTAGGGGCCACGTGAGTGCTGGGAATTGAATCCTGACCGTCTGGGAGAGCAGCCGGGGCTCCGGGGCTCTGAACAGTGGGCGGCTGAGGCACCTCTTCAGCCACGTATTAGAACTTTTGATTAACACGTTCTACTTAGGAGCGAAGGCGCTGCTAGTGTGTAGTTAGTCATACAAACTGCTTTTGTGGCGCTGGGAAAACCAGTCCTACGTTTTAGAATATCTCACTCAGCGTCCTCCATAAAGACGGCTGCAAGTTCCAGCCCTTCCCGTTGCATATCAGCGATTCCATCCAATGCTTCAGAGACCCACGCTACTGATCGCGGGGCTTAGGGAGAGGAAGCTTGCCATGGACATAGACAACAAGGTCCCGTTCTCAATGCACTCTTCCTCCAGCTAGTGATTTGACTTCACCGCTGGGTTGGAAGACCCGATGCAATAACAGAGTGGGTTTTTTTTTTTAAAACCTCACCTCTCTCATTCCTACCATTGCTGAAGAACCTGCAGTGTCCTGCTTCATCTGCGTGCAGCCAGATGTGTCCTTCCTTGCACAGCCAACTTTGGTCCCATCCCTGCCCCACAAGCCAAATGCTACCTTCCTTTGGAAGCAAGGATTCAAAGAACACCATGGCTGGGAGGGATATAGCTCTCTGTCGTGGCCTCTTCCTAGTTCCAGTGGAAGGAGGTTTTATTTATTTTATTTTTAATCTTTTTTTTTTATGGAATGTCTACCAGGAATTAAAAAAAAAAAATCAGCCTCTCGTTAAACAGTTTGCATTCATGACCTTCATAAGAGCCAATCTATTGATTTGAAAAACAAAACAAAACAAAATGCAACTCCATCTGTCTCTTTCTGGGTGTCTAGCTCCTAGTCGTGGCTGATAGAACAACTGACGTGAGAAACAGTTTCCTTTTCACCATTAGAATGGATGTACTTGACAGTCCTTGCTGATAACCACTGCAGAATCTAGTACACATCCAAAGCACAGAGGAGACGTCAAGTCCACCCAAGTTCTGCTGATTTCTCAACAGAAGGCTGGCATCGGCCGTATAAAGTGCAGAGTTGATTCTGTGTGTCCTTCAGGTTACTCCACCCAGTGTTGGATTCACAGAACCCAGCGTTGATTGATTTGACTCCTCTGATCATGTTAATAATGGTTTTTCTCCTCAGCGCATTTAAACAGAGGCTCCTCGAGCTCTGTTGAAAGCACGGACCCAGGTGTGTTAACATTTAGGGTCTCTTTAGAGGGGCTCCAATGAAGTATCGTGCCTGTCAGACACTCCTCATCTTGCTTGCCTGTAAGTTGAGCGTAGTACACCTGCAGTATTGATCTCGTGCTGCAAGCGAAACGAGGCAGGCGTTCCCTATGTGCTCTCCCCACCGATGCCTTCCAGGCTTCATAAAGTCAAATCCTGTCCCACCGAACCTGGAATTTCCTCTCGAAGCCTGATCTTCTCTGGTGCTTTCAGGCTTACCAGTGGCGTCATGAACTCTGCAGGTGTTGGCGCCGGAAGTTGGAGTTTTTTTGTTTGTTTGTTTGTTTTGTTTTGTTTTGTTTTTTTCCTGCAGTGGAAACTTCTGGTTTCTTTGGAAAGTCAGTTATGTCAAATGACGTTTTGCTGGGGCACACAGGTGAAAGGGATGATTTGCTGAATCAGACACAGTTGAAAGGGTGCTTATAAACATGACCTCACAGGCAGCGGGAGCGGGAGCATTGGTTTGCTTTGCTCTGCCTCTCCATTCTTTGCTAATGACGTCGTCGTGTTCGTATCGGCTCTCCTTACACCGTGTTGCTGAGCTATGCTTGTGGTAACACCTGAGAGAAACTCTCCAGAGAACTTCCTGTGGCTTCTTGTTGATTCTGCAGCCCCAGGCTGGTTGGCAAACCTTGCAGTTTCTTCAGGATTGAACTGCAGCTGCCGGTTCATGCATGGTGTCTGCCTGCCGGGAGGACTGGGCTGCAGCCGCTGACTCATATTTGGTGTTTGGACAGCTGATATCCTGACCACGAAGATTGCTCTCCCCTGCCCCCACAAATAATTATTTCTATACAGGTCTATTCCCTTCATGTCCTGATAACTTTTCTATTACCTCTGGTGGGTGGTGGGCTAGAGGGGAGGTTGGACACTTATTAAAGTAGGTTGGAAAAATATATGCTTACATTTTCCTATCCCCCACCCCAGTGGAGATGATCGATTCTGCTGTGTCCTCTTATGACTCCACTGAACAGCCTAGTCCACACCATGCTCCTCGTTTGGGTGAAGAGAAACCTCCCTGCTTCTCCTGCATGCTCACCACTCGCTCCTCCAGTTTGAGCCTCACAGCCAGCGGAGTCATCCTTTTCAAAGGTAGGTGCATTTGAATGCCGTCCTAGTTACAGCCCTTCACTGGCTGTGCGATGCCATGAACATAGCCCGCCAGGCTGCACGTGCTGGTCTCGCACCGACCTGTCCAGTCCCATTTCTGTCCTGCTCCATGCTGGCCGTAAGCCCTTCTGTTGTTTTGTTTTGCCACTTTTACTGTTTCATTTTTTTGAGGAGGGAATCTCACTGAGTAGTAGTCCAGGATGCCTTCAAACTCATGATGCTCCTGCCTCAGGCTCCTGAGAACCGGGATTCTAGGTGTGTGCTGCTTTTCTATGTTCTGTACGTTGACTCAGAGTCACTCTGCAGAGGATTCCCTGTAGGAAGCATTTGTGCATCCATTGTTGCTCAGACAACACTCACGCATCCACCAGAGCTCAGGGTAAAGACTAAACGCTAGGAGGTGACCTCCTTACCGTCATTTACACTTCCCCCTAGATGGATTCCTATTGTACTATATTTTGGTACACATTTATTTACTCGTATAATTATTTAGAATGTAAACGCTAAGAAGTTCAAGACCGTGGCTGCCTTGCCCCTGTGTCCCCCAGTGCCTTGACGAAGTACTTGTCACAATGCAGATAGACAGACAGTGGACAGGACAGATGTAGTCGTGAACTAAGGAGAAAACACTGAACACAAACCAAGTCCGAGTCACTTTTGTATCTGCATCCAGGCGCCATATTAGGGTTTGTACTGCTGTGATAGAACACCACAACCAAAAGCATCTTGGGGAAGAAAGGGTTGATTTTGCTTATACGTCCAGATATGTCTATTGCTGAGGGAACCCAGGGTAGGAGCTCAAGCAGAGCAGGAATCTGGAGGCAGGAGCTGATGCCAAGGCCAGCGACAGGTGTCACTTGCTGGTTGCAACTCCACGGCTTGCTCAGACTTCTTTCTTAGAGGACCCAGGGCCACCAATCCAGGAAATAGCACCAGTCATTGGGCTGGCCAACCCTATACCAATCACCAACTTAAAAAGCCCTACAGGCTTGCCCATGGCCTGATCTTCTGGAGACATTTTCTCAATTGAGGCTCCCTTCTCTTGGACGACTCTAGCTGTGTCAAATTGACACAAATCTAGCAGCACAACCGACCACTTGTCAATGACACACAAACAGGTCACTGCTAAGCCATAACCTTTCCTTTCTCATTCATCCCCACGATCATTCATTTATATCAGTATCACAAAGTAAACATTCCAATTTTTAAAAGTCCCTTAGTCTTTAAAAACTCAAATATTTAAGAGTCCAAAGTCTCTTTAAAACATTCAAAATTTCTCTAAACATTCGAAGTTTGTTTAAAAAGTCCACAATCTCTCAACTGTGGGGGGGAAAATTAAATGCCTCCTTATTCCTAGAGGGAAGAACCAGGGCACAGACCCAATCAAATCAATGGAAAAGTGAACTCTAACAGTGCAAATAACTCAAGTCCAATGTCTGGGCTCCACCCTGTGCAGCATGTGAAGCTCTTTCCCTAGGCACTGGTCTCTACCTGAGACCATCCCATCAAGATGCTGGTTTCATGCCTTCAAAACCAGCACCGTCTTATGACTCTTACACCTCCCAGTTCAGCAAACAGCAAGGTACATTCCGGGCTGTCTCTGGAACACAGGTCCTGGGTGCTAACTCCAAGGAAACACTTCCCAGAAGACTTCACTTCGAGGATGCTGGTCTCTTCTTGGTCACAGCTGCTCTCTCAGCCCCAGCTGATCCTTATCAATTGTCCTAGTAAAGCAGAGGAACTATGGGTATGAAAGCTGTAAGAATCCTGTTGGCAGTTGAGTTAAGGAATAAAGACGAGACATTTCCACCAGTCCTCCATCGTCTGATCACCTCCCTTCTGAAGCCTCTCTCTGTCTTCCTTGGAAAACTTAACAGCTAATGACCTGCTTATTAATTGCTATAAGAACTCAAGGACCTGATTTAGAGGAGCTGTTAAAATGGAGACATGGTGTCAGCGCTCAGTAAGGATTAAATTTTTTTTTAAACATCTATTTACACATCTACTTCTTTATATGTGTGGGTGTGCTCACAGCACAGTGTATGCTGAGGTCAGAGAACCTTTTTCAGGAGTCTGTTGTTTTCTACCATGATGTAGGGTTCTGGGTCTCAGTGGGTTTTAACTCTGTAAACAGTGGCTTTGAGAAAGAAATCACAACCTCTCTGTACTCTGGATTTATACCTCCCTCATCCCCCCTGTCTCCCCCCCCTCCACCGCCCCCGTGGAATTGGACATTGAACTAAGAGTTTTGTCCATGCTAGGACAATGTCTCTGTCCCTCTTCTTAAGTTTTATTATTGTGTTTTTCTGTCTGGGTTACTATAAAAGCTTTGAGAACAGTAGATCGTGACTATAACACTTTGTGTTTGGAAGCCACCAGTAGAGCCTGTTACACGAGGGGTTCCAGGCTGCAGAGACAGAACAGACATAAAGTGATTGCCATGCAAAACTGAGGGCCAGAGTTCAGATTTCCTAACCTCCACACAACTGGCCCAACCCAGGAGCTTGCACTGTCATTCCTGGATCCTTGGGACTTGTGGGCCAACTTGTTTCGCTAGACGAGTGAACTCTAGGTTCAGTGAGAGCTCCTGTCCTTAAAAGGGTAACACACACATACTATCAACCTTTGGCCTTACATGCATGCACACATGTGCACCTTCAAAGGAAGGAGGAGCATATATATATATATATATATATATATATATATATACACACACGCACACACACACACACACACACACACACACACATATACATGCCAGGGCACATGCATGCACACACACACACGGAGTTTCTCGGGGATGATTCTCCTTCCTGGGGTTCAGTGAGTCATAGTTTGAGAAACACGTGAGGATGAGAGAGATGAGAGGGGTGGCCGCACTTAATTCTGTAGTTAGGGGCACTGATATAAAATGCCATGTCATAACTTGCCAAACAAGTTCCTTCAACAAGGCTGAGATCTCTGTCATGTTTTTCTCATGGGGAGTCGAGTCCCTCGCCTACCCTTCTCTTTTGGGTGACGTCACACAGGAGTGAAGCATCTACTGTGCCCATTGGTCTACCCAGCCTTTGGCCAGTCAAGCAGAGACAAGGCTGCAGCTCGGCTAAGCCCCTCCCTTGCCACGTATTCATTGAGATGCTTCCATTTGAAAGAGGAGATGGTAGTCCTGGCCGTCCAAATTCTGTGCATCGCGGTGGCTGTATCTCCTGAATCCCTGTCCTCTGTTGCAGAGAGATTTCCAGGAAGGTTAATGAATAGAATTTGAATGGCGAAATGCAATCCCAAAGATCCTGTCCTTCACACAGGAGGTCATGCCCTCGAACGCAGCCTGGGAGGAGAGGCATGTATTACCAACTCTTACGCTTTTGTACTAAGCATTAGGTCTCGCCTTTACCATTAGATTAACAGAGATTATGGTGCCGCTAAAGAGTTTAAACATTGCGCTGACCTAAATTGTTGGAGCCATAATACTGTGGTGCTATATGCCAAGGACTGGGCCAACTGGTTGTGTAGAGGGGGAGGAGGAAGAGTTATTTCATAAGCTGAGGTGCCTCTCTATACCCAAGGCCCCACGGAGCATCCCCCCTCCCATGTTCTACACACTTACCTGCCTATGCGGCCACTCTGAGGCTGCTCCTTTGCTAAGAGGACATTTAATGATCAGTGGCTGATCACACTTGCCTGCCCTTGCTTGGCTTCTGTGGGCGGAGCCCCGTTGAAGTTTCAGATGGTTTCATTAATGTCTTTTTATCCGTGTGAAGGATAAAAATAAACTCCTCAAAGCTCTCAGAAACCTGCTGCCCTGGACACAGGAGGAGGAAGGAGAATGCCACTAATTAACCTTAAATCATCTTGGCAGTGTCAGGTCCCAGAGAAACCCAGGACAAGGCTCACTTGTACCTGTGTCTCCTCCCAGTACTTCTTACCACTCCCCCATCCCCTAAACCGCTGTAGCTCAGAGCCTGGTCTTTGCTTCCTTTACCTCAGCTTCTGATTCTTCTGTAAATCTGCCAGTTCAGCTACACACTCTCTGGGTCCTTAGCTCCTTCCTTGGTCCACTTGCGCTCTCCTCTCCTCTTCTCTCCTCTCCTCTCCTCTCCTCTCCTCTCCTCTCCTCTCCTCTCCTCTCCTCTTCTCTTCTCTTCTCTTCTCTTCCTCTCTAGCTTTCTCATCCCCCTCCTCTCATGGCCTGGATCAGTGTAGTCCCTACCAGATGCCTCTGGCTGTACTCTCTCTTATATCTACAATAAAATCCTTCTCCTCAGCCATGCCTTGGAGCAGTCATGGCCTCACTTTCATTTACACAGGAACACACAGAAAGTACAGGGCCAGGCAGCTATTCTTCATTTCAGAGTAGCTTCTTAAATCCGCCCGCCTTTTTATTTTTGGCTGCCAATCCAAAAAAATTGGGGAAAGTGTTCATTAGGTGTGCGTGTTTCTGATCCTCCACCTGGATCATTTCTTCGCCATGGAAGACCCAAGAGAGCTGGGTAGATTATGATCTGGGGTGTCCTGCTGAGTCAGCACCCTCAACGATGGATTTACAGGGTTGTGGAAACGAATGGAATGAGCCAGTGTTTGCTGTATGTTTCATGGCCTCTTCTTAAAGTGAATGTTCAAATCCCAAACCCTGGGTCCTGAGAGTTGGAACTCCTTTTGGAAATAAAGACTTTGTAGATATGAAGTTAAGATGACATCGTAATGGGTTAAGTTGGGTTCTTAATGATGGTCCTAGATGACTGATGTCCCTAAAGAAGAGGGACATTTGGACACAGACATGGATGCGCATGGGAAGAACAATGTCATCCCAGCTTGTTTCAGAGTTTCTAGAAGAAACCAAAACCCTGGCACAGCAAGTTTGAATAGTGGTCTTTAAAACTGTGAGTATAAATATTTTTATAATTTTATTTATTTATTTTAAATGTTTTAAGTTTTTTCTTTTATTTTTAAGTGTGTGTGTGTGTGTGTATGTGTGTGTGCATGCATGCACTGTAAGCGTAATGCTTGCATAGGTCATCAATAGGTCATCAGACCCCCTGGGGCTGGAGTTACAGGCAATCGTGAACAGCCTGGTATAGAGTCTCACAAGAGTAGTGCATGCTCTTAACCACTGAGGACTCAACCCTCCAGCTCCAACCTCGGACATGTGAGCTCTTCAGCGCGTACCATGTTGTTTCTCTTCAATGCTGGATATGGAGCTCAGGGACTTGGATTTTGGGTGCTCTACCACTGACCTACATCCTTAGCTCTGCCTTTTGTTTTTAAAGGAACCTTATCAACTGGGTACACCATCTTCCATGCTCTGTGAAAGGCATAAGAAAACCAGATCCCTTGCCCTTTGGTGTGCACTGATGGGTGGTTCTCCAGTCTTTCAGCTAGCATGCCTAGTTTATATGTAAGACCTCGTCTGAAAGGCCTTCAGCATCCAGAGTTCTACCAATAGTCACATTGCAAAAGTGTTGCTGCTCTCTGCTTCCAAGATGGCTCTCTGCACGGGCTGGAGAGATAGCTCATTGCTTAGGAGTACTGGCTGTTCTTCCAGCAGACCTGGGGTTGGTTATGAACACCCACTCTAGGTGGCTCACATGTGTCTGTAATTCCAGTTACAGGGTGTCCTTTGTCCTCGTCTGGTCTCCTGAGCACTAGGAATGCACATAATACAGAAGTACACACGTAGGCAAAACATCTATACATGTTTAAAAAACCCAAAAAAAAAAACCATAAACCACCCAAACTGCAAAGATGGCGCCCATTGCTGCCCTTTCATAGGGCAGAAGGTCAAATACTGTGTCCTTAGGTGATAGAAGGCAGAAGGACAGAGGACTCTTAAGTGTGTCCTTTTATGCCTCTTATAAGAGCACTGATTTACTCATGAGGTAGGAGGCTTCATGAAATAATTACTTTCCCAAAGGCCCCATCTCTTAGTCCCTTGTTCTGGGGTGGAAGTTCTTAGCTCTGAGTGTTGGGTGTGGATGCACGTTCAAGCTGTACCAATGACATTTATTTACCAGCTCTTCTTGCCCAGGAGCTATTGGCTCATACCAAGGGTGAGGTCATGGCCAAGCCATGCCTTCCAGTGCTAGGCTATGAGTCTAATGAGGAAAATGATAATGTCTAACACTCATCTGGCACTGGGTAGTAATTATTCTCTCCAGGGTTGGCCTAGGCAGAAACACATCCAAGAATCCTAGTTAAAACAGCAGGCGTCTTGGAAAACTCTGTGTGTGGGATTGGTGTCTAAATGGGATGTGTGCCCTACCAAATAAATGCCAGATTTAATTCCAGTTCTCTTCCATTTTCTTCTGGGTTTGGTATTAAAGCATGATCGTGTGCTCAAAGGCAGGGATCAACTCTATCTGGGACACTCCTGGATTTCTCAGGAGTCTCCTTGGAGGGAGTCAAAAAATGTGTGAAGGGGCCTTACTGTCTTACCCACACTTGTCTCTCTGGTGACTGGGGACTGTCTCCAGAGCCCCTGGTTAGTGTTCATGACTTACTGTCGTCCTCTGCTAAGGGCAGACTGGATGACGAGGTCCAACACCAACAAGGCAACAAGGGAATGGCTTCAGGTCACTCAAGATGACTATTCTCAGCTTCAGCAAACAATTCCAATTTAAATAGCACAGTGGAAACTGTCCATTTAGACACCCTGGAATTACATGTTCTTTAACTACAAGTTTCTTTAACTTTTCTTTTAAAAATATTTGTTTCCTTTTACGTATATGCATGTAAGATTGAGTATATGTGTGTAGGTTAGAGGACAGCCTTGAGTGTCAATCTTCACCTTCCGGGGATCACAGTGCTGTTTTGGGGGCTCATCCTCTCTTTTTGAAGTAGGATCTCATGTATCCTAGGCCACTGCGATGGTTTGTGTATGTTTGGCCCAGGGAGTGGCACTATTTGGAGGTGTGACCTTGTTGAAGTAGATGTGGCCTTGTTAGAGTAGGCATGTCACTGTGAGTGTGGGCTTTAATACCTTAGTCCTAGCTGCTTGGAAGCCAGTAGTCTACTAGCAGCCTTCAGATGAAGATGTAGAACTCTCAGCTCCTCCTGCACCATGGCTGCCTGGAGGCTGCCATATTCCCGCCTTGATGATAATGGACTGAATCTCTGAGCCTGTGAGCCAGCCCCAATTAAATGCTGTCCTTATGAGAGTTGCCTTGGTCATGGTGTCTGTTCACAGTAGAAAAACCACAGCTAAGACTGCTTCCCTTCAACTCCTATCTTTCTGCCTCCCAAGTGCTAAGATCGCAGGCGTGAGCCGCAATGCTCAACTCTCTACCCAGTTTAGAGTAAAAATAAACCTGGCCTATTTGAACAGACGAGAATTTATTAGACATTCATAGAAGGGTTAGGAAGGTTGAGGAAACAGAAATTAAGAGAGACCAGAGAGGGGGGAAATCCAAGTCAATCCTTCACAGAATGAGCTCAGAGGAGAGTAGACCAGCTTGTCTTGAACAAACTCCTCGAGTCATGGCTGTCCTGGTTGTTGATATCACCTGCCTCTGTTCAACAGGTGCCCAGCTGCCTCAGGCCTTAGCAGAGGAATGCAGCTTATACCTCCCCAGTGCTAATGACATGTGATATCGGCGTACTCTCTGGAGAATTGTCTACTTGAGTCCTTTGCTCATTTTGAAACAAGGTCTATTTTTTTGTTTGTTTGTTTTTGGTATTTATATTGCTGCCATAAGAGTTCTCATTTTCATTTGTTCTGTAATTTCTCACCCTTTTATTGTAGATGTTATTTCTCTCTCTACCTCTGTCTAATCAGTCAGTAATTCTACCTCCCACACATCTCTTGAAAGTGTCCCAAATGCTATGCTTGTTACCAGGCAACGCTCATCTCTCCTTTCTCCATTCAGCTCCTAGCTCCTATTGCCTGATGTCTCCTCCTCGAATTCATTCTTCTTCTCCAAGTAGGATGTCAAAAGTCTGTCTAATTACTCCACTGTCACTGTCCTGGCCAAAACATTGAGTTGATCTCCAGTCCCTAAATGCATTTTAAATTCCCTTCCACAATGTCAAATGCCCTATAATTCACTTCCTATCTACATATCCCCTCCTCACTTCTTGTACTTTAAACTATAGAACAAATGTGTGTCCATTTGTCTATCCACTCCTCTCCATGGCTTTGTAGAGAAAACCATTGCATTGCTAGGTAAGAAGTTGCTACCAGATCTCTCTTGTCCACCCAGGGCTCTTGCACGGCTAAAGTCCCTCTATCCTTATCTTCCACTCGCTCTCAGTCATCATCATCACCATCTAAACCATATCCCATGAGGTGTTGGGGTCCTCAGGGGCTCTGGGTACAGCACCTCAGATTGTCATTGCCTCTCTAGAGCCCTGGTCCCCTTCCCCACTGAGGATGAGGCTTCTTTGTTCTTTTCTCTTCTCACAGATTCTTTTGTCTTTTGTAGAACCTCACTATTTTGTGCAAGTTTCCCCCCCCCCTTTTTTTTTTAAATTCTCGATATAATGCTGGGGTCATGGAACCTTTTGCATGTGTTATGAATAAGCCTCTGTGGATATATGTGAACCTGCTTGTGTACCGTGAATAAAGCTCCCATGGATATTTGTGAACACATCTTAATAAAGTTTGACTTATCAACTTTTTAAAAAAATAATTGCTGCCTTTTGTGTCCTGTGTAAGAAGCTGCTGTCTGCCTCCTGACCATGAATTAAAAGGCATTTGTTTGAGCTTTCTTAGGCATACTTTAATTTTTTAAAGATTTTAATATCACTTTTATGATCTATCTAAAATTATTTCTGTGTGTAGTGTGAGATCACGCTTCAAATTTTTCTCCCTAGTCCTCAGTCCGAGTCGGTCTTTCTGCTCCGATGCCCTGTTGTGCTGTGACAGGCACTTGTTAGTGCTGCCTTCCTTCCCCTTTGTGCTGCCCCATTGCGTCTTCATTTGGACTGTAAGTCTCTGTGAGCAGAGGCCACCCATTCTGTATCAAGAAGCTGAATGCATCGAGCTGGTGAGCGAGATTGAGTCCAGAAGCCATCACCCTTTAGCAGCTGCATGAGGCTCGGTAAATCGTCATGCTTCTTAGTTAATCTGTTTGGGAGACACTGTACTGTGTGCCGGACGTGGGGCTGGGTGGTAAAGTCATAAAGATGAGTGTGACTTGGCCAGGACTTGAGAGATTTCATCCATGTGTACACGGGGATGCCAAAAACATGCAGTGGCTGAACATTGTTCTAAACGCTGTGTCAGATCCTTGAATAGCTGGCGCTGGAACCAGAGAGGGGAAGAGTAAAGAAAGTTTACCTTGAATTTCATTGGATGGGTAAGGAAAGGTAGGATTTCTCCTGGGGAAGAACCATAGAGACAAATGCGTTCTAAAACTCTTTGTTTATCTGAGACGGAATTCAATTGGGAACCATGCCTCTGCATTTGCTAACTCTGGCATCCCAAACGCTGCTGTACTCAGTGCACTAATCGGGAATACGGTTGACTTAGGCGAAGTCACCTGTAATCAGTTTTATGGCTGGAATGGCGGAGGCGGGGAGAGAAGATGGTTGATAACACAGCCCAGGCAGATTTTGGTCTCTGGTATCTCTGGGAAGTACTCCTCTAGGACAGAGGGCATTTCCTGCTGGGCGTCAGTTTTGTGTTTAGCCAAGCCTTTCTTCACAGTGAGAAATGTTTCTAGATGGATGCTGTTGGATGCATGGAGGTAGGGGTCCTTCTCTCAAACAGTGGGCACACTTCTAATGAGAACAGTATGCCCAGCTTTGCTCTAGGGCATGCCATTTAAATGACCCTTCTTCCTCCCCCTTCCTTTGTCTTCTGAAAATCCACGGGGCCTCATGTAGGAAAAAATATGAGTACTTGTGTGCCCCAAGGTCCTTGAAGGTTGGCTCCCCTCTGCTGCCCCCACCCAGGCCCTTGAGAGCCAGTATCATCTCCCTCCCTCCCAGGCTCCTCCAAAGAGCTCCCTCCCAAGACCAGCCTCCTGACCTGCTGTTGGAGGGAGACTCCCACACTTCCAGCCTTAGGTGATATGGCTGTGTCTAGATGTGCTTAACAAATTGCCCGTTCACTCAATTACATTTTATTTAATCATCTGTAATCATATAAATTATGCCTGATGGTAGTAAATGTTGGTGTCAGTTCCTAATTACAGGTTGATTAATTGGCCGGGGTGATCTGTATTACTATTTATATAAGAATATAGGAGGATGATGATAAATTAGGATGGGTAATCTGAGCCCAGGAACATGGCCCCCGTCCAACTGCACTCCACGTTTGGTGGGGGCTGCGGGGGAAGCCACTGCCCTCTTCCCTGTGCTCTTATCATATACCTCTAGGATGGTTTGCAGTGTTCTGACTGACTGATTTTGGCAACACCTGAGTCAAGAGATATTTATTATTATTTGGTTAGCGTGCGTGCGTGTGTGAAATTTTCACCACGTAGTACTTCTCCTTTTGGCTGTGGTGGAGATGAGTAATGACAATCTCATTAAGTTCCGTTGGGCTCTTTACAACCTGCTGGGTCCAGAAAGTTTCAGGATTGGATCTGGTGTGGAGAGCAGGACTCCCGAAAAAGGAGACATGGGGAGGACTTGATGTGTGTCTATAAGATAATTTCTTATTCGTCATTTTTTCCTTTAAAATCTCTGTTCATCCTTTGATAATTTTATGCAGTGTATGTTGATGGTATTTAACCCAAGTCTATCCATGCTCCCTTTTTACCCACCTAGCTTTATGTCTTTTTTTTTTTTTTTTTTTTTTTTACAAAAACCTCATTGAGTCTGATACGTCATGCGGTATACTCTTGTGCACTGGAGCATGCATGGTCCATCTACCAGGGGTCATACACTCTTGTGTACGGGGTGATCCGCTGGAGCATGCGTGGTCCATCTACCAGGGGTCATACACTCTTGTGTACGGGGTGATCCGCTGGAGCATGCGTGGTCCATCTACCAGGGATCATATACTCTTGTGTATGGGGCGATCCGCTGGAGCATGCATGGTCCATCTACCAGGGGTCATACACTCTTGTGTACTGGGCAATTCGCTGGAGCATGCGTGGTTACTCTCCTAAAGAAAACTGACCAGACTTGCAGTTGTTAGCTTCAGAAGTTCAGCTCCTCAGCGAGGGGTGACTCTCTCTCCCTTTAGGCTTCAGATTGCCGGGGTCTCATGCAAACTATCACGACTGCTGTGAGTCCTTGTGTGAGCGCGTTTGTTGTTAACTTCATGTAAAAATAGACACACCTAGGTAGAGAGTATCTTAACTGAGGAACTGTATCCATCAGACTGGACCATGAACATGTTTGTGGGGTATTGATTATAAAGTGATATAGAAGGGCTCAGCTCACTGTGGCTGGCGCCATCTCTGGAAAGATGGGCCAGGGTTGTATAAGGTAGTGGAGCAAGCCAATAAACAACATGGTCTTTGTTTCTGTCTTTTTCAGGTTCCTTCTTGAATTCCCGCCCTGACTTCCCTCAGTGACGAACAATGGCATGAAAATATAAGCCAGATAAACACCGGTGTTGGCTGTGGATTCGTTTTGTATTTTATTACAGCAATGGAAACCAAATTAAAACACTTCATGTGTGCAGAAAAGGTTGTTTCATTGTAGTTACCTGCTGACTCTTATACTCTTTCTTCCCCCTCTTATGCAATGGTCTCTGCGCCACGGGAGGAGGGGGGTGCAGTATAGATATTCCGTTTAGGGCTGGGAATCCTGAACTTTTATTTCTGCACCTTGGCTAGTTGTGGGTCTCTGTACTAATTACCATCTAATGCAAACAGAAGCTTCTCTGATGAGGACTGAGCGATTCACTAATCTGTGGGTGTAGCAGTGAGTCATTAGGAGTTGGTTCAACACTAAGTTCACTTGGCAGAACAGTAGTAGCTGGTATCCACCGGATCCTATGACCCGTCTAGCCACAGGCTCTTGGGCTCAAAAATGGGGCCAGGCATGGCTTCCAATTTCTGGAACAGGCCTTAAATTCCACCAGAAAGGGGCTGGTTACTCCCATGACATTTGTGCCACTATCGTATGGTGGACATAACTTTCCAGGCTGGTCATATTGTAGTTCACAAGGTGCACAGCTGAGTAAGATTGGCGATTATTTTTCCTTGCTTATAATGTGTATGGCACCTTCCAGCACCGTGACAATGAGCCAGTAAGGGTGACACTTCTGGGACCAGCTCCATGCTCTGTGACTCAAGTATGTGGTGTCTTCAGAAATAGGGTCTTATCATCAAATTCCTGGAGCTTAACCAAGAGTATTGCTAATAGCCTATACCGTGTGGGGTGTCTATGGGACCCCAATGACCAACAGCCACTCCAAAAGATTTAAGGAATTCCTGGTCCTGGACTTTTAATTATTTTTGTTCTATAGTGTCTAGTAGGGGAATTGTTGCTCTGCTATGGAGTAACTCCATGTAAAATATTTTTATATGCATATAAGTATGTGTTTCAGAAAACCTCTCTAGTAGTAGACTTTTAAAAACTCTTTAACGTCATTTGTTCTTCTCCTATTGCCTTCTGTGTCCTGTCACCACCTCATTTAACCCTGTTCTCTCTTTATTTCACTGTATTCTGTTGTCTCTTGAAGGCCACCATACCCCTGGTGGCCTCTTAAATCTTTCCTGGCCTCTATGAGTATTCCAAATGAAACAGTCTTTTTAAAGATTCAGAGCCAATGTTCACATGTAAGAGAAAAATGTATCTTTATTCAGGAGGATTGTTTCCAGTTCTGTCCATTTATCTGACAATTTCATCATTTCATTTTTCTTAACATATGAATGATATCCCATAATCAGTAAATAAGGAATTCATTGATGATATCTATATTATTTTCATTTCCTGGATGTTGCAAATACACCAGCAATAAGCATGGACAAGCAGGTATCTCTGTAGTAGGATATAGAGTCCTTAGGGTATGTTCAAGAGTTAGATAGCTTGATCATGTGGTAGGGCTTTTTTCTAGTTTTCCAAGGAGCCTCCCCAGTGATTTTCATAGTGATCAGACCAGTTTACACTGCCACCAGCAGAGAGCTCAATCTTTTCTTTCCCCACATTCATGCCAGCATTTTATCATCATATTTTAAAATACTAGCCAATTCTGACTGGTATAAGATAAATTCTCAAAGTGTTTTTTATTTGCATTCTTTTGATGGTAAAGGGATATTGAACACTTAGAAAATATTTCTCAGCCATTTGTATTTCTCCTTTTGAGAATTGTTTTACCTCCATGCCCCATATAAAATTACTTATTGTATTTTGTGTGTATGAATAACTTGCCTGCGTGTGTGTGTGTGTGTATGTGTGTGTGTGTATGTATGTATGTGTATTTATGTATACCTTATTTTTACTTGGAACCTGATGAGATCAGAAGAGAGTATCTAATCAGATGAAATTGGAGTTACAGGCAGTTGTGAGCCATCACGTGGGTGCTAGGAACTGAACTGCAATCATCTGTAATAGCATCAGGTGCTCTTAACCACTGGACCATCTTTCCAGTTCCTCCATGTCCTGTTTCTTAATTGGCTTGTTTGTGTTCTTGGTGTGTAGTTTTTTAGTTCTTTGTATAGTTTAAATATTAGCACCTGTCAGTTGAATTGTGGTAAAGAAATTTCCCCATTCTGTAGGCTGCCACTTCGTTCAAATAATGATGTCTTTAGTGTCGTGAGATCCCATTTATCTACCATTCATTCTAATTCCTGGACTACCAGGGTCCTGCCCAGAAAGTCCCTTCCCTGCCCAGAAAGTTTAAGCATATCCGCAACTGTATCCTCTATCAGATTCAGGGCATCAGGTCTCACTCTGAGTCCTTGATCCACTTGGAGTTTTGTGCGGGGTGAGAGATCAGGGTCTAGTTTCACTATCATACATGCAGCTGTCCAGTTTGAACAGAGCCTTTTGTTGAAGATGCTGTGTTTTCTCCAATGTGTATTGTTGGCCTCCTTATGAAAGGGCAGATTATTGTAGGGGTGTAGGCTTACATGTAGGTCCTCAATTCTCTCCCACTGGTTAATGTGTTTCACACTAGTACCGTGTTGGCTTTGTGGCTGTAGCTTTGTAGTCTAGTTTGAAATAAAGGATGCGGGGGTATTTTTTTCTGAAATATTTTGTTTGCTACCCTGGATCTTCTGTGTTTCTTTATGAAAAATAAGACACCCCCCCCCCCAATATCTGTGAAGCATTGCGCTGGATAGAGACTGCACTGATCTGCTAATCTGTAGGTTGCTTTTGGCAGGATGGCCATTTTTAAAACATTATTCCTATAAGTCCATGAGCACGTAAGGTCTTCTCATTTGGTATTTTCTTCAATTTCTTTCTTCAGTGTCTTAGAGCTGTCCTCACGCAAGTCATTTACTTATTTTATTATTAATATTTTTGTGATATTTCATTTTGGGGGGCCATTGTGGAAGGGGTTGTTTCTCGATTTCTTTCTTGGTACATGTATCATTGGCATATGGAAGACTACTGGTTTTTTTATCTTACTTTTGCATCCTGCTACCTGTCCAACTGTATTTTTCAGCTTTAGGAGTTTTCTGGTAGTTTCTGTCCTTGAAGACTCAAAGACATGTACTGGATTACCTTTATTGATCCATGTATGTTGAACCATCCCTGCATCTCTGGGATGAAGCCAACTTGACCACGGTGGATGATCTTTTTGATGCATTCTTAAATTTTCTTTGAAAGTATTTTATTGAGAAATTTCGCGTTTATGTTCAGAAGCAATACTGATCTATCACTTCCTCTTTTTGTTCGATCTTTTGTTTTGGTATCGGAGCAATACTGGGTTCATAAAAAGAAATGTTCCTTTCTTTTCTATTTTATAGAATAATTTGAGGACTATCATCAGCGTTCTTCTTTGAAAGTCTCGTAGAGTTAACGCTTCTATAACATTGGATTTTGTGATCTATGTAAGTTATTTACCATCTATTGGTGAGAGTGGAATATTGAAGCCACTGTGCGTCGCTATGACTGTGCTGTAGTTAATCTGTAATCTTAGATCAAATAGTATTTTTTTTCATGAAATTGGGTGCTCTTGTGTTTGGTGCATACATGTATAGGATTGTAGTATCCTTTAGGTGGATTTGTCCTTTAATGGGTATAAAGTGTCCCTCCTTAACTCTTCTGACTAGTTCAGCTTGAAATCCATTTTATCAGATGAATACAGCTAAACCTTCTTGTTTTCTAGTTCCAATTGCTTGGCATACCCTTTTCATCCTTTTACCCTGTGGTGGTGTCTATCGTTGATGGTGAGCCATGTTTCTCAGGGGCAGTACAAAGATGGACCTTGTTTTCTAGTACTATTAGTCTGTCTCTATTAGTTGGGGGAATTGAGACCATTGATATTGATTTATTACTGAACAATAATAAAGTCATTTTGTTTTTGTAGTCTTTTCTTAGAGCACAAAATTAAGCACTATAAAATTGTTTATAATGTATGCCAATTTGGGGTATGTTTAACTTCTTCAGATTTAAGTTTCCCTTCTAAAATCCTTGTAAATCTGGTTTACTGATTATAAACCACCTAAATCTGTTTTTATTGTGGAAATCTGTTTTTCTCCTTCAATCCCAATGGTCAGTTTTGATGGGCATTGAGTCCAAAGTGACACTAGAGACCATTCATAGTATGTAGAACATTTCTCCAATCCCTTCTGGCCTTCAAAGTCTTCAATGAAAAACCAGCTGTGATTCTAATGAACCTGCCTTTATATTGACTTGTTTGTTCTCTCTTACAGATTTAAATATCCTTCTTTATTTGTATTTTTGTGTTTTGGTTATTACATGACATGGGGAGTTCCTTTTTATGGTCCTTTGTATTTGACAGTCTGTATGTCTCTTGTACCCTGATTTCCTTAGATTAGGGAAATTCTTTTTTGTTGAAATATTCTCAGGGTCTTTGACATGGGTTTCTTGTCTTTTTGAACCTATAATTAGTAGGTTTGGTCTTTTATTTATCGTATTAGAGGTTCTGAATGCTATATTCATGAGTTTTAATAGATTTAACATTTTCTTTGACTGAGCTATTCAATTCTCCTACCCTGTCTTCAATATTCAATATTCTCTCTTTTACCTGGTTCAGTCCTTTGAGCATTTTTTTTTACTTCCTAGATTTTTCATTTGAGTTTTATTTCAGTTTGGCTTTTCTTCAAATGTTCAATTTCCTTATTAAATTTTATTTTCATAATTTTAGATCATCTTCATAATTTCATTCAACTGTGTGTATCTTCATTTCAGAATTTATTCACATCCTCTTTGAGTTTCTCAGACATACTATAGCTGTTCTGAAATTATTGTCTTGGATGTTGTATTCATCAGTGTTCTCTAGAGGAATATAACAGACTGTATATACACACATACACACACATATATGTATATACATATATATGTACACACACTATATATAATAAATCACACACATATGTATATGATTTATTAGGGACATTCTAGAGTGGGATGCAGGCTATGGTCTGAGTAGTGCAGAATGACTGTTTCCCAAGGGAAAACCAAGAATCTGGCAGCTGTCTAGTCTGAGAGACCGGATGTCTCAGCAGTCTCAATCTGATGTTGGAATCCCAGAGATGCTGGTCTTCAGTCAATGTTGGAATCCCATGGAAGTGGGTTATCATACAAGTAAAGGAATGCCTCAGCAACAGTATAGATGAGTCCCTGGTAACAGGGAGGGAAAGTAGAACAAAAGAAAAACATTTTTCACAGTTCACAGTTAGGATGGGTCTTCTGAACTTGAAGGGTTCATTGAGAAGATCCCTGCAGGCATGCCCAACAGCTTGGGTTTTAGTCGATTCCAGATGTAGTCGAGTTGACAACTAACAGAAACTCACACATGGAATCCAAGTTGCTTTTCCAGGGATCATTACTGTGGTAGTACTAATTTTTGGAGATGTGGTACACTGGTTATTTATGCTATTTGTGTTTTGTGATGGGACCTGGGCATCTGGAGTCAGGTAGTTGCTGAGTTTCTTGATGCAGATATCTGGTCATACTTTTGTTGTGTCAGTGTTTAGATCTCTGTTTTCAGTTACCTCAACTGATCAGATTGTAGACCAACTGAATGGAGCTTAGAGTTTAGTCCTGGGACAGCTTGACATTGGTGTTTGAATTGGGTAACAGAACTGGTCTTGACTCAGCTAGGACCAAGGATAGCTTCTGAGCCCAGGAGCTCAGAAGAGTTAGAAGATGCTCACAGACAGTCATCAGGGGAGGGATGTGCAGGACAAATTCTCAGGTAGCTGGGTTCTGTGAAGTTGGCCACAAAAGTCTGGCATTCCTACTCGGAAAGAGAGGAGGTGTGTGTGTGTGTGTGTGTGTGTGTGTGTGTGTGTGTGTGAAAGAGAGAGAGAGAGAGAGAGAGAGAGAGAGAGGGAGAGAGAGAGAGAGAGGTAGGGTGGGGGGAGCGAGTGAGCACACGTGTGTGTTGCATGGTTTTCAGACATACAGTGTGAATGAGAGGAATTCTTGTTATTATTCCCTTTGAAGACAGAATGTCAAAGAGCCCAGAATGGATTTTATACTTTTTTTTAATTTTTAGTAACATTAGATCTTGGGGGAAAATATCCTTAAGGCATTTGCCTGGGATGTGCTAATTCTCATGCACCCACTTCCATCATTCTTGGTCCTAATCCCATTTCTAGATTGGGCTAACATTGAGTATGAGGCCACATGGGGCATGTGGGGGAGTCGGGCAGAGATCTGGAGAGGCCAAGGATAGATTCTGATATCAGGAATGTTTTCTGAGACTTCATTTCAGTTTCTTTCTTTTTTTTTTTTTGTCTTCCAAGAAGTGGTGAGCACAGGAAGAAGGACAGGTGGGTCTTCGCTCTGGAGCACAGGGTTCCCGATGCTCATTGTTGGAGAGGACAATTAGCTGGCCTTTCTCCTTAACATACAAGTCACATTAGAAGCAATGCCTTACTGTCATTGCAGTTATGAGTGAGCCTCCTTCCTTGGGGGCTTTGATTGGAGTGCTGCATTATATAGCATCAAGACACAGAACAAAGCCTCCAGTCAACACGCTCAGCTTATCCTGCTTCTCTTAATTGGCCATGCAGGACAAATGGCCTGGCTTTATAGGGCTTCAGTTTTCTTCTTTGTGAAGTGGGAAAATGATATGCCTACCATTATAGAGCATTGCTAGGATTTCATGAGTTAATGAATATATAAATGGTGAAGGAAGTATTGGGTGAGTATTAAGTCCCATTAAGAAATGCCAACCATCTTCATTGTCTATTCATTCGATCTCAGAACAGCCTAAAGAGAAACCCGGATGGATTATTTAACTCCTCTATTGACTGAGGCAACTAAGTCCCCAGATAGTGAGCACTTGGCTTCAGGACAACATTTTACTTGACAGAAGGGCGTAGGAACCCGTGCCCTGTGAATTTCAGTGTCAGGAAGACGGCAGGTAGGCAGGCAAGATCTCTCCTTGCACATGGGACAGAAAGGACATTCGGCATCCTCTATCACTCTGCCTCGTCTTGCCCTTGGAACTTCATGTTCAGTGTCTTTCTCGGCCACTCCCTACCTCAGTTTTTGAGACAAGGTCTTTCACTGAGCCTAGAACTAGAGCCAGGGATCCCCTGCTGTCCAGTGCTAGGGTTATAGACACTACACTGCCAGTCTTTTTATGCAGATGCTGGAAATTTGAACTCAGGTGTTCATGCTTGCTTGAGATCCATCTTCCCAGCCCCCAGAGGTTACTGTTTATTTCCCTTAATTTCTAATCTACTCTCTTCCCATATTGGTAGAATGATCTGCCTGCTTCCCCTGATAACACCCATGAGTACAATTCAGGTGCCAAACAGACTCCTTTGATCTCTCTTGTAAGTTAACTCTTTGAGGGTTTCAGGGTTTCATTGTGGGTCCTCACTTGTGGTGTGACTGAGAGTACCATACCATTTAGGACCAGGGAACCCGATGTGTGATGCTTGGAGGATGCTTTTTTTCAGCATCCTTTTGGGTGTAAGTAACTGCAAGTGGACTGAAGGGAATATGTTAAGGCTAACACTCAAAGGGTTCATTAGCTCATGGGTCAAGGCTTCCAGAGTTGGGGCAGTTGTGTGGTAAAAAGTTGAGCAGCTCAACAGCGTTCTTGTCTCTCCCATTTGTTTAACATTTCTATCCCACTAGATCCCCCAGGGCCACAGACAACATCTGTCCTTCTGAACATTATGCACAGATTGAGTGACTGCCAGCGAATGGGTGTTTCCTTTCACTTATTTTTTAAATTAGCCTAAGTTGCTCATCTGATGTTGTCTCAAGTCTCACGGGGGAAAGACTGAGTCACACGTCCACCCTGGTCATTGTCCAAAGGACTGAGAAAGCTAGGACCGTCCAAGACCTGTCTCCCAAAACATCCCAAGCATGAAGAATCAAGTATTTCAGGCAAACCAGAAGGAAGGCCTTCTCTGTGAGGATGGTGACGACAAACTCTCCAGGGCCTGGGTAGTAACCATGAAGGAGGCCAAGTCACAGGATCTCAGTGGGACATTAGTACTCTTTTTTTATTCTACATGAGGTTCCTTGTACATTCAGAACCCCTCAGGAAAAAGAGGAATAGGGGCGATACAAGGGGAGGAGGGTTCTCTTTTCTTCCTGGAGGGTGGACATAAGGAAGCCTATAGGCCTGCTGCCACAGCCGTCATTGTGGAAACACGCAGAGGCAAGTGTTAAATGGGATCTGACGTCAGGAAGACTGAGCTGAGCAAAGAGAAGACACCAGAGCTCCTGTGACATCATCACCAACCCAGACCTGGAACTGCCACCTCTGACCATCTTGAGTCAGGTGCCAGCTCCCCTGACTCCAGCCCGCTGAGAGGGTCTTATTGAAACAGGTATCCAGTGCTGTGGTGTTCTTTTACAAAGGAAGAAAGAACAAGAATGAGCGAGCTTCCTTGGGTCCTCTATCCAGCTGAGTGATGGATGATAAGAACGCCAATCATCTGAGCCTGGCCCCGCCTCCCACACCTCCCCTCTGTGCACTCCTCCTTCCTTCTAATTCCCACCCACCACCAGGGACTGTTTGCCAGTGATCCAAAGCTACTGAGAGTAGATCTGGGGAGTCTGGGAAGAAGGTGAAAGGTTTCCTATCTGGGAGGGTCTGCTGGGGGAAACCTAATTCCTTGACTTGGGACTGACTGCCATCTGGACAGAGATATTATTACTCTGTCTTTTCTTTGTTTGGCTCTGTAGTGGGAACAATGGATTACAGTGAATTGTGCAGTAACCGATGTTTTCTATTTCCTTTGGGGGGAAACTTAAAACAAACAAAGGACAAGGGTCCTGCTCTCTGTGTGTGTGTGTGTGTGTGTGTGTGTGTGTGTGTGTGTGTGTGTGTGTGTGTGAGAGAGAGAGAGAGAGAGAGAGAGAGAGAGAGAGAGAGAGAATGGAGAAGAGGAATACACTAGAGAGTCAAGGCTACAGGCACCTCTGAGGTTGATCATAGACGAAAGCATGGCAGGCCACATCCTGACCACACCACTTCACCTTTGCAGCATTTTATCTCAGAGTCCAGGAGGATTTTGCTGGAAGAAGCCCTGTTGCAGAAGAGGCCATCTGTGAGGCCCACCACAGCTCAGCTGAGTCCATATGGACCTTTATGGTTGAAAGAGTGAACTGGAAATGCCTGGTACTGCCTGGCCTTCACACTGTTGTCTTTACCAGTCACTGACTGTGGCCCCTGGAGGGCTGCTGACTTTCCGCAGCTGAGGCAATCCTGTTGAGACCTACTCCAGAGAGATTGCTGCTGCCTTCCTGGTAGCCAGACCACACGTTCTTCTTGAGTAGGGGTTTGGGAGATCTTTCTTTGTCCACACATCTCCCTGCCACGCCTATCTCTAGTGGCCACCTCTGATCATCTCCCATCTTTAGACTTGTCTCTGGGTTTGCAGCAGCCCTTCTCCACAGCGGTATGACAGTCCGCATCACCAACACGTGCATTTTCCCAGAATTCCAAGGATGGCACCTTCACTTCCCTTGCCATCCATGGTGATACCCTTCGTGGGGCTGTCTGAACATGAGGCTGTCACATCACTTTCAACTAATGCTTCCTGTCTGCAGTGTGCTCAGGCAGTGTATGAGGCTCAGGCCCTGTCAGTTAACGGAAAGCCTTAGGGCCACATCCCAGCTGCAGGAATGTCTATGAGGCCTTTAGGAGATGGGTGCTTGAAGTGACATTGACTCTGAGAGGTAGTGGGACCTGATGTGGCCTGTGATGGAGGTCAGATGCAAGATTTCTTTTCACCCATGTTTGAGAGACAGTCTATCAGTGAAGGGAAGAAATGTCTGGGTAGCTTAGTCCGTGTGCCCGGAGTCCTGGTGGCAGCTTGCCACATTAGGGTATTGGGAGGTAGACTGAAGCTGTACCAGGGTCTGAGCTGCCTTCACTGTCCTACCTAGTATCTTATTTCTATCTGCTGGGCCTCATCCCCTAGGAGTCCTGAAGCTTGGGAACGAACATTCAGAATACAAACCTGTAGAGAAACCATAAAGATCTTCATTTGTAAAACACACACACACACACACACACAGACACACAAACACAGACACACAGACACAGATACACACACACAGACACACACAGACATACACACACACAGACACACACAGACATACACACAGATACACACACACAGACACACACAGACATACACAGATACACAGACACACACAGACATACAGACACACAGACACACACACAGAGACACACAGACATAGACAGACAGACATACACAGACATGCAGACACACACACACAGACATACACACAGATACACACACACACAGACACACACAGACATTCACAGATACAGACACACACAGACATACAGACACAGACACACACACAGAGACACACAGACATAGACAGACATACATAGACATGCAGACACACACACACAGAAACACACAGATACACACACACACAGACACACACAGACACAAGACACACACAGACACAAGACACAGACACATATACACAGACACACAGACACAAGACATACACAGACACACACAGACACAAGACACAGACACATAGACATACACAGACACATATAGACACAGACACACACAGACACACACAGACAAAGACACACACAGATACACATGCATACACAGAAGTGCATGTACACATGTATGCACATACATGTACAGGCATGCACACACACATGTACACACATGCATGCAGGCACACACACAAACACCCAGACACACATGTCCCTTTCTATTTCTTGTATAAGACTATTGCAAAGCAAACACAGTAACAGCTATGTAGACACAAGGCAAAAAGCAAAAGCCTGATGTGTTGTGGACAGTGTCACCATTAGCTCTGTTGGTGGAAGCTATGCTTGATACATGGTGGCTGAAAGACAAGTGCCAAGTGTATCACTTGTGTAGCATGACCACACCAACTTCCCTGCAGATGGACCAGGTGCCTTTGTCCTCCAAAGGTCCTCTTGAGACCCTTGTGTGATTGCTCTGGCGGGGTGCTTCTCTGACATCTGTCTTGCTCCTTTCCTTCTCCTATCCAGAGTGTTCTTGGAGTCACGGCAGTGTATGACCCTGGGTGTGATCAGTCTGGGCTGGCAGTTCTTTCTGTCTTGACCCGCCTCACTCAGGGTTGTCTGGACAGGGCTTTAACCGAATAATTCTTCTCAGATTGGCTCGCAGCTGGTGGCACACTTTCTCTTCACTGGGATCAAACAAAGATTCAGCAAGTGTTTGGTGGGGAGGTATCTTAATATGTCGTTTCTATCATGGAGATACAATGATAATACAGACTAAAATGTCTATTTACATGGGGGACACACACTGGTTGAAGGTGGAAAGCACATAATAAGTATATATTTATGCTATATATATATAATTATACCTAAGTATATATGTATATCTAATATATGTATATGATATATACACATATATGCATACATAAATGCATAACACATATACACACATATATATACATATATACATATATACATATATACATATATACATACACATACAAACACTATAGATGGATAGATAGATAGATAGATAGATAGATAGATAGATAGATAGATGGATGGATGGATAGATAGATAGATAGATAGATAGATAGATAGATAGCTGGATGACAGCAGCCATGCAAAGAATAACCAAGCAGGGAAGGAGACCAGAGATGAAGAAAAGGAAAAATGTATTGCTTTAAATAGGAGAGAGCCTTGCAGAATGGGAGACTGATAAAGGGACAGCCCTGTAGCATTGTGGGGAGCTGGGGGAGACTTCATCCCCAGGGGAGCCCAGCAAATGCTCTGAGGAAGCCCCTGGACTGACACAGCTGAGGTAAGTGAGGAGGCCCTGGGCTGGATCAGGGAGACAGAGATGGGGAGGTGGTAGGTAGAAGGTCAGAGGAGTGACAGGGGCTGTGACAAGACAAGATCTGACATGGGGGCTCTGAGCTCAGTGGTATGACCTGACTTGGGTTTCAACAAAACCCTTCAGACCGGTGAGTACCTGGGTTCTAGGGAGCCAGTGATGGAGCAAGGGGATGAGGGAGGAGTCTGCTGTGGCATCCCTGGTTTGGGATCAGGATGCAGGAGTAGGAAGGGTGGGTTCATTGGTTTGGCATCTTAGAGGGATATCGGCATGATTTATGACAAATGAGACAGACGGTGGTTTGGAGTGAAAAAAATAGTGATCTGAGAGTGCACAGCTGGTGGAAGAGAGGACCAGGAGAGACTGGGAGAGACGACTGGGAGAGGCTGGGAGAGGCTGGGAGAGGCTGGGAGAGGCTGGGAGAGACTGGGAGAGACTGGGAGAGGCTGGGAGAGGCTGGGAGAGACTGAGAGAGACTGGGAGAGGCTGGGAGAGACTGGGAGAGGCTGGGAGAGGCTGGGAGAGACTGGGAGAGGCTGGGAGAGGCTGGGAGAGACTAGGAGAGACTGGGAGAGGCTGGGAGAGGCTGGGAGAGGCTGGGAGAGGCTGGGAGAGGCTGGGAGAGGCTGGGAGAGGCTGGGAGAGGCTGGGAGAGACTGGCTTCAGAGCCTGGCCTTTGCCAGACTTTTTCTACTGTGACAGAAAACCAGATAGAACTCACTTAGGGGAGGAAGGATTTATTTTGCTCGGTCTCAGAGATTTTGTTCCAGGATAGTGGGAAGACTATGGTGGAATACAGCAGCTCACGCAATGGCAGCCAGCAAGCAGGGAGAGGCCAGATGCCTACACTAGCTGGCTCACCCTTTTTTTTTTTTTCTCTTATTCCATCGGATTCCCCTGTGCCTCTCACATTCAGAGCAGGTCTTCCCTCCTTAGTCTCTGGAAATGCTCTGGCCGACACTCCCAGAAATGTGCTCTGCCAACTGCCTTTTCTAGGGTGTGCCTGCCAGTTCAACCAAGTCAACAGGTAAGGTGAACCATCACAGACTACTGGGTCAAGGCTGTATGCTTTTTTTTGGTGCATGCTTCTGTGTTTGGGAGTGTGCTTGTGTTCGTGTGTTACTGTATCTACGGGTGCCCTTGGCTGGGCTGAGTAAAAGCAGCCATTGGAGGGGCTCTGCTTTCCTGCTGACAGCTCACAGAGGCAGAACTAGAATATAGGTTGTGCTGTCTTCCATCCTGCTTATGCCTCCCTACCCTTCCTGTCCCCACCCCTCCCCCACCCTCCTCCCTCACTGGTCCAGGGCCCAGCTAATCTGGTTTGCATGAGGCAGCCCTTCCCCCATCTGCTCTTGCGGTAGAAAGGGAAGATTGAGCCCGCAGGGCTTCATTCTGACTCTTCTCTTTTTACTGGTAATTCTCTCAGCCCAAATCCCAGCTGACCAGCTCTGTGACTGGGCATCCCTTTGTAGCTTGGAGATGGGGTGGGGACGGGCTGCAGGGGCAGCTGGGGTGGACAGAAAAAGGAGATGGAACCAAGACAGAGGCGGAAAGAGCAACCTGATGACACGGTTTTGTGTGTTTGTGTGTGTGTGCTTCCAGAGTGACGAGGATGCCCAAGCCATTCTGCAGAGGGAATGTCTGCAAAAATGCCGAAACCACTCTGGCCATTCCGAAGTCCTCCCGGGCCTCTCCTGTCCTGGCCCTGACCAGCTCTGCTTTGAGGCTTTGGTTTGGGATCTTAGATGTGCTACCCAGCAATTTCTGCAGGCCTTTGTTCGCCCCCTCCGTGTGTTAGCATGCCGGTTATCTTAGAATCCTCACTATACCGAGAGAGGGCAACTCCTGTTATCAATCACCAGTCACTCACATGTTTGCCTCAAATCTGTGCTCCCCAATTCATTAGAATTATCTTGAGAGCTCTACAAATTAATTTTAGGGATTAATTTTTAAATTAATCTGGAGGGATGCCTTGGTTGGTAAGCTTCTTGCCACACAAACTTGAGGATCCTGAGTTTAGCTCTGTGCACCCATGTTAACCAGACAAAACAGCAAAACCCTGTACCCTCACTCGCATGTGTCTGCCACTCCACCAGGGAGACAGAGACAGGCAGATCACCAGAGTTCACTGACCAGATGCTTGGCTAAGTGGTGGGTAAAATAAGGTGGAGAGAGAGAGAGAGAGAGAGAGAGAGAGAGAGAGAGAGAGAGAGAGTCATCAACCTTGGCCTCTGCCCTCCCCCATCCCTGAGATGCGCACACATGGACACACGTGTGCACTCACATGCACTCAGACAGACAGAGTTCAAAAAAGTTAATATGAAAATGTAACCAGCTAAACAGTAGCAAACACTCTGTAGCCCTGTATGGATGATAGTATGTAGCCATCGTTACTTTCACTAGTGGTGACAGAAGAGTTCCAGGAAACTCAGGACCAGCCTGACAGATCTGAATTAGACTTCTGTGATGGATAAAACAAATCATTACTGTGTTGTTGACTTAAAACACACACACACACACACACACACACACACACACACACACACACACACACACAAAAGAGTTTATTTCTAACAGTTCTGGAGGCAGAAGTCTGCAATCACTGTCCTTGGGCTGAAGTCGTGGGGTTCACAGAGCTGAGTTTTCTCTGGAGGATGGAGAGGAGGAAGCATGATTTGCCTCTCGCTCCTTCTCCTTGGCTCATGGCCACACCATTGTCTGTCTCTGCCCTCACACACCTTCCCACCTTGTCTTCTGTCTTTGACGGATCTTCTGACCTTCTGTATAGGACTCACAGATGGCATTTCAGCCCCACCCAGCACCCTAGGCCTCACTCTTCATCTTGAGATTTTTAATTACATCTGCAAAGACTCTCTTTTTTTTTTTTTTTCAGTTACTACTGTACTTTATTGTGTTCAACCAAATCACCAAGTGTCAAAAATAACAAGCTGCCATAATAAAAAATAAGGCTCCTCTTTCCAGCACCAGATAGCATCATTTTACTTTCAAGCCTAGAAATTGCACACTTGTATATAAACCAACCGAAGATGAGGATTGAGAGTTCATCTTGGTGGATTTTTCCTTTGATGAATATGAAGTGTCCTTCCTTATCTTTTTTGATGACTTTTAATTGAAAATTGATTTTATTTGATATTAGAATGGCTACTCCGGCTTGCTTCTTCTGACCATTTGCTTGGGCAAAGACTCTCTTTTGCCCAAAATAACATTGACAGGCTCCAGGGCTCAGGTCCTGATATGTTGGGTAACTTACTTGGCCTGCTATGAAGGAAACCAGAGGAGTGGAAATGGCTCAAATGGAAGGCTTTCTCAGGGAGAAGCTAGAAGGTACAAAGTCCCTGCCTGGGAAGTCTATGAACCTTCTCTTCCCGGGGCTGCCCAGATAGCAGTGCTGTGAAGATAGCAGCCTGAGTCTCCTTGACATTTTGGACCTGCCCAGTGTCTGCTCCTTCTTTAGAGTCCATTCCTGCCCTTGGTGGAGGACCCTCCCAGCCATTCCCACTCCTGAGGGAGGAGCTCTACCCCTGGTGGAGGACCCTCCCAGCCAGGCTGGCAGTCTCTGGCCCCTGGCATTTCACAGGCTGCACTTGTACCCACCAAGCATGTTCTAGGATACAGCCGGTCCCTGGGAGCATGGGGCCATGGGAGAGGCTGGTCTTCAGTCATGCTGTCACCTTTTACACTCACTCTTTCAGCAGTTACCCAGCTCCATCCGTGTGCCAGCCCTTTTCCTGATACTTGGGCTACAGCAATGGATGGACCGGAGTAGGTCTGTGGTCCCTAAGCTTGTATTTAGAGGAGGCAGGGAGAGGATACAGGACAGAATGGACAAATGAGCAAGCTCATTTCAGATGGTGAGAGTGCCACAGGCCAACAAAATGGGCAGGGATAGGCAGTTGGTTTGGTGAGTTTCCACAGGCAGGGGCCTCCCAACGAGGTGGCACTTAAGTGAGTCAGAATGACAAGGAGCCGTGCATCTTTAGTTACGAGGGCTTCACATTCAGGCAATGGAAGTAACAAGAAACAAAGCCCCAGGAGTAAAGAACCTGTAAGTCATCAGGACAGAAGGGGAGAAGGTGTGGCGTAGAATAACACTGGAGACATAGGATGGGGCTGACTCCTGTAGAACCAAGGTCAGGCTCAGGATGTGAGTTTTAATCTGACGAAGCCTGGAAGAGGCCTCAGCTAGGGTTCATTCTTGACCACAGATGAACTCATTAGAAACCTAAAGAGTCTGGCCCTTAGGAGCCTGAATACAACCATTGGAGGTCACAGGCACAGCTGAAGTCAGTAGGGATGAGATGAACAGACTGACTGAAGCCAACCAAAAGCCCCAGGCTGGAGAGCTGAGCTGGCTGTTACACAGAGGCCGGCTGAGAGCAGGTGCCAATTGCAGAGGAGAGGCCAGATGCGGGGAGGCAAATCAGGAGGGACACAACTCCAGGACACAGAGAACTCAATGTCAGGCTGACCCTTATCCCTGCAAGGAGGGCTGGTTTCTTCCTGATGAGACAGAAGCAAGTCTCTTTGGGCCTTTGTGACGTCAACTTATAACCCTCCTGAGGGTAGTCTGTTGGAGAGAGAGAGAGAGAGAGAGAGAGAGAGAGAGAGAGAGAGAGAGAGGGATGGATGGAGGGAGGGTGAGAGAGAGAGAGAGAGAGAGAGAGAGAGAGAGAGAGAGGAGTCTGTGTATGATTGGTGGGTTACTCAGAGTTCTCTAAAGGTACTGAATTGATAGAATTTTAAAACAATGTATTAAAAGGGTATTTATTAGACTGGCTTACAAATATTGCCTGGGTAGTTCAACCATAGCTCTCTCAGGATGGAGAGGGTAAGGATTGCATAGTTGCTCAGTGCATGAGGCTAAATATTTCAACAGTTTTCAAGTGTCATTGAAAGCCAGGAGGATCCCTAGGGAGCTGCTGGTCTTCAGTTTATGTGGAAATCTTGAAGATGGGTTCTACATCTGCTGCTGTATCAGGGTAGATGTACTTGCCAGCAAGAGTGAGGACCAGCAGGCAAAAAGCAAAGTTTACTTCTGTATACTTTTTATCTGCATTGGCATGAGAAGGTGCCATGCATGTTAAGGCTGAGTCTTCTCACTTCAAGTAATATGAACTGGAAGGTCCTTCACGGGGAGGGGGGTGTGTCTTCACAGAGGGAAACGCTTCAGAGTGAAAGTCTTCACAGGCGTAAACCCTTCAGAAAGTGGAAACCTTTCACAAAGTGGAAACCCTTCATAGAAGGAAATCCTTCACAGAATTAAACCCTTCAGAATGGAACTCTTCACCATGTACAAACCTTCATAGGAGTGAAACCCATCACAGGAGTGAAACCTTTCACAGGCGTGCCCAGTGGCTTGTGTTCCAGTAGATTCCAGATGCAGTCAAGTTGGCAACCAAGATTAGCCATCACAATTGGCAAGCAACAGATCATGACACATTGCTTATAATTCAGAGTTAGCCTTAGCCCATGATATGCTGCTTAGAGCAGTTTTTGTGTTCAGGATACAGGGCTCTCTCTCATTTCCTACCCTTGCTTCTGTGTGAACACCCACTTTGCCTCAAGCTCCTCGAAGGCTACAAGCCAACACGCAAATATCTATTTTCCAACTAAACTCCAACCTTGTCAACAGGACAATTGGAAACTCATGTCAAAGTGAATATTTCCGCAGTAAAACCAGATTAAGTTATTTTAACCATTCAGTTAGTGGTGTGCCCAACTTGGAGGATGCTGGGCAAGAGACTGGAGAGCCCTTTCAGACTGAGGAGTCTGTACTCTATGGCATGTGACTGGAGGTGATGAGAGGAAAGTCCACAGGCACAGCATAGGGGTTCCTACTCAGTGGGTAAGCCATGGCTACACCATCAGAGGCATATCAGCATGGCCGTTGGCCAACATATGGACAGGCCTCCTTTCCTGAAACAAATGTCAAGTTCCTTGGGGTGTCACTTAAGACTCAATTCAATCTGATCTCAGTCTACTTCGCCGTGTGCCTTCTCCCACGTCCTTCCACCATCTCCCCTCTCAACACTCCTATCTTTTATTATTTGGATCCCAAAACAACAATCGAAGGCTGACAAAGCTTGCCTTTCAGTCTGTGATACTATTTGGGTAGAGTTGGTGTCTTTAGGAAATGTGAGATTTTTGCTTCTTCCTCTCTCTCTCTGCCTCTCAAGTGCCGTGAGGTAAGCGGACCTCCATTACACCCTGATGGTCTACTTCACCAGAAGCCTAGAGTGATGAGGCTGAACAGAGCCTCTGAGGCAGGAGCAAAACTAAGACATTCCTTCTCCAAGATTCCACAACAATGGAAAGATGGCTAGGACCCTGCTCCTAAATGTCTTAGTCAGTATCCTGTTGCAGCCATCAAGGGACTAAGAATACTGAGAAAAGGTATTTTCGTTTGTTTTTCTTCTCCCACCATAGCAACTCTTATAAAGGAAAGCTCTTCATTGAGCTTGCTTACAGTCTCAGAGGTTTAGTCCATTGTCATCGTGATGAGGAACATGGTGGCATGTAGGCAGACGTGGTGCTTGAGAAGGAGCTGAGAGCTCTCGATCCAGATCTTCAGGGAGGGAGGGAGGGAGGGAGGGAGAGAGAGAGGAAGAGAGAGAGGAAGAGAGAGACAGAGACAGAGAGACAGAGAGACAGAGAGACAGAGACAGACGGAGACAGAGAGATAGAGAGAGAGACTGGGTCTGGCTTCAAATTTTGAAACCCCACGTGACACACTTCCTCCAACAAGGCTGCACCTGCTCCAACAAGGCCACACCTCTTACCTAGAGCTATTCCTTGATGACCAAGCTCTCAAATATATGAGCTTGTGGGGGCCACTCTGCCTCCACACGCAACATTCCTCACTGGCAGACAAACATGCCTACCCCCATTCTGTGACCTCCTCTCTCACCTCCGTAACCTTCATTCTTTAATACTAACTGCCCTGTTTTACACGAGGCTGCTGTGTCATTCTCTCTCTATGGTCTGAACTTTCTGTGCTTTCCTCCTGGGGACCCAGGGCCACATGGGCGGTCTCCCTTCCTTGCTCCTTTTGCAAGCCTCTCTTGGTCTTCGCCTCCAAGAGAGTGGTCCTTATCACATCAAATTCTTCCCCTACTTTGAGTATCTTTTATTTGTCCTGTATTAGTGCTGTCCAGTGATGCTGTTAGGTTTCACTGACTGCTTACTGCAGAACTCCTGTTACAAGCGGAATCGTGTGTCCCCTAATTTATGTCCTGGTGCCCTGACTTAAAGCGACTATATAGTCTACTCTCCACAGGCCATATTCATGGATTCAGCCATCAAGGGACTAAAAATACTGGGAAAAGGTATTTTTGTTTGTTTTTCTTATCTCACATAATTATACCTACAGTGGCCATGTCTATATTGAACACGATCAATATATGTTGCTGTTTAATTTGAGATGAGCCGTTGCCATGTATCCCTGGCTCGCTGGAACTCACTAACTAGGGCAAACAGGCTATAACCTCCCAGGGAACCTCTTGCCTCTGATGCCTGAGCACTGAGGTTTACGAGTCACGTGACCGTATGCTCAGCTCTAGACGGTTTCGGTCATCCTTCTCCAGATACCACAGTATGACAACTCTTCATGTAGACTTTGCAGTGTATTTGATATCATCAGCATGCTAGAAGTAGTTAAAGCAGCAGGATGATAAGCACAGGCTCTGTGCAAACTCTATACCTTCTTATAGAGGGAACTTTAGCATCCTCTGAGCTTGGTATCTGAGAGGGATGCTGGCAGGGATCTATCATGGTTGTCAAGGAAAGACTAGGAGTCAGGGATTTTAGGAAATTGTAGATTAAGTGAGGTCCTGAGGTTGGAGTTTTTAAGTACAACAGGATTGCTAATCTTCTAACAAGAGGAAGACAGAGACAACTTTAATGTAAGCGTAAAGAAACAGCAAAAGTGACCAGCTACAGGGCGAGAAGAGCCCTCACTAGAACACTGCACCCTGACTGCACTCCTACTTTCAACTTCCAAATCCATGAGAAAATAACGCCTGCTGTTTCAGATATACAATGTGAAGCATTTTATCACAGCAGCCTAGGCTGGACAGAACCACATCTCCCCCCGCTCCCAACTTTTATTTATTCTTTTTTCATGGAGTACATCCCAACTACAGTTTTCCCTCCCCCACCTTTCCTCCCCACTCCCCAGATCCACTCCCCCTTCACCTCCCCCCAGAGGAGAACCAGTCTCTCAGGGTATCAACCAAATATGGCATAACTCGCTACCATCAGACCAGGCAAAGATTCTCAGAACAGAATTGGATGAGGCAACAAAAGGACCCCAAAGTCATGCAAAAGAGTCAGAGACAGCCTCCTGCTCCCACTGTCTGAAGTCCCACAGAACACTGGGCTTCACAACCATGATGTACATGCAGAGGACCTCCACAGGCTCCCTGATCTCTGCGAGCCTACTCAAGTCCTGGTCAGTTGATCCTGCAGGTTCTTGTGATCCCTTGATCCCTCTGGCCCTTCCAGTCCTTCTTCGCCATCCACCACCCTCCACAGGACTCCCAGACCTCCTCCACCTAATATTGGGCCGTGGCACTCTGCCTCTGCTCTCCTCAGTTGTTGGATAAAAGCTCTCTGAAGACCACATCTTTTAATGCCAAGACTAACCTGCTTTAAAAACCTGTGCTATGAGGCCATGCTATTGTTGTGTTTTACAATGTGGACTGACTTTGAACAGATGGATAGAAAGATACTTACATTGGGAGAATGAAGTTGTGTGTTCACTAAGTGGACACACCATGTGACAGAAAGCAGAACATTACCGGCATGGGTGTCCCCAGTATGTCCCCTTGTAGATTCAAAGACCCTAGAAGGAATCGTCATTCTGCATCCCAAGCACATATGGGGACTCTGTTCTTGTGCCATGTGTATGTAGAATCGCACTGCTTGCACTTTTCTGCGTGTGGCTTTCCTTGCTCAGCATTATGTCAGATGCATCTCGAGTCCTGTGAGTTGTCATTCTCATTTCTGTATGAAAAACCACTGCGGGAATATACCACAGTTAGCAAACATGTGTACGAGTTCTGTCTGTCCTTTGCCTGAGTCACAGGATGTGTGTTTGTTGGCTTTACTGGGTTTTCAAGGCAATCAAATGACTCTGTGACATAGCCTCATGGGGTTGTGTTGTTCCAGGCAAAGGGAAGAGTAGACACAGGATGCTAAAGATATACCCATTGAATGATGAGGGAGACAAAGGCTGTCCTGATATATATATATATATATATATATATATATATATATATATATATATATATACACATATATATGTATGTGTATATATACACATACATAAGTATATATATACACACATATATATGATATACCATACATATCATATATAATATATATCACATATATATCATATATATACGTGTGTGTGTGTGTGTGTGTGTGTGTGTGTGTGTGTGTAACTGTCCTTGAGGTCAGAATGTTCAGTTTCCCACTCAGCTATAGAGTAAAAGCTCTTTCTGTCTGAGTCTAGGTGGGGAGTCTGTGGTCCATGACTAACCATCCGGGTCTCCTGATTACTCCATTAAACACCCACGATGGAAATTTGCCTGTAGAAGCAGCCTGGTGCTGCAATGACATGGAACCCCAGTTCCTTCCTTGCCCCAGGTATTTCCAAGCAACAAGCCAGAAAAGTTGGGAGGAAGTTCGAGGCAGGAAGAATCAACCCCAGCCTTGGGGAGCAATGTTCAGAGGATGACAGGTGCCATCCAGCCGCAGCAGAGGCCTCTTCCAGCACAGACACCTCAGCAGAAGGAGGGGATGACAGGATGGATCAGGGCTGCCCCAGCAGCTCTGACTACCACACCGGTCAACTACAGTCATCCTCAGTGAAGTCCCTGGAAGCCAGAGAGGGGTGAGGAGGCCAGTGAGAGCAGAAAGAAGCAGCTTAATGCGAGAATATTAAATTCCTGAAAGGAACCCCAGGAACGTCTAATTCCAGTAATGCTTAGAGAAGGAAGCCCTCAAGTCTCTGCAAATGTGTGCTGAATTGAATGTTCCTTTTAAACCAGCAAAGCCAGGAGAAGAAAGCAGAGGCATGAATACAGCCTCTCCAGTGCACAGACCACACAGTGGGAGCGTCACCTCTCTCAATACAGAAGTTAAATTTGTATTAATGCCACATAAGGAATTTAATTAGCTTTTTGGGGACAATTATATTGCTTTATTAATTCATACCGAGTTTACGATGAACTGAAAAACCTGTCCACCCCTGGATCTTTTTAATTTAAGCAGCTGTTCTTGGGAAGCTATCCTCTTTGGATGTTATTATTTTTTTTCAAAGCTCAATTGTAATACTTTCCATTTCTTTTTGTTGACTTTGGTCATGGAGATTTTGGCCTGGGGCCTCAGTCTAACCTAGTAAGTCAGCAAGTTCTCTTTCTCCTCTCTGCACCTTCTCTAATCAGTTTACCTCAGCAGCAGTGCTCTCTTTGCCTACGACCTCTTTGCCTCTGCCTCACCAAACTCCACCTCCATCGTCCTCTGAGATAGTCCCTATCCTACCTCAATCAAAAAACCTACATTCCTAAGCCTCTTTGGCCAAGGCCAACCAAAGCAGATGAGAGGAGATCCAGAGTGATCTATTACAGCCTCCGTCCTGCTTTCCACGGACTCTCCCAGCCCTGGTATCCCAGCAGAAGGAAGGATGTTTCCCTACAAGGCTGAATCAATGCTGCCTCTGGCCAGACAGGGCCGTGGAGAATAAAACACTTCCTAGCAGACTGAAGGAACTTTGAGAAAAAGCAATGACTATTAGTGGTGACAAGGAGCTTATGCCCAGCAGGAAAGGGAATCCAATTGGGATTTTTTTTTTTTTTGGAAGAGGAGTGGAAAGGAATGATTGGATAATTTGGTTCTCCCTGTCCCCCATCTTCCCTAACTATATCCTTCCTAGTCTTTTGCTTTTGTTCTCCCTCTCTCCCTCTCACCCTCCCCATCATTTCCCTTCCTACATCCTTCCTTCTCTTTTTCCTCCCCCGTTCCCCTCTTTCCTTCTGTATGTACCGAGGATACACTAAGAATTGTGTTTCTGCTAAGTCCTAGGGACAAGGTCACAGTGAGTGAGACAGTCACAGCACGGATCCTCTTGGGTTGATAGATTGCAGTGAGATTCAGAATGGGAAACGATTGCTCAAGGAGTTGAGTGAGTCCAGTTGTGATGAGGAACCAAAGGCAGAGGGTGCCCATTGTGTTTTCTGCTTTCTCCCTGGAAAATGGAGACTCTCTAGGGAGAGCCTGAGGCTCTAGTATGAGTCTTTTAGGGTGAAAAAAGATGAGTAAGGGGTAAAAGAGAGTCGAGTATATTGGGGACATGAATTCTAAGGAAAAGGGCTACACAGATGCAGGCCAGAAACAGTGGTCCTGGAATTTAGGCCAGGAGAGAGGATGGCGTAAGAAGCAGTTCTCTCTAGAATTGTTAGAGAGACCATTTGGTTCTCAGGTTTGGGAGATTAGGAGCAACTGTGCCTGAGGCAGGGGGTTGGACTAGATGACCTCTTAAGATCCTTTCTCTCCAGCTGTTGCCAGGAAGACATTTCTCATCATCACGACAATTCTAAAACGTCTTTTCTTAATAGGGAATTTACTTGCTAGATTCAATTTAACTGTTGCATTTGTATTTTGTACATGCACCTGCCCCGGGGCAATGGTTACATTTTAAATAAATCAAATAAATCAATAAATATGATATGCCTCACTTTAATCATTACATAATGCAAAAAAATATGATAATGCCACATTAAGTTGCAAATTAAGATGCACAAAAGTAAGGGAATGTGTGGATGGATGTTCTCCCGGCAACATTAGCTCCCTCGCCTTGTGATGTGGTGTAATAAAGCCTGCATTTATATCTGCCTACCTTGCACTCTCCCATTTAACATGAGCCAATGGGGGGATTATTGCCATTAGGAACCTTAACTTCTGTGTCTCACTGTTTGCTGTAAACGCGCTATCTTAAATGAAGTATCAGACCAGTTCCTCTTTAGAAGACAAGAAGATGCAAATGTTAGCATCTCAGGCTTTAAGCAAGATGCTATGCCAGGGCTTAGCATCCCAGTTCAGCCTGCAGGTAGCTATGTGCTCTGCCCAGCTAACTCAGTGCCCTGAACATCTACCTCATAATTGTAACGTAGTGAATGAAGAGCTTGTCTGCAGCATCCGGGCCTTTGTCTTCTCCACTTGTCATGTCAGCATCAACCAGTAAGCCTCATTTTTATTTTATTTGGTTCATTTCTCTCCTGTTGAAGAAAGGCCCCTGCATATATATGTATATACATATATACATATACATACATATATACTTATATGCACACATACGCATATGTATATACATTTATACACACACAGAGAGACATATAGACAGACAGACAGACAGAAGGACAGACAGAGAATTCACTGTGAAGACCTTGATGATTTTGAACTTGAGGTAATCAAGTTCTTCAGTCTTCCAAGTGTCCAGATTACAGTGTGAGTCACCATGACTTGTTTTTTTTTTTTAAAGAAGGACACTTTATGTGTATGTATGTTTTGCCTGCATACATTTCTTATACCACCCGAATGCCTGGTGACTGCAAAGGCTAGAAGAGGGTGCCTGATCCCCTGGCACTAGATTTACAAATGGTTGTGGTCTGTCATGTGGGTGCTGGGAACTAAACTCAGATCTTCTGCAAAAATAGACACTATTCTTACCAGCCCAGCCACCTCCCTAGCCCTGGTTTCAAAATTTAAACTTCCTCTTTATCTATCCATTTATTTATCTATTCATCCATCCATCTATCCATCTATTCATCCATCCATCCATCTATCCATCTATTCATCCATCCATCCATCCATCCATCCATCCATCCATCATCCATCCATCCATTCACCCACCCATCCATCCATTTATCCTCCATCCATCCATCTATCCATCCATCATCCATCTCTCTACTTTATGAATCTCTATATTTATGTGTGGGACACAAGCGTGTGGAGGTCAGAGGACTTTGTCCTGTTCTCCAATTAGAACTCAGGTGGTCAGGCTTGGGAGCAAGCTCCCTTACCTATGGAGGCATCTCACTGGCCCTCAAAATAATTTTCTAATCACAGCCGCAGTTTTAGTTTTCTAGATGAGGGAAGTAATTTGGCCAAGGTCATACAACTTGGTACTCTTGAGAGACCTCCACAGCAAGTCATGAGTATTTCTCTCTCTCAGGGCCTGCTTCCTGATTTGCTCATGTTGCAGAAGGGTAAAGTAGTAGAAGACTGATGGGGAGGCCTTAGGTGTTGGAGTAAGGTGAATTCATATTCCAGATCCACCACATGCTGTGCTGTCACCCTGGTCCCTTCTGAACCTTGGTTTCTCTCAAACGGTGGAAGACAACCTAAGGCCTTTAGGATCTGATGACACAGTGGACGTGATGTGCCCATCACAGTTCTCCTGCTTTTTGCTGGCCCCAAAGAAATGTTGGGTGAGCTTTATAAAGAAGGCTCTGAAGAGGGAGCAGAAAGATTGTAAGAGCCAGAATACTCAGAAGTCTGCTGTGAAACAGTCTGTCCTGAAGATGGCTGCAATAGCAAGACTGGGGTAATAGTAATAGCAATGGAGGTGCTCCATGAGGTTCATCCCTAAACAAAGAACAATAGGCAACTAATGACTTGTGGGGAGGGAGAATTAACCTCTTCCTGGAATGTGCCCTTTATTGGTTACCAATATTTATGGTTGGCCTTGAAACTAAATACATACAAACAACAACAACAACAACAAAAGGACAGGACTCAGCAGGAATATATATATATATGCATATATATATGTATGTGTATATATATATACATATATATACATGTTTGAGGGAGACATTGAAGACATTGCAGAGGATATCTAGAAGGGATGGGGAAGGGGGAGAAAGTGATAAAATTCTATCTCAGTTAAAATATATTAATTTTTCTCCATCATGTTTTATTTTAAAAACTTAAAAAGAAGGCTCCAATTTAAAATATGAACGTTGCCTAGTTTTCTTAGGTGTCCTGAAAGTCCACCCATGGCAATAACATTAAAATAGATGGGACTTTTTCCTCCCCGTCAAATAACCTCAACTCCCTAAGTGCATATCTACTCAACGCCTTGGCACCTCTAATGACTCCCATCTGCCCACTGACTTAGTGAAGATGCTTTCCCCTCTGCAGCCTGCCCACATTCCAGACAGTCAGGGCAGCTTCTACTTGTTCTGTCCCTGTAGGCTCTTGGCTCTGGCTTTCTCAGCCTTTGCTCCTGGAACATCCTCTCCTTTTCCTTCCTCATAGACCTGTGCATCCATGTTCAAGACATTTACCACCCAGCTCATGTCTAAAGTTAAATAGGACACTGTCTACTGCGGTTCTCTTCAGATTTTCCCAGGTTAATGTATTTATTTCAGCTCCTGCCTATCCATTCCTTATGTTCTTGGCCTTTTCCTGACTTGGGGAGTTTGTCCCTAGGCCTCCAGGCCTATTAGCTGGTGGAGGACAGGAACCACATCTTTACAGTTCTTGCAGTAATGATGAACACAGGGCTTTCCATGCTAGGTAAAGACAGAATCGAATGAAAATTAAACATTATTAGTTCACTCCTTGTTCCTATAAGAGGCTGGGGCTGAGGAGTGTGTTGAATGTCTGAGGAAGAGGTGATTGGAGAACTCAGGTGGGTTTATAAAGACCAACCTGACGGCTGAAGTTCCCACTTTGGGGTTTTGGTTCTGCCAAGGGTGGGATGCACAAACTGAAGTTAAGTACCACACCAAAATCAGCAGGGCCCGGGAGGTGGGGGTGGGATGCCGTGGGTTGTCAATGGCTTTATTACTTCTCTGCGATCTTCTGGAAGCTTGTCAGCATAATTATTCCAGCTTCTCACCAGGGCCTAGAATCTTCAAATCTCAGGGCTGGCATTATTTGGGCTCAAACTGGGGGAAAAAGCAATTTGTTTTTCCTGTTGTCTTACTCAAAAACTACTGAGTAGGGTTCATAATCACACTTGGGCTGCACCCCAAGGAGCCTTGTGTTTTATAGTTTCCACCCTCGTAGAAGAAGGGGGAGGTGAAGGATTGGGATGGTAACTTTCTGTTTCCTGCAAGGCTTGTGGAAGGGATATAAAGTTCACAATAATGCCTAGACCTGAGATGTTTGAAGGCAGGGTCTTGTGCTAGGTACTATAGGTGACCCCAAAACTCAGTCCTGTTTTGATTAATTAGATCCACAGTAGAGCTATGATGCCCCCCTCTTCCTCCACTCTTCCCCCTTCTCTGTCTTTCTCTTTAGTGACAAATATTGAACCCAGGGCCTGTGAAAATTAGGAAATGTATCCCCTAGCTCCACTGCAGAGACTGAGCTCTGGTCGCGTGCCTGTAACTGTACTGGAAAGAATTGTGACAAAATCACTCAGCTGGCATCCTGTCTCTAGCACTGCCAGCCTTTCTTTGTGGGTTTTCTTCCTCCTTTCCTCCTCCTCCAGGTCCTTAGGAAACCATCAGGTACACACAACCCTGGCCACAGACCAGGCGCTCACATTACATTGCTTGGTGCAGCATGTAACGGCCCTCGGGAGTGACCACAACTATTGATGACTCTTCAAGATCACTCACTGTGTGAGCTTTTCAGATTAGGAAACGTTTCAAAAATGAAGAAGTGTTCACAACATACACTCTGTATCTACCCTGAGTTAACACTTGCTGGTGCTGGATCATGTGACTTCAGGCCTCCCCTCGCTTCTAAGAACCCTTAGGGGACAGTGGTAATGATACTGTAATGTTTATCTCAAAGCTGCGAAGAGTAACATTGGTACATTGTAACAAAAATGTTTGTACTACAAGATACCTTATGTATGTGAGATGATAAATTAATTAGCTCAGTTTAACAATCCCATAACGTAGGCTCACAAATATCGAAGGGTCACTTCATAAATCTGAAATTATTTGTCCATTTGAAAACAACTTACAGGTTTTTGGATACGGTTTTCTATATGGGAATCTGAGGGAATACAGCCTAGAATATGTGTTCGTCACTGATTCCATCCCTGCTCTGATGCAGGAAGGGAGGAGCCTCTGCACTGCTTGGGACCGTAAGTTGATGGCTCAAGGGCAGAGAAGCATTCTGGGGGTATTGGGTGGAATGAGAAGGGCAAGTCTCAGCCCTGGCTGTTGCCTGCTGGGTTGCAGAGAGAGCTTTGGAGTGTCTGGTGATAAACTTAGAGAAGAGGTTGCTTGACTTTCAAGGTTCCAAGCTCCCTGTCTGTTTTATTTCATGTTTTTTTTTTCTTATTCCCCCATTGGCTTGCTTCTTTCCTATGCCTCTTCCATTCATCCATCCATCCATCCATCCATCCATCCATCCATCCATCCATCCATCCAAAGCTATCTTGGTTATACTGTCCTTCCTCACTTTTCCATATTTATTTATATCTTTCTGGCTCCTTTCTAAAATTTTTGGATGATCATGGTACCTCTCCTCCCAAGTCTTTTACGTTTTTAACTTAAACCTAACAACAGTATCGTCTTTATTTCACATCTAGCAACTCTTCTTGATTTGAGCATCACCGTTGGGCACATTCTAGGAACATTCTAGATACCATAAATCCAGAGCAGACAACAAATGGTTGACTGGCTTCTCACCTCAGTCACGTATATTCTAGTCTTGATTTGGCAAGTTTTTAATAAAAATGTTAAAACTTTGAAAAGTAACAGAAAAACCAGATCCCGTTCTGTGAAGTGCTTAGACATTGCCTAAACAAACTGGGAGGTAATATATTGCAAAAACAGTTCTTAGTAGGTCATCTATAAAGAGTATCCAGTCTCCCTGACCCCTTTCAAGTCTCCACTGGCATTAGCTCTTGGGTGCTTCTTACAGATGAGTTCCCCATCAACCCCTGCCATCTTGTGATAGGTTTGAGAGAGAGTCTTTCTCTCCCATTAGGATTGAAGCCCTGGGTTCCAGGGCTGTTCCCTCTCACATTACTTCCTATCATCTTCCACAGGCCTGGGCACATAGTGGGTGATCTATTCTAAAAAGTGCACAAAATTCAGGGACAGAAAATTCATTTGCTCATCTTGTACAGAGCAATTCCCATTTTCTGTGTGAAGGCTTTTATTCTGCCTGGGAGTAAAGACCTCGGGGGGAAGGGCTGCTTGCCCTGTCGTAGAGTCTTCCTTCCAGGCCTACCACTCTTTAGGGCTGCCTTCTCCCATAGCAGTGGACATTCCCTGGCTACAGTAGGACCATCAAAGTCACCTTAGCCCTGTTATCTGCAGGATTCCACGGCATTGCGAAAGGAGACATCTCACTCAGCTGTGACAAATGCGGGCGCCTATGGACGGGGTGTTTGGTGGCAGCCTAGGAGGCAAGGCTGAGCTGGCAGAGTGAGAGATAGGTGAGGAGGGAACAAGGGGTCCAGAGGCATCACAGTGAGTGATGTGTAGCATGCAGGGGTCAGCACGTAACAAAATGGTTCTCCTTAATTATTTAGAACGGCCATCTATCGCATGGCAAGTGCAAGCGGCCAGGAGGGGCTGCCTTAGTTTGAACACTGGGGGATGGGAGGATGGGAGGATGGGCTCATCTGGTGTTACTCCAGCAGTTGGAGTAGGGCACCCTGGGATCCAGTTCCAGAGACCCTTTACTCTGGACCCTTGGGCCATTTACTTCCCTCTCCAGGATTCAGTTACTGAACACTAACGTAGATGAGTGTAAATCCAAATGCAATCTTTTCCAGGGACGAAGAGGGCCTTCAGACTTGTCCCCCAATGAGGAAGGCTCTGACGGGCAACGCAAGGGCTAGCCCCTGGGTCTACCCGATCCCCATCTCCTCCTCGTGATGTCACTCCAAGTTCCATGCCAGGTCTCCAGGTTGGCCCCAGCCAGCCTTTGCGTCCCCAGTTCCCTCCTTCCCTCTCTGCCTCCTCCATGCCAGGCATTTCCGGTATGTGTCATTCATTTCCCGCTCCTCTCAAAGCCCTAGCTCAGTTCCTTCCCCTGAAAGCATTCCCTTACCCCCATCTGCTATCGGACTCTCCCCTCCACTCCTGAGGTCCCTGTTCTAGAACCCCGGCTCTGGCTTTTTCAGTTTCCTTGAGTGTGGGGCTGGGCTCGGCTCCGCTCTCCCCTTCCAGAATGTTTGGGGACAGGTGCTGTCAGGATATGCACATGGAAAGAATGTTATGGCCCTCCCTGGGCACGGGGAGGATAATGATTTCGAATGCTTCCCTCCTAGGGCAGGATGAGAATCGGAGAGTTAATGCCATAAAGTATTCTAATTACTCCATGGAGTCATCTGATGAAGCGACGAGGAACTGGGCATCTGGCTCTCATTTACTTAGAGCTGGAGAAGCCAGGCAGCAGCGGCAGCCTTGATTTATTTATTTTTCTTTCTGAACCGAGCACACACTCGGTACAGTCCTAAATATCTAGACAGAGACCTCTACTGAGGTAAGAATGCACAGGTCCTTTGTCTCTGAGACCTCTCTCTGGGAGGGTCACCACAGATAAACCTCCCACACACAGCCCCCACGGCACCTTCTTGAGCAGGCTGTGACCCTTTAAAAGACACGTCTCAATTATCTAGGTAGATCCTAGATAAGATAAAAATGAAGATAAAGATCCTCAGGTTATTTCAACCATGGGTTGATTTCTCCCTTCCCTCCTCCCCCTTCCCCTTTTCTTCCCTTATGTATTTGTTGGCATGTCTGTTACTTGTGCAACCCCATGCTAGGAATGACACTAGCTTTCTTCTTCTCCCTGTCTATTAACAGAGAGGAATGGCTACTGGATGTGGTACTGCAGGCTAATTAACCATAGCTCTTAGGCAGAGGCAGAGGCAGAGGCAGAGGCAGAGGCAGAGGCAGAGGCAGAGGCAGAGGCAGAGGCAGAGGCAGAGGCAGAGAGGCAGAGGCAGAGAGGCAGAGGCAGAGAGGCAGAGGCAGAGGCAGAGAGGCAGAGGCAGAGGCAGAGAGGCAGAGGCAGAGAGAGGCAGAGGCAGAGAGAGGCAGAGGCAGAGGCTGGAGGATTGCTGCAAGTTCAAGGCCAGCCTGGGATCCTATATAATGAATTCCAGGTCAGTCAGGAATATATGAGACCCTCTCTTGGAAAAAAAACAAAACAAAACAAAACAGGCAAACAAACAGAAAGAAGGAGAAAATTTCCAACCTGGAGCTGGAGGCTGTATTCACAGAACTCTGGAGGCAGGCATGGTGGCTGGCTGAGCCTTCTCCAACACCCCACTTCAGCTTCTGGCTTTACTTCAGAGCACCTTTCTTTCTCCATCTTTGCCCTTTCTGTTCCTGCCTCTTCAGATCTCTTTCTCATGCCATCAGAGGAGACTACCATGCTTTCTAAGTCCTCAGTGGGCACCCTGTGTCTCTCTATTTTACCAAGACACACAGGAGCCTCCATCCCACTGATAGCTGGCCCCTTCTTCAGCTGCTTCCTCACCCACTTCCCAGCTCTTTCGGCTCACAGACATCCAGGCACGCACTGCAGGTGCACACACAGTTTTCACACAGCGAACTTGATGGGAAGATCCCGTTTAGCTCCCTGGCTTAGCTGTAGCAGGCTGGCAGCAAACCCCTTTCTTCTGCCTTTGTCCCTGCCTTAGCTGGGTCTGTTGTCACCTCTGTTGTTTCTTTCCAGACATCAGGGGAGCCCTGGACAGTTACCCTCATTATAACAAAAATCAAATCAGCTCTGTGTCTACCTCACTTGGAATCTCCTTCAGAAATGAACCAGACCATGGTGCTAATTGACTCTTCCTGCTCCCACCATTCTCTCTCCTCAGACCTCTCTTTTGAGTTCCTCAACTTTGTTCCTTTGGAAATCTGTAAACCTTACCTCTGTCTTGAAAGCAGATACGGTGGTTGTATGACTTCAATGATCGTTTGTTGGTCAACTGACTTGCTGACATTGCCAGCTATGAATCTGATTTCTGGACTTTGTGGTGGAGCCTACTATCTCCTGTCAGGTGACTGAGGTCCAGGTTCCAGGATAACTGGGAGGGGAAGAATTACTTGGCAACAGCCCAGACTGTAGCCAGCCTTGAGTCATTCCCCTGTAGAAACGCTTTAATTCTCCTCCTGCTGTCCTCTGTTTGGAGGAATGGCCATTTGTTAAGAGGAGTGAGCCTGGTGCTTCCTGGGACCGTCATGCTGCTGAAATATTGAGCACACTTGAGCTTAAGCACCGTCGCTCATTGGCGGCAGTAATGACTGCGAGACAATGTATAATGGGCTCCCGAACACACTCCTCGCTTGGCTGAATTTACTCATATTCGCTCTCATCTCTGTCCTCTGCTCTCCTGTCCACGACTGTACCTTCTCTCTGGCTGATGAAAACACATCCCTTGGGTTCTCAATGGCCTCCAGTGCTACAGGTAATGAGCAGATTTAGAGGACAGCACTTTTACACACAGATCCACCAACAAGGGAAGTTGGGTGGGTGGGTTCCTAAAAATGAGACTGGATTCAAGAAAAGCTTGAATGGAAAGGACCCTTCTGCAAGGTTCTCTGATCTCTCCTTGACCAGGCTTACCACTGGGCAAACTCCCAGCTATAACGGAAGTCCGCTTGCCATCCCAGCCTACTAGTGCCTCTGACTACCTGGATATTGGCTGCCCTTCCTCCAGAGTTCCCTGTCTGTGTTCCCTTGGGCAGTCAAAGCTTGTGCCCACTCTCCTGGCCACCTATACCAGCACGGGAAGAGAGAGACAGTTCTGGGGGCCCCAGCCACATCAAGCTTCCTGTCTCCTTTTCTTTTGTTAAAGCCAAATGAAACAATGTAATTAGCTTGTTACAATTAAAGTGACTCGACTGGATAAATTGTAATCACCCAGAATCAAGTCAGGCATCCCTGCAGGTCCCGGACATCGCAGCTGAGCTGCCTCATTTGCATAATTAAAATATACAAATGATAATGGATTTTGTACTCAATTTCCAGCGGCTGTGAATTTTGAGAAACTCTGAAATTAGAATAACAGAGATGAAGCCCGCCTAGAGGTAATGGGGATGACAAGTTTTGACAGTAGGGGTGTTTATAACGCTAGTTTCTCGCTACAAAATAAATAAGTACAAAAAAGATTAGAGAGCGATATTAGTTAATAGTTCCACGGGCAGTGGGAGTGTAGATAGACTATGATTACCTCTGTGAATTTACACTGGCTCTTTTCTTTCTTTCTTTCTTCCTTTTTTTTTTTCTTTTTTCCTGACAAGCTCTCGCCTAACCTTAGGGGATACCTTCCCCCTGATTATGAGAAATTGAGAATGAATTAAATGCATAAAAAGGGTTGTCACAGATCGACTCACCAAAGGAAAAGAAATGAAATTAGTCTCGCTGCTCTTCCTTCCAGCTAGGGGTGGGTTGAAGGCCAAGGGTGCAGGAGAGAGGGGGTTGGGGAAGGCAGGGGCACAGCCCCCAGGCTGTGGTGGTCAGAGGAGGGAGGGGCTGGCAGAGCTGGGAAGAGAAAGGACAAGGACAGATGTCGGCAGAACTGAACACTGGGGATTACTTACAGAGATTAAGTCCTGGAAGACCCTTCTGCTCAAGCCTCCTTTGCAGAGGGGACCAGAAATTCTGGGTCTATACTTTCATAAACACACTGTGCTCACTCCTGAATACTGACTGGGAAAACACAAACAAGTCTGTTCCCTTTCTCCCTATAAATGCTACGAGAGTGTGGGGGGGCAGGGAGGTGGGGGCAGCAGGGGGTGGGGGTGGGGGCAGATTTGTTGTGCTTGTTCCAATACCCAGCACACAGTAGGCCCTTAAAAAGTATTGTTGAATGAAAAGTAAATGAATGGATAGGAGAGGTCGGGAACCGTATAAGAATACTGAGATTGAATAGGGAAACCTCCTGGAGGCTCAAATTCTTCCATTTTTCTTAAAGCCAGGAGTGCCTTGGCCTTGGAGTACTCACTTGGAACGGTGGGGCTGTCCGCATGTCTTTTGGGGGTGGCTTGCCCTCATCCGTGGTCAGTACATTGTAGTGAAAGCTGGAAAGATCCCTCTGCCAGAAACAGCCAGCCATGGTAGCATGGTGTGAGCCTCCTGTCTTGCGGCCTGGGAAGTCCAGAGCCACGCTTTGGGCCTCTCCTGGGCTCAGCAGCAAAAATGACCACCGTGGAAAAGATGGGGGCCATCAGCTGGGCAGACATGGTGACTCTGGCTGATGCATTTTTCTTACCTCACTAAGAAATGCATGCAGAGTGGGGTGAGCAGAAAGTCTATCATCATCTGTATGGCTAGAGTTCTGGACCAGGGAGGCAGCAGGGGGAGGGAAAGGGGGTGGAGGATGGAAGCTAGAGTCTAAGGTTGAACAGAAGAAGAGTGTTTAGCTCCTCTGACACAGGTCTTGGGGACCCTTGGGGCCGTAGCTGTGAGCCTCCTGAGGAGGGGCAAAGGGAAGGACAGGTTTTTTTTTCACACCAGCTTCTGAGCCAGAGTAAATGAAAAACATGTGAGTACTCATGTATTAAGTGTCATCATCGTTGTTGTTGCTAGTGGTGGTGATGGTGGTTTGTGAGTGTATGCACATGCACATGTGCACTCACACACTGTTCTGTTGACGTGTGTGCCAGCATAGAGGATGCTGGGTACCCTGCTCCATCAGCCTTTCACTCATTCCGTTGAGACAAGGTTTCTCACCGAGACTGGAGCTTTCCATCTTTCCATCTAGCCTGGTAGTCAGCAAATCACAGAGGTCCCCCTGGGCCCCCTTACTTCCTCCAGGGCTGTGGTTGCAAGTATATAACCTCATGTAACCACCATGCCTGGCTTTTATGTGGCTGCTGAGATTTGAACTCAAGTCCTTCCACTTGCACAGCAAGCTTTCTTAACCACAGAGCCACCTCCCCATCCCTGCTATCTTCTTTTGAGGATTCTGGTTGTGGTGTGCGGACCCACCTACTTGACTGCATAAGCAATGACAGGCAAGGGCGAGGTTCCTTGGAGGAAGTTCACAGACACACACATGCCTTCAAATATACAGACCCAGACCCCACAGAATTGGGGATCACAAATCTTAGGGTGGTGATGTGGAAGCTCCACCATGACCTATTTGGATAGGTCTACCTTGGAATGCCACTGTCCTTTGGGCATCAGGACCACCACTGTAGGGTTGTTGGTTCACCCAGTCTTGACATCTGCCCCTGCAAGAGGGCATTTTGAGGCCGTCCATTCAAGGCTTCAAAAACTTTCTTCTCTTAGACTTGAGAGGTATGGCGGTTGTATTTCACTGTCTGTGATGTAACGTCTGTCTGCTTTAGGGCTCTCATCACTGACCCATGATCTTAGGCCCCATCTCTCTAGACTCCATCACTGAGAGGTCTTCTGTGTTATTTTCCCTGTCCCTGGACTTTTTAGTGCCACCAAGTCGTGTCCAGTATATTGCACAAAATCCACGGAAGCTGGCTATTCATCCAGTGTGCAGCGAAGCTCTGGAGGTCCTATACGAGCGAGAAGCTCTCCTCTCAGTCTTCACAGCGACTGCCATACTGTGCTGGGCAGGCCACATGTGGGCTGGATGGTGTAGAGAGGAGAGCTTCAACATTACCATACAGCCACGGTGACCTTTCTCCCCAGTGAGAGGCCAGATGTTTCTCCCAGGAGAGGTCTGCTAACCAGGCATTGCACAAACACTGAGAGATGTGAGATGGAGGTTGTCTCCATTCTCCAGTTAATTTTTTTTTCTAGAAGCAACACAGTGTCAACAGGGCAGTGCAACAATTAAGTTTCTTGGGACCCTGCTACTGTCATTTCTTCAACCCACAGCACAGTGCTTGATGGATAGAGACCCTTAGTAAGTGTCTGTAGGAGAAGTTAATGGATGAGCAGGTGCCAGTTCTTGATGGACATTATACAATATGCACGAGCTTCAAGTCTATCACTAAATCTCCTTTCCCTTCAGTTGAGTTCACTGCCTCTTTTCTTTCGTCCCCCCTCAAGTTCTATGTCTTGGGTCAGGCCACCACTGTAATGCATCTGGACTAGAGATGACAACATCTGCAGACCCCTGTCATTTTCATACAGAACCTACCATGAGCTGACCACCCTCCTTTATCAGAGAAGGCCCTTCCTCACTTCCCTTCCCACCCTTACGGTCACCATCATGTCCGCAGCCCCAACTCTCAGTACGCCTGCCTCACAGTTCCCACCTGGGCCGAAAGGACTCCAGTCCTCTCCTGGTCTGGGCCTTGCCCTCCCAAGTTTCTTTCCTTGGTTCCTCTATACCAGTCCATGAGGGCTCTAGCCAGACTTCACAGCCTCTTTCAGGAGACCTCCCTGGGTCTCCTTGCCTTACTTAGGTCCCTGTCTTCTCTTCATTCCGAACTCCCCCCCACCCCCACACTTCCCTGGGATCACACATTTAAATCTCCTTTTTCTCCACTATAAAACTGGAGACCGCCAGAAGCAGGGAGGGGCCGAGTGTCTCTGTGTCTGACCACAGACAGCAGTTGGTGTGTAGCAGTGTTTGACATTGCTTTGCTTCCTGAGTGAGTGAATTCGTGAAAGCTGGGGCAGGAGTAATAAACCTGCTCACAAAGAAAGGAAGCTGAGGAAAGCGGAGCCGGAGGACTGTCTGCACAGGGATGTCGGAAAGAGAATGAAGCACAAGGGGAAACAGGGTCCTACGGGCCAGGCGGGGCCAGCTGTAAGGCAGGGCTTGGCCTTCCATGGAAGGAGTATCAGCCAGCTCCCCAGCGTCCCCTTAGCTGGGTTCAACTGGAGTCAGAGGACTGCGCATGGACCTATTTCCCTTCCTCTTGTTAGGGAGGCTCCTCGGTTAAGCTCACTGTGTCCCCTTTCCTTGTGATGACCAAGCCCAGGGCAGGGGCTGCCAGGGAGCTGCATCCACGCCTTTCCCTGTCTTTCAGGATGACTTACTCCACACACCCCTTCCTTGGGGCGAGAGACTGTTATGGGGTCCAGCCCTACAGTCTCCTGGGCTGTGGGTCTGAGGACATTTTTTTCTTTTTCTATACAGTCCTGGCCTCTGGGTCTCACCTCCTAGAGGCAATGGGCATCTGCCCTGTGTCCGGAACCTTGGAGTAGCCGATTTGAGGCCTGGTCTATTAGAGAATTAATTTTTAATGGGTTTTATAGCATGGTGGATAAATCAGTTAGGAAAAGGCAAGGAGCGGGCAGGGCCTAATGAGTATCGATTGGGCCATTTAAAAGGGAGACCTTGACAAAGGGGGACAGTGGCCCAACAAGGTTTATATCAGCCATGACCCATGACCAAGAAGCACTGGGCTGCCCCTTCTTTACGACTAACTTTTTTAAAAAAAATAGCCGCCACGGATGCCAGACTGTTTTAGGGTAAAGGTCATGCCCTTTGCTGACCTGTATAGCCCTCGGAGGTGGGATGAAGAACCCATTCTTCATGTATTAAACATTGCTGAGGCTGCTCCCCAAAGGGCGTGAGCAATGGGACGGAGGAGCTGGGACCGCAGGGTCAAGGGTATTTTGCTGGGGTTGGTCGCATCTGGGACTTAGAAGACAGCGTCTTGCCTGAGACAGACACCCTCACTGCACCCAGGGTGGGGCCAGAGAGGGCAGGGATAAGAGTGTGCCTTCTCTGCAATGCCGCCGTCTCTCCTCAAAGAGTTATTGGAAACTCCTGTCTTTAGAAATGTGTTTTCCTGGAGTAGGAGACTCCCAAGTGCTTCCTGCTTTCTTCTCTTAAGGACTTCTCAGTCAGGGATGGCCAGGGAACTCACCCCAAGGAGCAAAAACTCGGGATTCAAGCTTTGGTTCTCACCCTAACAGACAGGAGCGGCAAGTCCTCTTCGCTCCTACTAAAGAGTATATAACTGACTGCGAATTCTCCCTATATATTTATCATCATCAGAAGCAGTTGAAGAACCTCTGAGAGCCCTTCTGATTAATTATGCTGCAGTCGCTGAGAGGATACCACGTGTTTAGCATGACATTGTGCAATGAGAGAGTTTTGTTTTTGTTTTTGTATGTGCTACATTGCCAGATAAACAAGTCATCAGTGCCTAAAACCTCCCGTGCCCGCAATGGCATTATCTTAACGAAAGCCACGTCAGAGCGGCCTTTTGGAGATTACCCTCTAGGCCAGGCTGTGAGCATCACCCCATGTAAGACGTTTCCCCTTCTAGTCACAGGTCGTGTTGAGAGGTATGGGAAGTTCCAATGACCACGTGGACACCAGGCTGGGGCAGTCTTGGGTGAGGCAGTGGGCTGTGGGGGAATTTATTCTAAAGTCTCCTCTCACCTAGTCCCTTGCCTTGGTGCAGGCTTCTCTTGCTATTGCCAGGTGAATGTCATTCCTCACCACCCAAGGGGTGGACCTTCAGCTCCCTCCCCCACCAGTTCCAGAAAGTTCTCCTTACCCTGTGCTTGATGCCCAGACTTAGAGCCAAACAGGGACAGCACTTCTCATCAGGTGCAGCACTTCAGAATCCTATGGGATGAGAAGCCATTTCTTGTCACCTCTCCATAGCACTCTGTCTTCAAGACTTAGTTTTGTGTCTCAAACCCAGAGGGCAAACTCCGTGTGTGTGCATGAGTGCACGTGCGCCTGTATACTTCTAGAGCCTCTGGGGTGTCTAGATAATTGGATGACCATAATTTGGGGGTGGCACAGTGAGGGTGCTTCCGGCTGGGACTAACATTTGAGTTTACGGCCCAGACGATGACAGCCCTTCACACTGGGGTGTGGGCTTCACCCAAGCCATCAAGGGCACCACCAGAATGCAGAGGCTGATGAAAGGGATCTGTTCTCTGATGGACTTGCTTGAGCTGAGACCCTGCTTCTCTGCTCTGAGGTAAGCCTCACAGCTCCTCAGGGGCTCTCGCCTTAAAACACATCGCCAGCTTTTCTAGATCTCTGGCTTAAAAGATGGGGCATCACAGGATTCATGAGACTCCATGATGACCAGCAACCTTTTTCTCTCCCTCCTTCCCTGTCCCATTCTCTCTTCTCCTTTTCCATTTTCTATTGGTTCTGTCCTCCCTCCTGGGAGTCCCAGTACAGCATTCCAGAGGTACCTGGGAAACAGGCGAAGCTTGTTCGAATGTTTCGAATCGCCCTGTTGATGTGGAAGCTCTGCAAGTCTCCGCTCCTTTCACAGCTGTGGGCCCACAGAGTGATAGCCTGAGGTAGAAGCAGTTTTGAATAATGATCTAAGTCAATTCTGTTGTCTTCCTGCGGGTGAAGAACAAGTTCCAGGGCCATTAAATATTTCGTGACAATTTGAAAATTTAAATCCAGGCTTGTGACGGACGTAAGTACCATATACAAACCTTCACACCCCACCCCAAGTGTAAGCTCTTTAAGAATAGGCGCTGGGTACCCTCTGGGGTCCTGCACCATATTATACAGTTGTAGCACACACATGAGGAATCTGAAGGGCCGACTCCTATGCTCTTGAACTTGAGCCAGTGGCATAACCCCTAACTCCTGGTCTATCAGGTCTGGTTTAGACCTGGCGAAGCTGGATTGAGAGTAGCATCCCAGGTGACACTGAACATGGCGATCCATCCATTACACTTGGAAAAAAAAAAAAAAAGAAGCACCAAGGTTTGTGTTCTGTGGACCTATCCATTTCTAATATAATTTGAAGCACTCGTTCCCAGGAAGCCTACTTTATTAGACACTAAGTGGCTACGTGAGAAATCCCAGACTTAAAAGATACTAGTTTAAAAGTATTTAATGTGAATAATTACCTTCAGGGTGGTCTAGGTAGAAAGATTAAATAAATTAAGTTGAGTCAATAGGAGTTTAAGCATCGTTTGTTACAGCAGTACCATTAGTTTTTCTTTTCCTGGTGGAAATTCTCTCCTTGTCACATAATCCTAATTAATTATTGTATAAAGACCTGAAAACTTAAATGCACAAGGGAGTAATAATCTAATGTTTCATTAACCAGCAGCTTTGGAAAGCCAGAACCAAGCGAGAAAAGGAGCAGAAACAAGGGCACAGAGCGAGTCCCCTCCAAGTGGCCCGAGGTCCGCCGAGCACCTCCATTTGTTACCGAGTGTGTTAACGTGAGCGCCCATTCACACTGGTAAATACACCGTCTCTCTCAACGTGATCTTCTTGCAGCCGACCAATCAATGTGAATTTTCAGGAGTATTTCATTGATTTTGCAATATGCTTTGTAATTACTGAATCAATATAAAATTCTCAACTCATTAGGAAATCAGCTTTCTTAAATCATTTATATTAATGTGTTTAACCAAAGGCATTGGAGTTCCTTTTTTTTTTTTTTAAAAAAAAATCACTTATTTAATCGCCTACATTAAAAATGAACAAATGCCCCAGGTCGAAGGTTTATTGTACTTGGTTTTTTTTTTTTTTTTTTTTTTTTTTTGGTTCTTTTTTTTTTCGGAGCTGGGGACCGAACCCAGGGCCTTGCGCTTCCTAGGTAAGCGCTCTACCACTGAGCTAAATCCCCAGCCCCTTGTACTTGGTTTTTAAGGAGCGCATACTCTGGTTCTTTTTTGAATAGGATCGCAGCAAAGTGGGCCCCATGGTACAGAGCTGAAAGGGAATGTGGATCTGAATGATCTAGGCAGAAATGGAAGGGAGTTGGGGAACCATGGCATCGAACGTACTGCCTGTGGCTTACAACTTCGACTGAGGTACTTCTGAGCTTCTCCTGTCGTTTGTCAAAAGCCACCTTCAGCTGAACAAAAGGGACTCTGTTTAAATGCCTCTATCACCCTGACCACTTAGAAAATTACAAGGGTTTTGGAAATCTGTGCCAAAAACCAGGGACAAAGACTGACTATATATCTCTTATGTCACGGTGGATTAAATACTTAAATAGATTTAACACCTTATAATAACTCATGAGTGGGTTGGGCAGGTACTGTCTCCTTCATAAATGAAAGAGACTCTGGGGACACCACGGCATGATTCAATTCAGTTCACGTGTCTGTGGTAGGGGCCAAGGGTGAACATGGATAGACTCCTTGTGGGAACACACAGTGGGCGGTGTAACCATCATTCACAGACATGCCACCGCCGATGACTGTATACTTTAGACATGCATGGCAACCTCAGAGGCAAACAACCCATTTGTTCCTCCCTCAAGGGCCACATAGGTCCAGGTTACTCCACGTTTGAAGTTCCATTGCCAGGGCTTGAAACTCGGTTCAAAGGTGTTTGTTCTGCCCAACAGGAATGCACGGCTTCATTCTCCGTCCCTGGTGAGCACAAGAGCAACAGCGGTCCCTCCCATACACTCTGAACCCAAGAGTCCACAAAGGCTACTCCTGCACGGTCTTCTGTGATACAGCATCCCAGTGAGATAAGTTAATGCTGGCAGGCCACAGGCTAGAGGATTAAATGGATTGCTAGTAGAGAGGTTAATTGAAAATCTGTCCCTCATCTCTCATTACCCAGTGCTGTCTTCCTAGAGAGAGGAACTGAACAGAGGTAATCTGGGTCCACAGTTGCCCCGCTGATAGCTCAGGCAAAAGATACTGTGTTCACCCTCAGTGGGTCTCTGCCCGTCTCATGGAGGTCTTCTTGATCATGAATGAAGTCTAGAATGAAGGATGAATGATGGATGTTGGCTCCCTCAATCTGGCCTCTCATCCACCGGTTGCCAACCAAGGACAGTTAGCTACTGGAGGTCCTGGGGCTTTGGCTAGCTAGCAGGTGCACGAGAGACGCCAGTGTATGTGGGAGAAGTGACGAGGACTGTGGCTGACTCAAACCACGATACTAGTATTCTCTGCGACCACACAACTGCTGTCCCTGCTTCTCAGGGCCCTTCTCCCATCACACTGAGCTTGTCTGTTACTCTAGTGTACTCCTAGAATGGCTTTGAAACACCACACGAACATCCTAGTGCTGGGCTCCATCCCCACACCTGCCTGAACTGGCTGAGTACAGAAAGCCTCCCCCCTCAGGTAAACCTGACTTGCCAGGTATTAACCTATTATCCTTCCAGCAGGAGAAGATCTGCCTGTCTTCCAGATACAACTTAACACCACAAAAAGAATGAAGCCGTGGAGTCCTAATTGTGGAATTTCGGTTGCCTGCATGGGAGCTGGGCCCTGATTGAGGGTGCACATCAGCTGACTGCTGGGCCCTGCTGCTCCTCTGGAAAGAGGGGCACATTGGCTGCCATCCCAGGATTTCTGTTAATAAATCAGACTTCTCTGCCACCAGCTGCTTGGCATATTGTTTTCATACCAGTAACACAGTTGCCAAATTGTCATTGTGCTGAGTTGGGGGTAGTACCGGGGCTGGTGTAATTAACCCCCTCAATGCACCTCACCATGGAGTTCACCCAGAGAAACTTGGCTTCAAGATGGCCCCAGTGGCAGGGGGTAGGACACCGTTGGCCCAGCCACCCTTGCCAGGGAGGATGGATTAAACACAGAAGGGTGGCTGACAGCCTGGGGAGGGAGCAGCTGTTCTGAGGGTGGGGACGAGATGCTGAGAAATGGCTTGGTTTTTTGTGCAGTCACCCTCACCCTTGATGGGCACCACAGGCATTTAAGTAGCCCTATGTGTGTCTGGGAACTTGAAATCTTTCTTCCACCTTCTTCAGCTCATTCTGCCTCCCCAAAGCCTTCTGGATTATTACTAAAAAATGTGAGCCTGCATCAGCCTTAATGCCACATCACAGACATTTCATACGTGCGTGGTCCTAAGAGCCGCAGTCCTCCTGCACACTTGTCTCGTGCTTCACAGCTGACAGGTAGGACAGTCTCATGAATTCGTGTTCCCTCTTTCTTTGCAGTATTTTTTAAAGATGGGGAAGCAGGTGCAGGGTTCTGGAGCTGCCTATCCCTCAGCATAGACTGGTCCAGGAATATGCCTCCTTATCAGGCCCTGAGCTGCTGTTCTGAGAATATGTGGAGCAAGGGCCAGTGCTTCTTGGGTTAGGCACAGAGGCATAGCAGGGAGATCTCTAGGGGACTTCCAGGCCACCATGACTTACATGGGACCAGGAATGACAGCAGTGGTCAGGTTCTGGCTGGTGTCTTTTTTTGAACAGGCAAGGCTTGGGTGTATTGTGGTGACAAACCACTATTTCACCTGGTAAGCTGTAGATGTCAGGTAGGAGCTATAGACGGAGGATAGCCTAATGCCAACACTGTACAGGTCAGGGAACAGACTCAGGGGGCAGGAAGAAACTACCCTTTCTTTCTAAGGGGATATTCTCTTGTGGGTGGCAGATATGACAGAGGTCAACTCAAGATCACAGAGAATAGTCCAAGATGCATAATAAGGGTGAGGTGTGCCATTCACACTAAACAAGGCAAGCGGATAAGAGCTTCTGATTTCTATCAGTGGTTATTTCACTCCATTTAACCTGTTAGCTGGGGAGGCTAGAGATCTGAAGGGGGCTCACAGAAGAGGAGCAACAGAAATGGCTAAAGAAGAATTTGAAAGGATTGCCAAAAGGCTCCTATAAAGCATTTATTACTTAGGACATACCCTCTTCAGAGGGCAATGGCAGAGCCGTATTCAGACTCTCACAGTATAGCATAATATAGTATAGTATAGTATAGTATAGTATAGTATAGTATAGTATAGTATAGTATAGTGACAGTGTTGTTATCTGACATGCAGCAGGTACCCAACGGCACAGTTACACGAATAGTCACACATTTCATTTCTGATTACTTCTGAGTCAGAATTCCATTTGGCTCTCTGTGGCAGAACCTGATTCTAGAGGTAAATATTTAGGAATTTTTGTTTTCTACTATAAAAAAATAGAGCAGTAACCTGCTGTCCTGGAATAAAGTAGTCTTTTGTGCAACTCATCAGGCAACATTGTTTCTTTTTATTCTTATCCTTAAATATTTGGTACTTTCCCCTACCTTCTGAAGAAGGCTGCTCCATCTCAAAAGACCTGGTCTAAATTTCAGGCAAAAGATACTGTGTTGGCAGAATCTTCATCTTTTTATCAGTTGTTCCTGGATGCCCCACCCACTAGAGTTTTATTGCTGTGAAGAAACACCATGACCATAGCAACTCTTATAAAGGAAAACATTTAATTGGGGGCTGGCTTACAGTTCATTATTGTCCTGGCAAGAAGCATGATGAAATGGAGGCATACATGGTGCTGGAGAAGGAGCTGAGAGTCCACAGGCAGCAGTAAGAGACTGAGCCACTAGGCCTGAACTTCTGAGTCTTCACCACCCACCCACTAGTGACTCACTTCCTCCAGCAAAGCCATACTTAATTTAACAAGACCACATCTTGTAATACTGTTACTCTTTAAGGACCTACGGAGGCCATTTTTATTCAAACCACCACTGTCTGTTTGCAACTCATTGGAAAGAGGTGAGTCACAGAACCACCTATAGCTGCAAGGGAGTCTGGAACTAGGTCTGGTGGTCAGAAGAGTACCATGCAGACAAGTAGATGCAATACATAGTTTCATTTCAGTTGTTTTAAAGTGAAAATGATTTAGATTAAAAAATTCAAGTAGAAGTTCTGAAATGGAAATATCTGAGTTTAAGTCATAAGATCATATGTTTACTTTTTGTCCATCCCAAAAATTGTCATGAAATACCCATACTGTAAAAAGTACTGGTGATAAAGTAAAGATACAATCAGGAATGAATCAGATGACATTTGTCTTTGAGGGGTTCTAACAGACACATGCAGACAGAGAATCCCACTGAACAGGGAGAGAAGAAAATTCCGGGAGGCAGAACATGCAAGAAGGACCAGAGTCTGAGGAAGCGAAAGAACCTGTGGCAAGAGGTTGTACAAGACTGAAGGAGACTGGAACTTCAAGTACCTGGGAAGGAAAACAAGACCTGTAGTGTAGATCTCAGTTGGTGAAACCAGACTCAGGGCACATACGTCAGGCAGCAGTGGGGTCTCAGGATACAGCAAGACAATTGAGTGTTGCGAAGCAATTATATTTTAGTGGACACGTAAGGCCTTAAATGTGATTCCCTTGGCTAGTCAGAGTCACCAAGTGCCCTTTTTTTTGTATCTGATCACAACTAGAAGTGTGTGATCTATACTAGAGAGCTCATTTTATATGGGAGGACATCAAAATCCAGAGATTTCAAGTGACCTATTGGCGATCCATTAATAATAACATCTGGGCCAAACCCACATTCTCCTGAATTCTGGTTCTTTCCTTCTAATTCTATGTTAACGGGAACTTAATTGCCAAGCATCTGACATGGTCTTGATAGCAGTTCAGCAACATAGATCCAATAGGATAGAGTCCAGTTTTGCACACAGGAGATGCAGGGTAAGAAAGATGAATGCCACATCTATCTTGACTCTTGACCCAGGACTCCATTTAACTGTTGCACCTGTTCCAGTGGTCAGATGAGAGTTCTAATAGATGGCACATGGAATAAGGGGCCACATCTACAAACATGTTGTCTTCACCAAGGTGAGATGTGACCCAAATGCCTTCACTTCACCACCATAGACTCTAACGTTCTGGAATTGTGCGCCTGAATAAATTCTTCCTTCTGTATGTTACCTGTGTCATCGGTGTTAACCCTGATGGCTTATCCTTATTGGATGTTTCAGACAATAGTAGACTGAATTCTTTCAGAGAACTCTATTTCTCAACCTTTATTGCTCCACTAGGCAGGCACTATTTATTACTTCTATGCCTGTAGAAGAGAAAATTAAAATAGGGAGAGGTGAAACAATTGGCCCTAATCTACAGAAGAAGCAAGGGTGTGATTCTGAAAGTACGTTGTACCCTGTACCGAGGAGGGAGTTGAGAGCCAGAGCTACTGTCTGGGATCCTCATCTGTTTCATGAGTAAAGATTACAGAGGTTAAAGTGAGATGTACCCCCATAGTCTTAGGCAGTTGAATACTCAGTCCCCAGTTGACTTAGTTCTTTGAAAGGTCTTATTGGAAGAAGTATGTCATCGGAACCAAGGCACATGCCCTTTAATCCCAGTACTCAGGAGGCAGAAGCAGGCAGATCTCTGTGAGTTTGAGGTCTGCCTGGTCTATAAAGCTAGTAGGGGGCGGGGACAGAGACTATTTAAACATGTGTAGGAGCTTTGGGGGTGAGCATACATCACTGGCTGGGGCCAGGGTGCTGCCAGACTGACTTTGTAAGGGGAGAGGAAGTTTAACCTGGCTACCAGGCTACTTTGGAACCCCACTCTTGCTCTGGTCCTGCTCCGACTCCCCACCCCACCCCCAGGCCCATGGCTTGCCTTTGCTCTGCTGTCCTAGACTCTAGCCCTTTGGAACTGTAAGCCCAAATAAGTCCTCCTATACATTTCCTCAGTCATAATGCTCTATCCCATCAACGGAAAGGCCCGTTTGATCATTATATTCTTCAATGGCTACAACTATAGCAAAACCCCAGGCTTCTCCACCCACGCCCCAGTTCCTGCATAATGACTCGGAGGCCTATTATTTATTAATAAATGCCTAGGTCTTAAGCTAGGGTTGTTCCCTGACTGACTCGTAACTCAATTATCCCATTATCCCATTTATACTATTCTGTGTCTGCCACATGGCTGGCTACTTCTCCTCAGTTTCATATGTCTGACTTCCTCCTAGTGAGGATGGTGAATCCTCCTATGCCTGATCATTACCTAGAGTTCTCCCCCCCCTCTCTCTGTTCCCCTCCCTCCCTCTCCTTCCTCCTTCTAATCCTGCCCCAGTGTATTCTCCATCAGCCTTTTATTGACAGGTGATACTTTTTTTTTAAAAATATTTATTCATTTATTATATATAAGTACACTGTAGCTGTCTTCAGACACACCAGAAGAGGGCATCGGATCTCTTTACAGATGGTTGTGAGCCACCATGTGGTTGCTGGGATTTGAACTCAGGACCTCTGGAAGAGCAGTCAGTGCTCTTAACCGCTGAGCCATCTCTCCAGCCCGACAGGTGATACTTTTAAACAGCATACAAGGGATTGTCTCCACACAGTAAGGTCAAGACTATGCTCTATTAGTGGGACAGTTTTATTAATATTTGGGGAAAAAGCTCTGAAGCCTTTCTCTAGTATCCTTGGGAAATAACATTCTTTTTGCAGATGTCTTGATCACCAGGTCATTTCAATCCTCAGTTCTCTTCCCTCAATCCCCAGTTCTCTTCCCTCAATCCCCAGTTCTCTTCCCTCAATCCCCAGTTCTCTTCCTTGGACCCATGGATTACTGTTAGGTTCCTAGAGTTCAGTAGGAACTGAGGGACCTTTGAAAGGCTGACTCCTCGGTTCATCTTTGTGACTATGTATTTAGGGAGCTCTAATAACATATATTATTGACCACATAGGCCTGTAGAGCTATTTGTGTACAAATCCATATTTAGTACTCTATTGATCTATACCAGGCAGCCAAAACTGTATTAATTTGAATGTGAAGATTAAAAACGTTTACAGATGTTGTTACAGAGTAGAAAAGAGTCAAGGTTCAATCTACAGCAGCCCGATGGGCACCGCCATCCTTTGGAGAGGGCCTTTAGCTTACTTGGCCGTTTCTTTGCCCACTGTCTTCTAGAGTGCCCATGTGTGGCGCACCGAAGCACTTCCTTCCTCAGCAGCAGTCACGCTGCCCACTGATGGCTGTCAGCCGAGTCTCTCTTCAGGTTTCACCCACAATGGAAATTCTTTTATCCACATTGTTCTGCGATGTGCCCACTCCTGGGACAGCTGATGGTGACTTTGTGGGAGGGCTAAGGGCTTTCCTGAGGTCAGAGCTCTCTGTGCAGTGCCTTTCTGAAGAGACAGTCATTCAGTTCCATGCTTTGCACAGTTGGGCTGCCCCACTTGTTTCCTGAGGTGAGAATATTTTCTATAAATCCCCACCCTTGAGTTATCTAGGGAAGACACTGATCTAAGACATTTATCAGATTTAGAAACGAGAATTAACTGTCCTCTTTCTCTTCTGCTATTAAAAATCTAAGCAGACTAGGGAGATGTTTCAGTACTTACTGAGCAAATGTAAGTATCTGAGTGGAGACGTCAACCTATATGCCGTGTTTCTGTAGCTCTCATCTATAATTTGTCTATAACAAGTGCTGGGAGGCAGATTTCATAGGTTTGCTGGCCAGCTAGTCTAGCTAGTGGGTTTGTGCCAGGTTCAGTGAGAGACCCTGATCAAAAAATGATACCTATGTTGCCCTCTGGCTTTCATACATGTCACACACTTGTGCATACATGCATACAGTATAGGAGTGTCTGTGTGTGTGTGTGTGTGCGTGCGTGTGTGTGTGTGTTTGTGTGCTTGTGTATGTCTGTTTGCCTGTGTATGTTGTCTCTCTCTCTCTCTCTTTCTCTCTCTCTTTCTTTCTTTCTTTCTTTCTTTCTTTCTTTCTTTCTGTGTGTACGTGTGTGTATGTATGTCTGTCTGTCTCTGTGTATTTATGTGTGGTGCAAGCATGCACATACATATTCATATGCCCCGAAGTTATCTGAATTACAAAGAATAGAATATTTGCCCCCCACCCCAGCATCACATGGCCTGGGTTGGCAGAGCAAGCCTGAGATGACCCCTGCCTTGTGCCTCATGCGTGGTGAGGCATAGTACTCTGGAGATAACCCCAGACCCCATGAGGCTCCCGGCATCACTAAGATGAGTAAGTTGTGGAGGGATGGAAGAAAAGAGAGGCAGAAGTGCATGTACGCAATGAAGAGAGGCAGAACCGGAGACACCAGGGTAGTGAGAAACAGCCTAATGTGAGTCGCCAGTGATGCCACACGATGTCCACAGCCCAGCAGCATGGGGGTGTTTCTTACAACTGTGGCCCGGCAGCAGTGGAGGATCTTTTACCACTAAAGGCCACATGGATGACCCTGGTTTGGGGCTGCCACCTGGGGTCATGGTGATGTCTGAGGGCCACGCAGAGCTGGACATGCTCCTCTCCAGCTGCAGTACCCAAAAGAGCAGACCACACATTTGTCTGGGGAAGCACAGTGGAGCTGGCCCTGGTTGCAGGGGGTTGCAGTGAGCTGGCCTTGGTCCTTGCTGACCTAGTGATGGCATGGGGTCATGGGAGAGATTTATCTCCTCCCCACTACTTCCTGCCTGTGGCAGGCTAGAGAGCTGGTCCCACCCCTCAGGCTGCTGCAGCACCTGGGAAAGCAGGCCCCACACCTGAGCTGGGCAGCAGTCGAGTTGGCCTTGGAGACATGGGCATGAGTGAGCCCCAGAGTGGGTGAGCCAAGGAGAGCTGGCCCCACCACCTGTCTTTGCAGTGACAAGGATGGAGGATGGGTGTCCTTCCTCCTTCCCTTGCTCCTTGTCACACGAGGCAAGTGGGAGAGCTGGCCCCAGGGTCAAGAAAGCAGGAGACTTCTCCCCAAAGGTCGAGAACTGTCGATCTAGAGGATGATTTTCTTTTCACTTTACCTTCTGGCTCTGATGAACTTCCTGTCCCCTTTTCTGAAATCCCCCCCGAGCCTTAGGTGGTCTAATTGTCTTATTTGGTGCTAAGCCTGAGACTCACATATTCTCAGCATCCTGGACAGCCATACATCTCTGCATTCGCTGCTGTCCATTGGAAGCAGGAGAGTCTCTGATTAAGGCTGAGAGAAGCTTTTGTTTGGTTCAGGGCCAGGAATGGGTGGATCAGCTATGGAGATGATAGTGAAGGAAGAGGGTCCTGCCTTTTGGGGACCAGTATAACTTGTTCAGTTCATTGGTGAAGGTTGGCCTGGTGATGAGGAGGGCAAGAACCTGGAACAGGAAGGGCTCTGGTTCTCACCCTTCGGGCGGTGACCCCTCTGGGGGTCATTGCCTATCAGAAACCCTATCAGATATTTACATTACAGTAGCAAAATGACAGTTCTGGAGTAGCAGTGACATGGTTTTATGGTTGGGGGTCACCACCACTTGAGGAGCTGCATCCAAGGGTCACAACCTGAGGAAGGTTGAGAACCACTGCTCTAGAGTCAATTCACCTCAAGGCTAGCATGTGCCCAAGCTGCAAGTGTATTCTCTGTAGCAGGAAGGATGATGTCACCTTGGTTATGTTAGTCACTGGGAGGTTTCTGGGTGGGGAAAATCATACAGGTAGTAATACCGCCTGGCCTGTTCCATATACAACCCAAGACCACAGCCCAAGAGTGGTACAGCCCACAGTGAGGTGGGCCCTCCCGAGTCAATCATTATCAAGAACGTACCCCACAGACGTGCTTACATGCCAATCTGATGGAGGCACTTTCTCTATCAAGGTTCACTCTTCCCAGATGACCCTAGCTTGTAGCATGGTGCAAAAACTAGGCACCTGCCCATCCCTTTAAGAACTGACCAACTATCTCGCCCTTGTGTTTGCAAACCCTTTTTGGAATTCAGGGATACAATACATCCCAAGGAACAGTGACACACCTCCTCATGTATTTATCTGTTTAATGTACATTTAATGCTATTTTTGTTCCAAAGTCTTTCTTTAGTTCTAAAAGAAGATTAAACAGTCATAACCTGTAGCGGTTCTCTTAGCTGGCCAGCCAGAAGAATAGCTGTCCTCAGTGTGTCGGCAGGGACTCAGCGTGCTAGGCTGGGGATAGGAAGGCTGGTTACTGCCTGAGCTTGAGGGTCGAGAAAGATCTCTTAGGATCGATGTCACACTGTATAATAACCTTTGGCTCCCTTTGATTTCCAGAATCCTTCATAGTTTATTTGGCTGGTTTAACTCAACCTGGTGCTAGCAGTAAACATGAATGTCGGGGACCTGAGATGGGACCAGCAGTGGAAGAAAAGGACCTTGGGAAACAGCCACACCCACTACCCCTGCCAGTGTGTATCAAGTAGTCTCAGAAGAAAAGAAAACTATCAAGGGGTGGGAACTCCACCCAGCCCTCAGGGTAATTCAGGCTCCTGCTTGGTGAGCATTACATAAGGCCCAGAGGCTATAAACCACCCTAACAGGCATAATGGCTTTTGTGTCTCCACCTGGAGGGGCTCATTGCAATCAGGTGACAGCTCCTGCAGATGCCTGTAGCTGTAACTACTGGAACACTTGCTTTATAGTGCCACCTGAACACCCACAGCCTGTTCTCATCAGTGGCAATTTCAGCAGCCATGCGGCTTATGACTTTGTGCATGTGTGTTTACACAGCAGCCTGAGACCTCTGGTGCTGAGGACATGTGAAGGAAGCGTATGGAGTTAGCTGCAGGACCAGAGATGTGGAGCAGGGGATGGGTAGATCTGGGCCCTGAGCCACGTGTTCCTATGACATAACTCTCAGGAGTTCACATTCACTGTTGGGGCCACGTGTCCCCGCCCGAGGGAGCATCAAGAGACCCTGGAGAGGGGAGTGGGATGGATGGGACAAGAGGCACGAGAAATAGAGACAAGACAGTATTCTGATCAAGTCTCGTTTAATCAAGCAAAAAAGGTACTTGCTTATAAGCAGAAAAAGCACAAACTGGTTGTCAGGGTAACAATAACTTACGTCACATCAGAAACCAACGGCTTAAGTTTTGATTTCCCAAAAACTTCTTACCTACAATAAGTTTCCATTTCCTGAAGCTTCTAACTAAAATAGAGTGAAACTCATTCTTACGCAGAAGCAAGCTACCAGGAAATCTCCAGTATTCTTGGCTGGTGGTAACCCCCACATATGTTTCCTGGAATCAAGGGCCCATGAAGTGGAAAACACCTCGTTCAGGCAAAGAAAGGCATAAGCAGGCCGGGTGGCCCCTGACGACTAGGGAGCCAAGACTAACCCAGCCCTTCATTCCTGGTGTACCCAGGAAGGCAGCCTTAGTAGAAAGGGCTCACCTCAGTAGGGAAGAAAAACATTCATTCATTCATTCATTCATTCATTCATTCATTCATTCATTTGCTCATTCATTTGCAACTCCCCTCCCCTTCTTAGCAAGTATATAGCACTGCATGATAGCAATAGAAAGAGGGGCGGGGGGGGGGGGAGTCACTCTGGTGTGCTGGCCAGGGAGCTCAGTAAAGCTTTCATGACAAATGCCATGGTCCGGGCTTTCTTCCTCATTCTAGCCTTCAGAGAGGCGGTCTACTGTCACACAACTGTGGGGTTAACTTTAAGTCTCCTGTACACCATGAGTCAATACAGGGTTCAAAGGTTACTTACTCTTTGAGCTCTGCCCTGAGACCATGCTACGGTCACGGAAGCCTTATTAAGTCTTCTGAGTTTGATTTCCTCATTCTTAGAACAGACCCAGCATCATATGTGCCTTGTAAGCTTGTAGGAGCCTGGGAGGGTGCAAAAATTTGTCTTGGTGGAAGGAAGGCACTCAGAGGTGCAGTTAGGCATGAAGCTGAGGACAGCTGAGGTAGGACTTGGGTCCATGAGGACAGGTAGAAATGCATAGCTGGTTGCTACAGATGAGGGTGATTCTTGTTACACTTGGGAGAAGGCACAGGGTGGCATATTCCCCTAGGCCTCAAGGGAACATGCTCAGTCTGAACTCAGAGTTCTGACAAGTCTTTGATCTGGAGCCTGTTCTCTCGCCCTCAGAGACTCCAAGCTTCCATTACCATGAGCTTAGCCTAGACTTCAGTTTATCAGGCTTCATTCAGCCTTTAGATCTCCTTCCTATTGGTCCCAAGTTAAAGTCAGACCAGGGAAGTCAGGTGTCCAAAGTCCTGGACTCTACCTAGTCAGGCCTTTCTGGAGAGAGGGCCTTGGTTTGCTCATGTTGCTGGAGGCTGTCAACCAGGGCTGGGAAGATGCCAAAGGCAGGCCGAGCTCCCAAGTGGTATCTTGGGCTCTCTGAGCCTGTGATGGGCTTCTCTGCTTGTCATTTGCTATGTCACCACGCCACTGCTCGAAATCAAGCTGGTTCTCATTCTGAGTCTCTACATGCATCTATGAAGACTGTTTCTGGGAGGAGGCAGAATCCCCAGTGGGCCAAAGCAAGGAGTTGTTTGTGTGTTTGTTTGAGCATGGGCAGGCCATTTGGGGGTCTGGAGTCTGACTTTATAGGGGGAAACCTTAACTCCGACTCCCTGTACCAGCTCTTTCCCCATCCCCATTGTGTATGTACTGGTTTCCAAGCTTGCTGCCTGGTCACCACAGGAGGGCCACTGTGTTCTGAACTCCAGAACCTCACAACTGTACCTAGGAAGGCAGCCTTAGTAGAAAGGGCTCTCCTCAGTAGGGAAGAGCAACATTCTAGAGTTTCCTTATGGACTTCCTCTTTGACCAGCTTGGTGACTAGTGGGTCACATGGCCATCCATGCAGTCGGGAAGGTAGGGAAGACACACACCCAGCCTGGGGAATGGAGACGCCTTGGGAAGGCTGGGGTGGGTGTGGTCAGGTCCTCTTACCTGGGACCTGACCACACCCAACCCAGTAGACATCTTTCTACTGGAAAGAAGTTGTTGGATGGGTTTCACTCAGTTGTTGTCATCTAACTTCTGCTTATCCCACCCGAGCTCTGTGCAGCTGATGGGCATGGCTCATCCCTGTAAAGACCTCAGGAGACCAGCAGGCAGTGAGGTGGAGGTGCCTTTGTGGAGTCAAAGGGCTTGGCCGAGATAGAGTTTCTATCCTTCAATCAAGGGCTTGCTCTGGGTCCTCTTTTCCCCATAGGCAGGAAATCCCTGAGAAGCTCCTGTTAGTAACGCTATTCCACATCTTCCCAGAGACTGAGGTAAGGGAGGTCTCCGTATATGATATCTGAAGACACTAAGGATCCAGGCAGTTGCATGTCCGTCTTCTTGGCTCTCCTGGATCCCAGCGCCCTGTGTTTCCTCCAACACCATCTCCTGGTCATTCAGACAGCAACCGCAACACTAATCCTTCAGACAGTGGGGACAGCGGGGACACAGTGCTGCCCACCCACCCACACAGGGCCAGTCTCTCTTCAGGGAGCTTCCTTGCCTCCTCCTCCACACCACAGGTTGCATGCTCCGACTTACCTGCTTCTGGTGTACGTATCTCTCCAGCATCTGACTTTCTGTTAGTCTCTGAGGACAAAGCAGTTATAATTGGAACAATTGTATAATTGTTCCGTTTCTACTCCACTTCATTGGCAAAGGGATTTATGAACATAGCAACAATAACAACAGTGAGAGCCATGGAACAAAAAAAAAAACCCTTAGAAAATAAGAAAATGTGGCTTTCACGGGATGTTGATATTCCAAATAAGGGCAACAACTCCAAAGACACGTTTCACAGCTCTGTGTTGACTCTGAGATATCTCCTGGGTGGAGAAGGACATACAGTGTGCCCAAGGTTCACAATGTCTGTCAAATGAGGTGGAGCCAGGCGAGTGGACAGACAGGTATCATGGCGCTGATGCTGGAGAGGAACCTCATAGATTCTCTTGAGGAAGGAGCCAGTCAAGGGAGTGGACAGTAATCTCAGCTGGGTTGTCTGAGACTGATCCTGAAATGGCCTCGAGTGGACACTGTTCTCTTGGGGTGTGTCCACAAGCACTCCAGCCCCTGCCCCTGATGATTAGCTCAGCTCAGGTAAATATCTTAACATAATTACACAAGTATCTGAGACACAGAGACTCTTGATAGTGTATGCAAATTTGGGAGTGTGTGCTATGAACGTTTTTCTGGGATGAGGGCTCATCATTTTCCTCTCATGGTTCAGATCTCTGAATTAGAGAAGCCACTCCGTCAGCCACTTGAACATCAGTTGCTCTGTCTGTGTAGCTAGGAATCTGGGTGTGTTATTGGCTGAGGCCATGAGATCATCTGTTACCGAAAGCCAAGGCAGCTGGGCTGGCAGCCCCTAGCAGGGAGAGGGGCTGCTCAACACTCATGCCACACAACAGAGCCAGGTTGTTGAGTGGAAGGAGTAAAGAGAAAGAACAACATATTATTTTTTTAATTTTTTCTTTCTTTCTTTCTTTCTATTTATTTATTTATTTATTTCTCCATCTTTATTAAATTGGGTACTTCTTATTTACATTTCGATTGTTATTACCTTTCCCGGTTTCCAGGCAAACATCCCCCTAACCCCTCCCTCTCCCCTTCTATATTAATGCTCCCCTCCCCATCCTCCTCCCATCACCGCCCTTCCTCCAACAGTCACGTTCACTGGGGGTCCAGCCTTGGCAGGACCCAGGGCTTCCCCTTCCACTAGTGCTCTTACTAGGCTATTCATTGCTACCTATGAGGTTGGAGTCCAGGGTCAGTCTTTGGGTAGTGGCTTAGTCCCTGGAAGCTCTGGTTGGTTGGCATTGTTGTTCATATGGGGTCTCAAGCCCCTTCAAGCTCTTTCAGTCCTTTCTCTGATTCCTTCAACGGGGGTCCCGTTCTCAGTTCAGTGGTTTGCTGCTGGCATTCACCCATGTTTGAGAACAACATATTATCAATGCCCCGTCAGAATGAGGATGAGCACCTAAGTTAGGTGAATCCATGTGAGAAAGCTGGGTACACATTTGCAATCCTAGCACAGGGAAGGCAGAAGCAGGCAGAGCACAGGCGTGTTCTCCCTACACGCGCACACTACACACACACAGCCTACTAAGCAGTCATCTGAGATATTGATCAAGGAGTGCTGCTGACTCGGTTAGTGGCCAATGCAGAGCAGGGGTCTGCAGGGAGGGAAGTGAAATGGGAGCTTTGGAGGAAAGAGTCCCTTGGCCCCTGGTGCTGCTATCCATGCACGATCAGAATCAGTAAGTAAACTGAAGTCAAGGAGAGCTGAAACTCCGAAGAACCCCTATGTCCTCTCTCCTTTTGAGTTTTTCTTTATTTTTTTTTCCTAGAGGGGTAAGAGGCAGGTGATGTAATCCACTGGACCTTGGGTGTGCATGGAAGGAGATTGCATTGTGACCCGTGTCATAGTGTCAACAGTTGCAAAGGGTCACATCTGTTGTGGCGAGGGGGTTCCCTTGTTTCAGTAATCACGGCTTACAGGAACTTGGGAGGTTGGTCATTTCCAATACAGCAACACTCAGGGGGCCTGTATCTAATGCAAACCACAAATTCTCAATCAATCAATCAGCATGGAGGTATTGATCGCCTACTACGTGCAAGAAAGATTCAGGAGGAGTGGCAGATGCGAGGGTGACTTAGCCTTCCAGAAGCTTTCTTGTGGTTGTGGGGTGGCAGAAACGGCTTCCCTGAAGGTGATACATTCTCAGATAGTCCGGAGACCTCAGGTAATGCAGGTCCACGTCCAGGAAGGCTGAGGCGCCTGCAAGTCTGTTGTCAACAAGCTGGAGCAAGGGCCATGCTGCTCACCAGGGGAAGACTCAGATTGTTCTGAGTGAGTAGCTAGGATACCAGGCATTCAACCAAGCTTGGGTAGTGATAGCTCTGTGACCTCTAAGGGCCACTGCCATCATGGATGACAGGTGACAGGCACCTTCTAGAATTGTATGGGACATGACTTGCCAGAATAGGGGATTCCAGGAAAGGGTTGGATGAGACCATGGATCTCAGCCTTGATGGAGTCTACTCTTGGATAATTCTGATATAAGCATTCTTGATGGACACTCACACCATCTATTAAAGTTCCCCAGACGGAAATGATAAAAACCCATCCTGAGCTACCTTCTGTCTGCCCACAGACCCTCTAGGTTATTAAACTCTGGGGGTCTGGAGAAGGGGATGATAAATACAGAGGGAGAAGCCAGGGGTTTCTTTCTGGGAGTTAAGTTTTAACGGAACCCCCTGAGGGAAGGCCCATTCTAGGTGGCGACAGCTAGAGCTAAGCAGAGCTAAGCAGAGTAAGGGTGAACAGAGGAAGGAAGCTTGCTCAGGGGGCTTTTGCTCATGGAATGTGTTTGTCTGGGCAGGAGGGGGGGCTGTGAAGGGTTGAGTATCCATCTGCAGAATCTGTAATTGTGCAAGGGCAGGGGCCTCCTTGAAAGAGAAGACAAGACAGTCCTCCAAGGCAGCGAGTTGACGAAGAGGCAACTGGAGAGAGGCAGAGTGAAGGGGAGGCCCCTGTTCTGTTTGCTGTAGAGCTGAAGGTTTATGGAGTCTGGTGAACTAGCTCAGATGGGCCATCCTTAGCTCGAGGGTGGTGACTGGTCTGTGTCTTCCCCAGGGGATGGACTACTTCCAGGATGCTATGGTTCAACATGGCTAGAAGCGGTTGCTTGAGCGTGGTGCTTGCTGGTTTTGGATCAGATGGTCCTGGTGATGCAGCACATGGTACAAGCGTCGGTACACGTGTGGGCTCTTTACATTTAAAAGGTATTTCGTCCTCTATTGCACCTGCCAAGTTGGCTTCTCACTCAAATACTTCTCCTCTCATTGTCCCCATGACTTTAGGTCTTGGCTTATAGAATATGGCTGTGCGTCCTAGAGAGGTCACCTGAGGCTAGGGACTATATCCACCCTCTTGCCACTCTCTATAGGCCTTATAATTAAACCAGATCCTGCTGGCTTCTAGTGAAGGTAGCCTTTCAAATCCATCCAGGGCATGTGATTGATGGCACCACCGAGTCCCCAGAAAAAGAAGCCCTCCTTGGCTTTTGTTTTAAGCTGGGTTATCTCCCACAGTATTGATTTTTTTTTCTGTTTGGCGGTCGAAATTTCTCTTCTCTGTTTCTGAGCCATTTCTATAAAAATGAAAGAGGAGGTGAGGGATGATGGGGCCCGCGCTGACAGGCTGTGCTGACTCGCAGTATCTGTCGCTGTTTTCCATTACATCCTTCTGAGTTTGTCAGCGGCCCCTTCTAGACAGAAATACATTTAAAATGTGATGTGAAAAGGTCCCACATGTCAGCTGCAGGAGCATGCCACTGGGTGTTGTTCCTGGGTTTAATCTTCTCATTGTTAGTCCTTGGGTCCCCTTTGAAGACTAGAGGACTTGATAGACTCCAGCCGTCTCTCCAGTGTGCCTCATTCTGGCTCCATCGATGGCTCAGCCACCACACCGCTGAGGGTCGAGAGTGGGCTTGGGTCTCAGCTGTGCCCTCGTTCAATGTCCCATTTCCTCGTCTCCCCTCCATACCTCTTCTTGTGCTCAGGGCCTCTGCTAATATGGAGGCATAATGACTCAGGATCCCACCCTAAATGAATTCATCTTCAGGACCATTCTGATTGGGTTTCACAGATCCCTCAGTGGAGAGAGCAAGGATGAATGTAGTGCCTCGCCTCGCCTCGCCCCGCCTCGCCTCGCCCCGCCCCGCCCCGCCCCGCCCCGCCCCGCCCCGCCCCGCCCCCACACTGTGCTTTCAGCCAGTGCCTGACCTGCGTGCTATGCAGGTAGCAGCACGGCATCCAGTAAGCTGGGACCACTCATCAGTGGTCACTCATGACTCACTTAGATGTGTGTAAAACAGCAACAGACAAGGAGGTAGTGACCACCGACGGCTCACCCTGCTAGTCATTCTCATCATGTGTGGTCGCCACAGAGTTTTCATGTGAGTTCATGGCCACCGAGGGGGAAAGTACGTTTCACAGCAGTCTCTGCTGCCATATTAAATTATGGCCAGTGATAGAGAAATGGAGTTCCCTCAGTAACCTCCCAGAGCCTGTCTTCATCATCACCCCCTACATCCAGTTGTTTGAAATAAATGTCACCATCTTGGACCACGGGGATGTGGCAAGGAGACCTAGTGGTGACCTGCAAACGGACAGCTGTGAGCCCAGCATGGAGTAATTCACTCTTGTTTAGTTCATGTGTTTGGGGTCTATGCTGTCTGCAATTGAACCTTACTCTAAGTATATACCTCCAGTGGTGCTCTCCAAGCCCTCTAAAGGAAGCCAGGAGTTACCATGAGTGAAAGGACCCCAGAGGAAGCTGGGTACCCCCTCTTACCCACTCCCATCCCAGCCTGTCGGTCTCTGTCCCGCTGCCATGCATTTGACATGCTGATTTAGACTCTGAAGATGGAGGGACCAGGAGCTTCTCAAAGTCACATCCACTGTGGTCAAGAGTCTGTCCATATATCAATACAAGTAAAACAGAGGGAGATCACAGGCAGGATGACTCCATATGCATCAATAAATAAACATGGACATTGATGGTTACCCAGCTCCCAAGTGTGGTGAAGTTGCAGACTTGTGGAGGTGCTGGGGGAAGGCATGTATCTCCTTTGTCTAGTCCAAGGCCTGGTCATGTGACTAGTCATGTGACCCGAGTCTGAGTCATGTGACCCATTTCCCTCTATCCTGTGCTTCTACCCTTGATCTTAGTCATTGGTGAGCTGGGGGATTTGTAACTTGGGGACTGACTGAGCACACTCTGACCACACCACACCAACCTCTGCACCGCAGCTGCTCATGGTTGTCGTGAAGAGACTGTGGGTTTTTTGGCCCCCTGCGGCATGGCCTCCTTCCTTCCACTTTGTAGTCCAGGAGTCCTTGCAGTGCATTGAAGATTCTGCCCAGGGAGGTGGCCAACATGGGAACAGGCTCCACTCCAGCAGCCATGCCTGTCTGAGCATACACACCCACTCATGACTTGTACTCTCCCTCTCGGCTCCTTCTGTGGAAGGTACACTTAAGGGATCTGGGAAGCTGTAGGCATCAGCAGGTGATGCGGGTGGTAGGTCTGATGGTTGTTCCTAGACATAGAGTGGAACCCTCCTGTCTGCTCAACTGTGGTAATTTTCCTAAGTTGACATCACCAACCCTGTTGTGTCTCAGGAAAGCAGATACAGAGTTTTGTTAGCTTCCTTGTCGTCCCCTGACTTGCAAGTGGCCAGCCAGCTCCAGTCCTCAGCCTGAATTTATCTGTGGCTGTGGCAGGGCCAGAAGAGTTCTGCAAGCCATAGCATGCCATGCACGTGGAAGGACTGCTGCTGCTACTCTCTTCTGGAGAGGTGGTGCCAGTCGGGGCCTCACCCCATGGCCTGAGGCTTCTCTTAGGTCTCAGACACACTGCCTGAGGTGTGAGAACCAGTGTGCATGCATACAGTGTGTGCACAAGGGTGTGTGTTTATCTACCTTAGATGCGCTACCACTGCTGCCTCCAGTCACTTCCAGCAAAGGAAAGCCAGTGTGCTGATCACCCTTCCTGAGGTCGGTGCCTGTGCAGGCAGTGGCAGAGCGCACACATCATCTGGAGCTGAAAGATACCTTGCAGGACCTCTGGCAGGACTCGGGTTCCTGACCTGAAGCAGGGTAACTAAGACGGTCCACACCAGGCTCCCTCATGAGATGCAGCCCAGGGGATGGGTTCTGCCTCCCACTCCTGTCTGAGATTCTGTATTCTGCTTGTCCCTTCAGCATGAGGGAGGGAATCCCCAGTTAGTAGGTAGTGAGATCACATGAGCTCTGACCTAGGGGTTCCACCTTCCTTTGTCAGTTTTTTTGATATTTTGTCTGCCACAGCCTCTCTCTTTCCCTGGAGTGGCAGAGTGGAAGGAAGAGATGGTTTTTTAAAAAGACATCATCAAGAATCTTCTAGAATAGATGGGCTGGTGGGTGGAAATGGGGCACAACTGGCTATGTTCGATGCTCTGGCTCTCACACCAGGAGGTGTGAGAAAAACCCCTTCCCTGTGCCTCAGTTTCTTTACCTGAAAACATAGAGTATTAATACCCCCCCACCCCCAACCAGGCATTTCAAGGACTACGAGATGAAACAGGCTTCATTTTTAGCAGTCAGTGAGGGGCAGTTGCTATGAATAGTCTGGTTGAGGCTCTGCTCTTAACCCAACATGTCCCCAACATGGGACATTGGGCAAAGCAGTCTTTCCTCTTTAGATTTAGGTTAGAATTGGGCTACAGAAGCGACCATCTCTCTGGGCCATCATAGTGTAGTGGACACTAATGTCTGGTGAGCCCAGCCGCAGACAGAGGTCATTAGGAACAAGCAGGGGATTGTTTCATGTCATGGCTGGGAAGCAAGTGTTCTGGGACACCTGCTTTTCCTCCCATTCCCCAGATCTCCTATCTCTACTCCCTGACCCCAGGACCTCATAGCTGTGGTGATCGATGTATCACCAAATAGCCATGTCCATTCCTACCTCCTCGGAAGTTCTCAAAACTCCTCATGGCAACGGCAACAGCAATGACAACATGCCCTTTGACAAAACTGACTAGGGGGCAGACCGGTGTGAACTGGCATCTCACAACTTTTAGTTATGGTTTCTCTGATTATGGGTGATCTTGGATATCCTCTCGTGCGAATTGGTCACTCTCTAGGAAAGGTCATCTGTCCTTTCCTGGTAGGCCCGTGGGCGTCCTGGTTCCCTTTAACCTCCTCTCACGAGACCTGCGATTGGTTTCCAGGGTATGGCTCACATTTCTTTCCCTCCAGTGTGTGAAGGCGCTTGAGGATTACAGTTGGTCACGTGTCGCCTCTGCAGGCAACTGCACTTTGTGTAAAGGAATCCTTCCTAGACGGTGCCGCACTGGTGTAGCTCCTAAGCTTTTTTTCATTTTTTTTCGTTTTGCCACTTTACATTCAGATCTTCAATGGGTGGGGAATTCACTTTTCTGTGAGATCAAGGGAGAAGCTAAATCTTTTTTCTTGTGTGTAAAAGTCACCTGTCTTGGGAGCCCTCTGGTGTCACCTACCATAGTATGGCAAGCTACAGCAGTGAGGGGACTCATCCCAGGTCACGCAGGTCTCAGAGGTGAATTGTGGCAATGGATACAGATTTTAAACTCTCAGCCTACTGTCCTAGCTCAGACCCACTCAGTGTACCATGAAATCAAGCATGAACTGCTTCCTGCTGGTCTCAGGAAGAAAGGTACGGATCTGCCTATAAGCTTGAGGAACATTGGATTCTCCTCCTTTCTCCCACCACAGTCAAGAACCAGGAAGAACCGGCCGAGTCCGAGACACTGACTTCTGAACCATCTTTTCTCTCCTTAGCTCTTTGTCTCAGCTTGTGTGGTATGGGTGGTTGGTATTAGGAACAGTGAAACCCAGGAAAGCTTCTGGGAAGAGGCAACTCTTGAATGAAACCTTTAAGGATGAGGAAGGCTGATCTGTGTGCCAAGGGTAATGAGGTCCCAACATTCAGAAACGCCAGCAGGAACAAAGGCAGATATCTAAAGCTCATGGCTATAGCTTACCGTGACCTTAGCAGGAAGTGACATGGCATGAGAGCCAACGTTTGTTCTTTATTATTTTTGTTTTATGTTTTTGGACAGGGTCTGATGTTGCTCAAGCTAACTGGCCTCCAGCTTGCTATATTGCTAAGGAGGGTTTTGAACTTCTCACCCTCGGGTCCACCTCCAAGCACTGGGATTGCAGTCCTACACCATCATGCTGGGTTTAGGCAATGAGTTCGAGACCCCTGCTTCCTAGCAAGACTGGTCTATTTGAGGGTGACCACCATGGAGCACAGCACCCCAGATTGGCCTGCTTGCTGTGGCATTCTGATGAAGGGATTCTATTTTTGTGTTTCCTCTTGTCAACACAAGATGGGAGTCAACTTTTTATCAAGGAGTCTGGCTTCATCTTATTTCAAGACCATACACTGACTTGGCAATTCTTGTCATCATTCGCTGCCAAATGCTACTATCAGGAGCCATTCTCAGGCAGCCAGAATAGCATATGAGGCCCCAGCCTGTGACAGCACACCTGACAGGAACAGAAATAGCTCAGCCCACATCATTTTCAGAGGGATTGTCCCCCGGAGATGATGGGGGTTTGCTACAAAATAGAAAGCTGAACACCACTGCTTTGCAACTCAAAGGCTTTCTTAGTAATAATCAATTACCAACATGAGACAGGCCGCCTATTTTAGCAAGTGTTTCTCAGCCCTTTAATGGGTCAAGTCCACGTCACCTCCATTATTAGGAAGAGCTGGGGGCAACTAAGACATTGGGTTTGCTCATGGGGGAAGGGAAGATGGGGACACGCTCTCACATCAGAAAAGCACGGAAGACAGTGGAAGGAACCTAACTTAGAGGCAGCCATGACAGCTGGGAAGCTAGTGGCATGTGGAAGCTGGCTTTAAAGACTGAAAAATTCAGCCCAGGAACAAATGGCACAAGTGGATGCCATGAAGCCTGATTGGCACCCATCAGCTACTGCCATGTGGCATTTGCACTATCTGGGTCCCTTTGGAGGGACTTGAGGCAAAAAAGGGGAAGAAAGGCAGGAACAAAGTTGAGTGTGGGGATCCAGAAAGGCCTTTGCTTGGCATCAGGATCTCATGATGGTTCCTCTGGCCCAACATGAAGATGAAGAGTCGACCTCAGAGCACAAATGGCCCAGAAACCGAGGTCCTTGCCTCCTCCATTGTAAGCCTTGTGTGTGCTATTTAAATTTGACATGTCATAAACCCAACAGTGACAAACAGGGTGGCACTAGCTTGCACTCCATGTTTATTGGTGTGACCTCAGAAGAGGATGCTGATGTGTGGAAGGGATGGGCAAATAGGCCAAACAGTCTGAGAGCTGGTGGGCTGCTCCTGGTGGCCTTGGGAGGCAGTGGGTAGGGTTGGGGCCTCTGTGGGACTTCACCAGTCTCCTCTGTTCAAATGATATTTGCATGCCTTCAGCTTGGGATCAGACGACCTCTCCAGCTCTGAGAGCAGCCCTCACTGCAGGGGGATCAGTACATGCTTGTGCAACTTCATAGTTTCTACTTGCCTAGTCAGCCATGTACAGAGGACCTTCTGGGGCAGGACAAAGTTTTATTAGCATCTTTCTCCTCAGTGTGACCAGAACATGGCCCCTGGTGTCCATTAAGTCATGTTTATTGACTGGATGTCCTGAGATTTTTTTTTTTCCCCTTTGAACCTTAGTTGAGAAAATGCCTCCATTAGAGTGACCTGAGGGCCCATCTGTAGAGTGTTTTCTTGATTGATGACTGCTGTGGGAGGGTTCAGGCTCCTTGGACAGGTAGTCCTGGATGGTATAAAAAGCAGGCTGAGTAGGCCATGAGGAGCAGGTCTGTAAGCAAAAGTCCATGCTCTCCCCTTCAGTTCCCACCTCCAGATTCCTGACCTGACTTTCCCAGTCATGGAGTGCAATCTGACAGTTGTAAGCTGAATATACCCCCTTTCTCCCCAAGTTGCTTTGGGTCACAGTGTTCATAACAGCAATAGAAACCCTAAGACACTGGCTGGATGTGTGGAGGAGTAGGTCTAGTTCTACACCCCCAGCGTCTTTAGCCTGAGCCAGATCAGGCAGCCATTCACTATATCCAAAGACTTGATAATGGAAGGGGCTTCAAGAGATTTTCTTCATGTGAACCTCATTCACAGCTTGCTTGACTCCTCAAACCCTTGCATATTGGTCCCACCCCCTACACATGTCAAAGATCTTCATTTAATTTGTGCTTTGAAAAATAACAATCAAAAATATCTGGTTCTGGAGTCTAATAGCTTGTCGACAAGCTATTTTGGATTCTGTAGGTGGTCTGATGCTTTCTTGCTAGCATTAGCACTGTTCTTCTGAAGAGTTCATCACAGAAGTAAAGTTCCTTGGGTTTTTTCCCCTCCCCTCCTAATCAGAAGATGCACCAAAGCCACCTCTCAGATAAGCATCCTACTACAAATGTTAACTCTGCAGGTCTCGTGAGTGTCAGCACTACATTCTCTCCCAAAAGCACACCTTACTCAAGACTGAATCAGAATATTCTCTCCAGGAAACTTCAGATTAGAGCCAGGTGTCCTTGAAACACTGAGAGAATGAGCTGGAAGGGCCTTGAAGACTTTCTGAGTGTTCCCTCCTGTGCCTGTGTCCGGCTCTATCAAGTCATCTACAGTGGATTCAGTGAGAAATGTTCCTCTTAGGCTCATGTACTGGAATACTTGGTCCCCAGTGTGTGTGGCTGTTTAAGAAGGTTATGGAACCCGTAGAAGGTGGAACCTTGCTGGAGGAGGCGCATCACTGGGGTGGGCTTTCAGGTGTAGAGATTGACTCTACCTCTTGTTCTTTCTCTGTTCACTGTGAGGATGAACAGAGTTTCTTGTTCTTGCTGCCATGGTTTCTTCGCCATGATAGATTCTATCTCTCTGAAACTGCAAGTCAAAATAAACACCTTCGGGGCTGGGGATTTAGCTCAGTGGTAGAGCGCTTACCTAGGAAGCGCAAGGCCCTGGGTTCGGTCCCCAGCTCCGAAAAAAAGAACCAAAATAAACAAACAAACAAACAAACAAACAAACAAACACCTTCTTCTCAAGTTGATTGTGAGGAAGATATTTTATCAAATTAATTTACACAGCACCTGAGATCTCTTTAAGATCCTGTCAGTTCTGCCTTCCTTGGCTTCAGATTCCTGTTGATCTGAATGTTTATTTAAAAAAAAAAACAAACTTGTTTTCTAGCTGGAAACTCAGCCACCAGGCCAGTTATACATTTTAATAGTTTGTTCCCTTTCCATCCCAGTGTGTGTGCTGAGCTCCTAGTGGAGACAGAGCCCCTAGTCTCATCTTGGGAAATAGGAGGTGTACAGGGCTGTGTTGAAAGACTCTGGGGCTTGGTCTCTCCAGATTATCCCCCACCTACTCCAAGTGTTATAAAATCTCCAGAGATGTCACAGCTGGCAGGGTGGGTGAGCATGTGGTGTGGCCTCTGAGCCTTGAGTGAAAGGAGTGATGTCAGATGGTATCTTAGCCTGGGTTACTCTTCTCTGTCCAACACACTGGGACAATAAGCACTTGGCATCACTGAGCCTGACTCTAAGCCTTACCTCTAGAGCCCAGATGATTCTTTGAAAATGACACTCCTTCTGTGGTCAGTTTCCCCACCTGTGAGCGTGTTATAGACTGAAGCAGGGGCACGTGTGGTGTGTTGAAGAGCAGACCAGCTAGCTAAGAATTGGTTGTGCAGCAGTTTCCTCTCAGGTAAACCTTCCATCTTCGAGGAAATCTCCTTGAGACACAGGATGGCCTTGAGATAAGTGAGACTTTTCATCCTATTGAAAAACCCATTAAGCTCAGGAAATAAACAACTCAAAAGTTTCAGGAAGTCCCTGAAACTGACCATATTGATGAGGCCCCTCCCTCCCCAAGCTTAAATAAGCAGTAAAGACTGTTGAAAGACAAACTGTTTGAAAAAATACATTAATGTATTTTTTCACCTGAGCCACCTGCAAAGCCTGCTGTTGAGCCCACTGCTGGGCCTTTCTATAGGTTGTGTCCTATGGTCTAGATTTCCAGCTTTCACAAATTGTCACTCACACTGGAGTAAGCTTTGGTGATGCAGTGTTGAGTCCTTTCTGCTCCTGTAAGTAACCCTCACCCACGGTCCTCTAAGTAACCTCAATAACACTCATTTCGTCACTAAGTCGGACTGTGGTGCCACCCTTTCTTTGGTCTGTACTTCATTTCTTCCTGGGGTGAGTAGGCATTTGCTTGCATCTCCCCAAGAATAGGGTTACAGAATCTTTCCTTTGTGCCTCATTAGCCTTGACAACTGGGAAAAGTCATTTCCTCTTTGTAAGTTACGGTTTGTCATTTCTAAGACAGACCAAATAACAGTGCCTATCTCAACCACCAAGAGAGCAACAGTGAGTAAGGAAGTAATCTCTGAGGCTAGATTGCCTGGTTTGGAATCTCTGCTCTGTCATCTCCTAGCTGGGTGGCCTTAGGCAATTCATTCAACCTCTCTGTGTTTCAGTTCCAGGATCTTTAAAATCCCAGTTACCGATGTGTTGGGCTGTCGAGAAGATCGAGTTAATGTTGACAAGGCACAGCCTGGCATCTTGAAAATGCTAGGTGAGTTTTAGAAAACTGTCACTGGGTGTATGTGTGGGAGATGCTTCAGTCATTTGCAGCCATGTGCTTAGGAGCTGGGAACTAAGAATGGCTCGCAATGAATGCAACTTCTCTTTCTCCTCCATGTAGTCAGAGTTCAAACACACAGGCCAGGCCCTAAAATATAGGCCTCCTGGAGTCTGGGGTATGGGCTCACACACTGGCTTCAGCCATCCATGTCTACCACAGCCCACTTGCTAAAATAAAGCTCTGAAGGCCAGCAAAGCCACTGTTCTAAGACATCCCATTTTGGGTCAATACACTGTAAGGAAGTGGAGGAAACAGGGCGGGGTGAGAGAGCATTTATAAATACTTTAATAATGATGAATAAATGATTCGTCAGAGTTAGATTGCCAAGTAGATCATTCCAAGGTGCACAGAGGCCTGTAGGGATGACCCTGGACTAGCTAAGAGCTGCTATGGCATCCACAAGAAGTCATTTCAGGGCAGTAGCCCCCTACAGTTGGCCATGCTCTGTGCATCCTGGCACAGTGGACGAAAAGGGAAATTCACATGCCACCTCCCGGTACAGTATTCCTGCTATCTTAATGTGAAATGTACTGAAATTATCCAGTGGCTTATTGATTCAACTGGGCTTCATAGGTCTCTGGATTTCTTTGTATGTCAAAGTCAACTGACTTAGTTAGACCTTTGCCTCAGGATTTCAGAAAAGCTTACAGGGGCAGGGGGAAGGGTAGGGCAAGGGCAAGGACAGGAGTAAGGGTAAAAGGCTGAATGGATGTCCTGGGTCCTGGGGGCTCCTTTGAGTATAGAGTATGTATGCCATGTGGTTGGCCTGAGTGTCCTTGGAAGGTGTCCAACTGTGCATGGTCAGAGGTGGCGGGAGCTACCTGCTTATTCTGGTCCAAGTCCCTGGGGAAGGGAAGAGAAGCCCAGCCCCTAGGCTGGGAGAGGTTAACAATAGGGGGCAGGTGAGAAGTGCTGGGAGGAGCCTCTCAGAAATATACTAAGTGACACTTGTCCCTGGTTTCTTTGGTACCTGATACTACATGTCTGCCCTGAAGGCCACTGAGAGCAAAGGACTCACCAAGTCCACATGGCCAAAGTAGGGCTGTCAGGGACCTCCTACATCCTGCCAAAGTGCCAAAGTCCTCTCCACAAGGAACCCAGGGAGGGAATCTAACATTTAAGGTGGGAACAAAGTCTATGTCCTTACTTCATAATGATGTCTTCATGTGCTCTGAGTGCTGGCAGTACACTGAACACTTGGATGGAACAGAAAGCCCAAGTGGACGTGGTTAGAGTCATGACCAGGTAGTCTGAGTGCAGGTGGTTGCTGTGAATCAGAGCCAGGGTTCCCACTATGTCATCATGACAGGAGCTCTGCCAGCTGTGCTCTCAGCAGAAAGATGGACGCATGTAGAGGAAGGTCTGATTGAAGGATCTGTCAGGGTTGGGAGACTATAACGGAAGTCTAACACCAGCTCCTAACACCCAACACAAGGTTTTGGACACAGAGCACCCAGCAGGGTGTCACTGTAAGTGAGAGGGGCCAGTCAGGTGCAAAATTTCACTAGGAGATGCATTGGACAGACATGCTGTATCAGGCACCAAAGAAACCAGGGACAAGTGTCACTCAGTAAGTATACTTCTGAGTGACTCTTCCCAGCACTTCTCACCCTGTCCTCTAGCTTAAACCTTTCCTGACCCAGGGCTGGGCTTCTGTTCCCTGCCCCAGCTTCTCTATCCTATATAACTCAGACATTTTGGTTATGGCCCCCCTGGCTCCCATGCATTCTCTTGACCTCTTGGCTGGCTTGCTCTTGGCTCCTGGTTCCCTCTCTTGCCCCTCTTTCATTTCTTCCTCTCTCCCTACTCCCCAAACCCCAGTGACTCTGCCTATCTGCTAGCTGTGTTCAGTCTGGACCACTTCAGATGCCTCTGACTGAATTCTCCCTCAGATCTACAATAAAGAGTGGGCGTGTCCTCATTGTCATTCACGCAGTGCTGACCCTCCCCGGGACAGTTGGAAAGCTGGTGATGCTGGCTTCCAGCATCCTCAATTCCCACCTGGGTCCAGGACCACTTCCCTCACAGGGGCTGCCACCCTCCTCTCAGTTGCCGGCTGCTCTGAACACCTTCCTCACTTTACAGAACGCCATTCACAAGGAAGCACCAAGAACTGTGGAACTTGGGTGTGAAATTCAGTCCCTTCCCTCCTTTTACAGAGAAAGAAAGGAGAGAGATACACACATCTCCCCACATTTGGACAGAAAGTCTCTGGGAAACTGGGAATCTATGGTAGACATAGATTCTAGCACTACCCCGTGTGTGTATGTGAGAAGTGTTTGTCTTTATATAAACACTAGCTAGCCTGCCAAGGGCCAATAGTTCATAAATCTCCCCCATTTAGTAAAAGTTTCATGACATGGAACTCAGATCTTTTAATCTCCCCTCCTTGGTAAAATTTCTGTTTGTGCAAAGGTCCCAGAACTTCACGGCCTGGAGCTGACAAGTCCTCTCCAGCCCGCCCTCCTCTTTTGCATGATTCTTTTAAAAGTAGCTCATGAAAAAGTATTGTGGGGTCATACCCCAGCCCAAAGGGAAAAGACATAGTCACCTCTTGCATTAGCACAAAACCAAATGTCTTCCTGTCCCTGGGGACCTGCTAGCCCGCTTTGGCTCCTGGTAGATCCCCTTTTCCAAAAGAGAAAATTGTCTTGCCAAGTACACCTGCTTTGTGCGCTTCTTTGTGAGACAGCATGATCATTTTCTTTCTTTCTTTTTTTTTTTCTTTTCTTTTTTTCGGAGCTGGGGACCGAACCCAGGGTCTTGCACTTGCTAGGCAAGTGCTCTACCACTGAGCTAAATCCCCAACCCCGATCATTCTGTTTCTAACATACGTGTGTACAGATGTATGAACAGTGTGTGTGCCTGGATAGCTCTGTGTATGGGTCTGTGTGTGTGTGTGTGTGTGTGTGTGTGTGTGTGAGAGAGAGAGAGAGAGAGAGAGAGAGAGAGAGAGAGAGAGAGAGAGACAGAAAGAGAGGGAGAGGGGGAGAGAGGGAGAAACAGAGTGAGACAGAGAGGCAGAGAGAGACACAGACAGAGAGAGACAGAGACAGAGAGACAGACAGACAGAGACAGAGAGAAGAGGAAAGATGTAATTGTGATTAGCATTTAAAATTAATGCAGCATTAGTGTTAAAGGAATTTGAGGCCATTGAGGATGGATCCCCATCTCCTCTCTCCCAGGTAATACTATAAAGTGTTAACCTCCTTAGGACTGAAAGCACCATGTGAACAAGTGTATAACTTAGGGATACAAGGGAAAGTTTCTTCCTTCTGGTCAAGGCAAATGGAATCTGAGGGCCACCTCTGGCCTTGGGTAGAGATCTGACATTTTGATCTTCTATAAAGTTTAGAACGGTATATAGTATCATTTTTCTCCCTTAAGAATTAATCCAGCTGTGCCACTCAATCACCCGGCCAATAAAGTAAATCTGATTCACGGGAAGTCATGCTAAGGAGATGGAAGGAATAGAGTTACCCCTTAATGAGGCAACACACTACACTCCCCAACAGTCCTTCCCCAAACGCAGCTGTCACTCAGCACAGCCAGGCCTGTGATCCTCCACCATTCTTCCAAACTCTAATGAAATGGCCCATAAGCTTCCTTCTGAATCTATTTTTGAATTCTCTTATGGTGAATGAGGCCAAGAGCCTAAGAGGGAACCCAAGTTTTCTTAGTAACAGTTAGCACAACCTTTCTTGTCTAGGAATAAGACCGCAGGAAGTGTGTGGATGAAACTGGTGGCGTAGAATAACTTGAAATATGAGCCCATGCTTCCTGCCTCGTCAGAACTTGTCTCCTGACAAGGGAGCGGAGAGAGATAAGCCAAGCGTGGTGAGATACGCCCGTAATTCCTGTGCTCAAGAGGCAGAGGGACAGGATTGTGAATTCAGTGCCAGCCTGGGTTTCAGAGTGAGCTCCAAGCTCCAGAACACAGATTGAACCAAACCAGCAAACAAATGGGGGACCAAGAGGTCAACAGCCAGAGGGAGACAGAAAGCTCCGAAGCCAGGGCATCTGGTTGCGGGAGACTAGGACAGATGGACAGAGGACTTTCATTTAGTCTTGGAGGCAGGGGCAGGAGCTTGGGCAGCTCCACTGTGCCCCAGCTGTGGGAGATTGTAGATGTGCTCACATCACTGGCAGAGACCAGGAAGGCTTGCTCTTGGTGCTGCTGGGAGACAGACTGCTTTGGTCAGTGGTGGGCACAGCTACTGCCATGAAGGTTGTCTTAGTGGGGCTTACTATTGCTGTGATGAAATCCCATGACCAAAAAAAACTTGAAGACAGGGTTTATTCAGCTTTCAGCTTACATTTCCACAGCACGGCCTATCACTGAGGGAAGTCAGGACAGGAACTCAAGTGAGGCAGGAACCTGGAGGCAGGAGCTGATGCAGAGGCCATGGAGGGGTGCTTCTTATTGACTTGCTCCTCAGGGCTTGCTCAGCCTGCTTTCTTAGAGAACCAACCCAGGGACAGCACCATCCACAAAGGGCTGGGATTGCTAATTAAGAAAATGACCTATAACCCAGTCTTAAGGAGGCTTCTGGGAAGTTGACATAAATCTATCCAGCACAAGGTTTGTTCTTTCAGGTTTTATGAATCACCAAGATGGCCACGTTCATACTGAGATGTCACAGTCAGTTTTGATTTCTTGTTATGGAGTCTGGTTCAATTCCACTCCAAACTGGAACTCTTGCAAAATTCAGCGTTCGATGCCTCTCACTTCATCCTTTCTCTTCTGAGTTCAGCCCTGCTCCTCAGACAGCATAGTTCCACGACAACAGATTCACCTGTTACCATTGTACCTTCCCCTCCACTGAAAAAGATCTGTTGTCCATTCAGAGAATCCTGCACTCTGGCTATACTGCCATGAGGGGGTGACAGTTCCATGACCAGATGCTGTGAATGAGAGGTGAAACCTAACAGCTGAGGAATACCTTTGAGCGCTGCCATTTTTTGTAATCTGAGTTGTCACTAATATTTTAACTAGGAGGCTGCCCATCAGAGTCTTAATTGGGGCCTGCTTTGAAATAGGAGAGTTGACAACGTTGGCTCAGGCTTACAGTCAGCTGGGGCTGGATAAAATCTTGCCTTCTGCAAATGGCCATTCCAATTCTGTCGACATTGCCGTCACCTGCTAAGGGCTCCTGCTTCCTGTGGTTGGTTGTTTCCTCAAGCTCCTGGTTTAAGAGTTAGGTTACCTTGCCTTGGCTACTCTGTCACCCTGCCTGTACCAGGGTCACAGCCCCAAATGCCCACTGTGTTAGTTTACTTGCCCCCTTGTCTTCTGCTTGCCAGATGCCCTGCTCCTGGCACTGGCTCTCCTGTCCAAGGTTGCACACAGCCAATGCACTGAGCAGGTACTGCATGTTGAACTCAACTAGTTTCTTCGTGTCTTCAGATGAGAACATTGGCTTTTTGTCCCTCAGATCAGTCAGAGGTAAGTGCTTGTTAAGAACTTTCTCGAATTTAATTGCATGGATCAGGACCAAGGATTTGAATAGACAAGTATCTTTTCAGGTACAGATGGGTAAAGGGAATGCCTCCAACTACATTTTCACCCCATATTGGTCTTTACTCTAAGAGAGCGCGGTATCTTTACATTGGAACCTAGTACACTCCCTGCAGATAAGTGTTTTCTCCTAACTAGAGAGCGTGGACTGAGCTGTTCTATCCTGTGTCCTATCCTGCTCGATTCTAACCATATCTATCCTGTCTCTGCTGCTCAACTCTCCTGGTCTACCTCCTGCTCCTTACCTCTCATCACATTATATATTCCATCACTTATGGTGATAACCTACTCCAGTGGTTCTCAACCTGTGAGTCGTGACCCCTTTGGGCATCCAATGACCCTTTCACAGGGCCGCATACCAGATACCCTGAATAACAGAGATTGACATTACAAATCATAACGACCTCAAAATTACAGCCATGAAGTAGCAACAAAAATAATTTTATGGTTGGGGAGATGCATTAAAGGGTCGCAGTCTCAGGAAGCTTGGTTATTCCATTATTTTACCATCCGATGAATCGCTCTCTCTAGCTGGAAACACTGTCCAGAGTGGGACTGTTTAGCCAAGGCTCTGGGTAGCTTATTTCAGACTCTTTTGAGGCCACAAAGTTAATGTGGTACTGCCCGCATTCTTATTGGCATCTAGTGTTGTCTCCATGAACCTCTCCTGAAAAATCTACTTAGCCCTTGCCTCTCCCTTTCGCTAATTTATGGCCAGTTGCTGTTTTTACCATTGTGTGTGTGTGTGTGTGTGTGTGTGTGTGTGTGTGTGTGTGTGTGTGTGTGAATTTCATCATCGTCGTCATTGCCATCACCATCATCATCACCACCACCATCATCATCACCACCACCAACCACCACTATCATTATTTTACCATGTGCTCTTTTTTCTTTTTTTTTCTTTTTTAAAGATTTATTTTATTTATTTATTCCATGTATGTAAGTACACTGTTGCTGTCTTCAGACACACCTGAAGGGGAAATAGGATCCCATTATGGATGGTTGTGAGCCACCATGTGGTTGCTGGGAATTGAACTCAGGACCTCTGGAAGAGCAGTCAGTGCTCTTAACCACTGAGCCATCTCTCCAGCCCTACCATGTGCTCTTTGTAACCTGCACTGCTCTCTTTCGCTTCCTGAGTATTTGTTTCCCTGAGTTGATGCCAAGTTCCCTGTGGGCACGTGTGTCCTGTGCACTTGTTGGCAGTCCTCTTTTAATAACCATGACAACAGGAAAGAAGAGGGGAAAACAGACTTACATTGAATTACAAGTGTGTTCCTTCCTCACGAGTCTGTCCACTCTGCTAACATCTCTAAATTCTAGCCACCACGCAAATCAGTATGGAGGTTCCTAAAATAACAAAAGTGTAAGGTTGGTAAGGGAATCAAATCCATTTACCATAGAAGTAACTGCTCACCCATATATATTGCTACTCTAGTCAAGGAACTGATTTGTGGACTCACCCTAGGTGGCAATCAGAATATGAATCAATAAAGAAAATATAGTATATGGAACTGGAGAGCCAGCTCAGTTGTTAAAAACCCTAGTAGCTCTTCTAGAGGACCTGAGGGGTTGTGTTCAATTCCCAGTACTCGTAGAGTGGCTCATAATCATCAAGTCCAGGGGATCTGATGCCCTCTCTGGCCTGGGCAGGCACACATGCAGTACACAGACACACAGTTGCTGGGAATGGTGGCACAGCCTTTAATCCCGGCACTTGGAGGCACAGGTACACATGTAACTAACTATAAGTTTGGGGCCAACCTGCTCTACATAGTGAGACCCTGTCTCAAAAAAAACAAAAAAACAAAAAAACCTAACCAATCAAACAAACAAATAAACAACAACAAAATCTAAACCAAAACCAACAAACAAAAAAGAAAACGCATCATATGGTGTAGTGTTCAGTCATAAAGAAGACTGAGATTATGTTGTTTGTAGGAAAATGGGTGAAAGTGGAGATCGCCATGCTAAGTTAAAGACCCAAGTCCTACAAAGACAAGTCCGACATCTGAAGAAACCAAGGCAGACCCTCAGCGCAGGAACCTGGGATCAGAGACTGAGCAGAAGCCTCAGGGGAGCGCCACCTGCTGGCCCCTGATTGAATGGCTCACTCCGCCCGCTCTTTCATACCCTTCTGAGACCTAGTGGAGGGAAAGGGCATCGTGCTTGTTAGCTTTAGCCAACGTGACACAAAATGGAGTCCTCTAGGAGGGAAGCTCAAGAGAGGAACTGTCTCCATCACACTGACCTGTGGGCTTTTTCAGGATGAATGGTTGATGCAGAACATCTCCGCCTACTGTGGGTGGAGCACCTCTGGGCGGGTGTCCCTGGGTTGTATAAAAAAGCAGGCTGAGTAAGCCATTTAGGGGCAGGCCAGGAAGTGATGCTGTTCCGTGGCTTCTGCTTCAGTTTCTGTTTCTAGGTTCTTGCTTTGAGTGCCTACCTTGGCCTCTTCAGATGCTGGACTGCGACCCATAAACCAGATAAACCCTTCCCCCCAGAAGATGCTTTTAGTCAGGGTTTTATCACAGCAGCAGACAAACTAGAACAAGCATGAAAATAAATGGGATGTGGGAGAGGCTGGAAGGGGGGAAGGGATGGATAGGATCCAAGCACATTAGATCAGTGTGTGGAGATAACAAGACCCCTTTGTACAATGAGTACACGCGCATTAGTTACTTTTGCATAGTTGTGAGCAACACCTAGTAAAAACACACGTGAGACACTGTTTACTTTGGCTCAACACTTGAGTGGAACTTTATGGTGGCAAAAGCTTGTGGCAGAGAACATCTGTCCCAGTCATAGAAGACCAAAAGCACACAATGGTAAAAGAAGTGACTGTCAACGAGGGTGCTGAGGGTACTGGAAGAGAATGGAGGACAAGAGACGCAAAGGACGCCAAGACAAGAGTCTGATCAAGGCGACAATTTTATTTTTTCCCAAGGCTGAATTTATACAATAACATGGGTAACAGAGGGAGGGGGGAAGTGTAAAACATTTACACAGGCCAAGGACACATTATTTGTGTGGTCAGAGGATGTCAATAGGATGTTGATTTTTCAGAAAGGTTACAGGTCATATCATTGGGCATCTTGACGTCAGATGTATGTCTCAGCAAGATCACAACTTTATCATATCATTATTCATCTTGACCACCAGATTTGTATTAGTCTTCTGCAGTTGGCTGGGGATTTTCCATGAACCCAGTCATACTTAATGCTAACCATAATAATAACATCAATAATGGAGGGTTTCAAGGGCATCGCTCCCAACAAGTGACTAGGGCTAATACAACTTTAAAGATGCGTCCCCTGCAATCTACTTCCTGCAGCTGACCTCTGTCTCTTAAGTTTTTCAGGACCTCCTAAAATAGTTCCATTAGACGAGGGCCAAATATCTAAAATACAAGCCCGTAGGGAAATGTATGGCTTTCCCAAGAGAATATGAACAAAAATATTCACCGCAGATAGGACAAAGAAAGATCTGGCTCTACTCACGTCTAGTTCGTTGAACAGATGCATTTGTTGGGGTCACTTAAAGGAGAGTAGGTAAAGGCTTACTTACAGAAGGTACGTCACCAAAAACCCCACCCCAGCATCAGTGATGACTCTTGAGAGCTTCATTCCTGGAGCTCCATGGTCAACTTGCAGGCAGTCCCACCTAAGGGTTTCTTCTTCCCAGCAATCGGTCACTGCTTATGTAACCTTGGGGAGGGGCTTATTGAGCCTTACGACTCTCTGAGCTTCTGATACTTTCGACTTTCTTGAGCTTAGTTTTAGTTTTAGTTTCTTGTGTCTTATGACCTCCCTCCTCTCTTTGGGAAGGAGTATTCAGTTCAGTAAAGTAAGGTCAAAGCAAGATGGAGAACTTCATGTTCCACAGTTCAACCAAGGTCCTGAGTTTTCAAGCTACCAGATGTGAGAGGCCTTTCAGGACTCCACTGTGAGTGACTTGGAGTCATCAGTGGAAGGTCAGGCCTTGCTTCAGGGATAGCTCTGATTACTGTTGACATGCTCACGGCCTTAGTATATGCCTGGGCAGAGAGTCTCTCCAGTGTCCTCACTTCCATTCACTTCCAGACTTCTGGGTGACAGGACGGTGTATTATGGGTCGTCCTGGCCACATGGAAAGCAGGATCCCTGTCTTGGGTAGCATGCACTGTCCTCTCAGACTTGGCTTTACATCAGCATGCTGTCTTTCCTTGAATTCTGTATTCTTTTATTCTGTACACACACAGCCATAGATATGGGTCTGATACACCATATCACAAAGTGAGTCTGACCTGTGGTCTCAAGCCCATACTCACCAGTCATTTTATAGGGAAATTATCTCTGGGCTAAGAATGATGGCTCTGGAGGAAAAGTGAGCAGGGAAGGAAGCCAGGATTCAGGCTTGCTCTTGTGGTCCAGCCTAATAGCAGGAGGCAAGCATTCACTTTCATTCCACTCCTTGTGCAAGTCCATTCCCAGCATGAGTCCGTAACACACCTATGGTGTGAAAGCCCAGGGATTTGACGGTGACCCAGCCCTAAGAGCATGCGTGCTATGCATTCTCATTCCCTGCTACCATCCCGCATGCCACGGGCACACATGCAGGTGACCGGCAGGAACTGGCTGTAGAGTCCTCACCAAGGAAGTGTGGACTGCATCTTCCCAGCTCCTGTCTTTTTGACACATGGTAATTTGAGCACTTGTGGCATCCCACTTAGCTTCCTAGGTTTGTAACTGGTCCCCTGTTTCTGCCCAAGCGTCTCCTTTCATATGACTGCTCTCTAGAAAGAGGAGCTAGTCTTCCATTGCCCCAGCCAAGATGTACTGTGAGCTTCTGCCTGGGGGAGTACGTGAGAAGATTTTGTTGAGTGAAGCACCTTTCACTCGAGGAGGAAGATAGCAGCGAGATAAAATGACACGCGCTGCTGCCGCCGCCGTTGTATTTTATGGACTGCCATCTGTCTCCTGAAAGGTCAGAAAAAAATGGCAACTTGGTTGCAGGCAATTGTGTGGTGGCGGTGGTTGACGGGACAAATGACTCTCACCGGCACATGACAAGGAGCCTTGGTGACATCATATAAATGCCCTAATTGGGAAGTGGTCAATCGAGCGGGCCTGACTTCTGAATTTGATGTGTCAATAAACAAGCTCAAGGTGAGATGCTGGATCAATACCGCAGGACAAGAACCATCCGACAAATTTACTGCAAAGTAATTGGGTGCAAAATGACTCGAGTCAACCTTTACACTGCCAAATAGCGAACTAACGGTTGGCCCAGTGCTCACTGTATGTCCGTGTCAGTGACTGCTTATGAGCTCTTGGTGCCTGGGGAAGGGAGCCCCAAAAGGGACTTGAGAGAACCACAGAGGCCGCCCTGATGACTCTGTCCCCAGCAGAAGCTATTTCTTGCTGCTGGGAGTATAATCTATATGTTCCTCCTAGCGATACTCTGAGCTATAATACAGTGATAGCAGCTATAATCACAATCCATCCTTTCTTCACCCTGACTCTGTTGCACAAAACACAAGACTCTGGGGAAATGTTCATTTCTCTGTTATCCAATCATACTGTGGCACGAGGTAGGTGACAGCTTGCTCTCCTGTCCATGGGCATGGGAACAAGGAAACAAGGCCTTCTGTTCCCTTAGCTTAAGGATGTTCTTTCCAAGATGCGTCCTGATTTGTCCAGGCAGGCTGGACAAGATACGCTAGCAACGGCACACAGCTACCCACAACGACAAAGGCCATATTTATGTACACTGTGAACTGGTTGTTTGACTGCTGGTAAACTGGAATTGGTTGCAGTGGAATTTGCTTGAGACAGGGACAGCAAATATTTAGTGCCAGGACTTAGGGAGCAGAGCCAGATCCTAGAAGAGAGGCTCCAGTCAGGGCAGGCTGAGTCTAGGACTGGGCAGCAATCTCAGAGGTTGGTTTAGCTGCTGTGAATTGCACTTGGGTGTGTTAGAGGGGCAGCTCAAGGCTGAGTGTTATTTATTGAACTTGCAATGTCCCCCACAGGATAATGTGTTAAGGTCTTGCTTGGCTGCTAGCTTTAGGGGAGTGGTTGGATCTGACCTTCTTAGAAAATCAGTCTGGGGATGGATTCATGCTTTTGTATATGAGTGCAAATGTTTGTGTGTGTGTGCATGTGTGCATGAATGGGCTCATCTGTGTGAGGGCCAGAGGTATATGCTTTCCTCAATCATGCTTCCTCTTAGTATTTTTGAGACAGGATCTTTCACTGAAACTACAGCTCGCTGATTCAGCAGGGCTGACTGGCTCTCACGCACCAGGGATCTTTCCGATGCCTCCTCAGTGCTAGGATTAGGGATGTGCAGGGCCACATCTGGCTGCTTTAAAAAACAAAACACATTCTGAATATTAATCCTCTGTCAGATGTGTAGTTGGCAAGGACTCCCTCCCTCCCTCCCTCCCTCTGCCCCTCTCTGTTTTTCTCTGCCTCTCTCTCTCTCTCTCTCTCTCTCTCTCTCTCTCTCTCTCGCCTTTGTCTTCACCTGGTTGGTTGTTTCTGTAGCTCTACAGAGGCTTTTTACTTTTACAAACTCCCACTTAATTGTTGGCTTTAATTCTTGGGCCAATGGAGTCCTGCTCAAGAAACCCTTCCTTTCACGTATACCATGGAGGGTACCACCCATGTTTTCTTCTAGAGTTTCAAAAGTCACATATAGATCATCGATCCATGTGGAGTTAGTTTTGTGCAAGGTGTTAACCTGCAAGGTAAACAGCTCCAGTTAGGCCCTGTCTCCTAAGCTTTCCACCATGGGAGTCTGTAGAATACATTTCTACTGAAGCCATAGCTGTCTGGAACAGTGTCATCACTTCCTGCTGAGAGGAACTCGATAAGAATTGAACATCTGTCCCTCCAACCTGGAAGAGACAACCAGACACAAAAGCTATGGGTTTTTTTCTTTCCATTAGTATACAGAACTGATTCAGGAGAGGTGGAAGCTGGGGAAAAGTTAAATGTGAATTGGGCAATGCTAGGATATCAATCAGCATGCAGGAGGTGAGAGCTGGAGGGAGACCAAGGTTATAGTGATCTCAAGGTCAGCCTCAAACAAAACCAAAACAAGACAAAGTGATTAAGTGAATTGTCGGTGGAGGGGAATATTTGTACATATTTGGGCTAATAATAGTGAGCTGGGGCTTAGGTATTGGGTCCCAGGCGGGTGTGGCTATGGAGTGGCTCTCCCCTTGTGTTTCCTGTACAGGCACAGCAGCACTGCAGGAGGAAGCTGGTGGAGCTGATCTGTCATGGAAGCCTTCCGCAGGCCCATGACCAACAAGCACATTTCTTTGGGAGCCACACCTTTCCTGGCAGTTCCTTTCTCTCATTTTCATCTTCACGCAAGGCCGAGTTTCCATCGCCTTCAGGTGTCCTTCCCCTTTCCCATTTCACGCTCCTGTCCCTAAATAATGTTTGCGTTTTCTATTAATAGGCCTGCCTTGATGGTGGCTGGGCCAGTTGACCTACTTTCTTCAGTTCTTGATTCCAGAAGTGATGTTGCCTGAGTCTCATAGCATCGTCTACTTCTTGGCCATTGGTTACTATTTCTGCATGTGGCTACAGAGTTCCAGCTCATTAGAGTCAGCAAAGCATAGTCTCCATTCCCTGGAGCTTCCAGGCAAGTCAAGACAGACACCTGCCTGCCTCAATGGCCTGCATGAAGGATAGAGACTTTTGGGTGCCTATGGAACATTTTACAAACACATTCGTGCATGGATGTGTGTGTGTGTGTGTGTGTAAGCATGACTGCATGCATGTGTGTGTATATATGCATCTATGTGTGCATGCATGTGTGTATATGTCTATGTGCATGCATATGTGTGTATATGTGTCTACGTATGCACACGTGTGTGTATGTGTCTATGTGTGCACACACGTATGTGTATTGTGTCTCTGTATGCACACATGTGTATATGTGTCTGTGTATACATACATATGTGTGTGTGCATATGTGTCTATGTGTGCATGCATGTGTGTGTGTCCATATGTGTCTATGCGTGCATGCACTCACATGCCCACTGCTTAGAGGAGGGGAACAGGGAACCCAAAGCTGCCCAAACCTTGGAAGTCTGCAATAAGGGAGTGGGAGCTGTAAATTTTGACACTTTTTTTTAAAGAAAAAGTAACACAGGACTGAACACTCTTACCTCTAGTTCATAATTTCTTCATTTATCAAGAAAAGACAAGGCCTCCTGGGAAGGGAGTTTTGGCTGACTGGCTACCCACTTCTGCCTCCAGCCTCATTGCCCATTCTCTGCCAGAGGCAGAGGGGCCTCCACTCTCTTCAGGGCCCACCCAACATCTTCATTTGCTGCAATCCACCCATTTCCTCCAGCTTATGCCCCACACCAGACAGTCACATCTCTGCACTTAATGTTTACATGGTCCTTTTGAGGTAGAATAGCGTTTCCTTTTTCTGCATCACTTCATAGTATATATATACATACATATATATATGTATATATATATATATGTGTGTGTGTGTGTGTGTGTGTGTGTGTGTGTGTATGTGTGTGTGTGTAAAAGGAGTAGTTTTCCAGACTGTGCCTTACTCTGAGAGACTCCATTTTACAAGCACCTTTTGACTCCATTTTGAAAATGGGGGATGACTCTGCCCTTGGTGGATGTATGAACAGTACCACTTGCCCAGTACTACCCATGCAGCACTGATTGATGGATGACTTATTCTTAAAGCAGAGAAGGTGCCACCCTACACATCTATCAAAGGTGATCATAGGAACCATAGGGACATATCGAGGAAGCCAGGCATGAGAAACCACACCAAGGAAAGAATGTCACTCCATCATCAGGACCCCCATAAAGAGGATGACACCTAGCATCCCAATGACAGTGGTTCCATTCTGACTGCTGTCATCAGACCATCTAACCTGCTGCCAAGGAACCCACTGTCTCAGGGACTTGAGCTCAGCTGAGTGTCTGCTGTAGGTGCAGCCTGCTCAGACTGTCATTTGTCTGCCTGTTCATTTATTGAAACCCAGCCCCACCCTTTACAGGCACAGCTCCCATGTCCCATGCTTCTTGTACCTTGTAGCCTCTAAGTTCACTTCACACTCTATCATTCTCAGCTGACGTCCATTATGTTTAATTATCTGACCCCATTCCAAGCATCTCTCTCAGCTCCGCCCCCCCCCAGCCCCTGATACTGTCAGATCGCTATAAAACTCCTTAAACTTGGGGTTGGGGATTTAGCTCAGTGGCAGAGTGCTTGCCTAGCAAACGCAAGGCCCTGGGTTCGGTCCCCAGCTCCGAAAAAAAGAAAAAGAAAAAAAAAAACTCCTTAAACTTGAATGAAGGCTCTATGGCCCTTTTTAGCCATTCTGTAATCTTTATATATACATGCATGCACCTCAACTGTTTAATATCTGAGGGTTTGCATTAGTGGTTAAGATCGTAATAAAAGAACACGTTTGCCTTGGTTGAATACCATGGAAATCAGGACTGTTTGGCAAGTTGTGGTCAATGAAATAGACTTACCCTATGAATTTGTTATCATTCAATAAATGGTGACATTGTGGAAAGACTTAAGTGTGTTTGCCTATGTTTCTGATATGCCATACTGGTGACAACGAAGACCTTGGCTGTATGACTTGCTTTGACTAACACCTCTTCTTGTATTTTGCTACAGTCAGATTAGTACTGAGTGGCCATCTGGGGCCAGGACCAAGGTTTCTGGAACCAGCCTGTATCTGTGCTCTGCAGGCTCAGGAGTGAATGTGAGTAATTGCTGTTTGAAGTGCTGAGTTTGGGGCTGTTTCTCATACAGCCATAGTGTGGTAGTAGATGGCTGAGCCACACTGATACAGGAGTCCAGGCTCTCTTCTTGTCATTATGCTCCCTTCAAGAAGTCCTCGCAGGGTGACAATGGCTAAGTCTCTTTGTTCCTTCTCCATGCTGCTCTAGATTTCAATGGCTTTAGCTTTTTGGTTACTCTATGGATACATTAAGCCATCATAGTCTATGGAGATGACACTTTGCCACCTCCTATAAGGCTCTGGACTTGGTAATTGTGCTGTAAACTTGAAGAGGATTGTCAAGTCTCTTTCCTGTCTCTGTGTCATCTTGGGGGCTTGGCACATGGGATTACAGAACCACTAGAGAAAAGAACATGCAGGCTCTAACAGCCCCAGGCTCTTTACTAGGGCTCACGGCTCCAACGTTAGTACAGGGTCGTGATATCCAGCCAACGTTTGCAGAATGTGCAGGGCACTGAGGTACAGACATGCTGGCCTCTTCTGGTGTGATCCCAGGGGACAATAAGAAGTACATGTGGGCACATTGCCTGATGAGCTCACTGGCTACCTGCATTTCACAAAGGTATTTCTTTCCCAGGAAACGGTGTCTAACTGGGGTTACTGAGTCCTAAGCCCATCTTTGTGGGCGTGGGGAAAATAACCATTTCCCTGACAGTTAAGCTGTGGTGTTTGCTAAGGAGCCTGGTGTCCATGCAATAGCCATTCATTCCCTACCGACACAACTGGGAAGTGAAAGGCATCTTTCCCTCTCGCCCCTCCACTCACTAGCCCACGATACTATGGCTGGGATGTTTCCTACTTCCTTACCTATGCTCACATCCTTGGCTGCCAGAGGTCTCTGCAACCTGCCAGGCCCTGCCCTGAGGCCACTTCTCACCTTCACAATATTCATTGTTTCATTCTCAATACTCTCATGGCCCTCGACTCTTCCAGCTTCTGAACTCTTGAAAGCAAGCTTCATTTTAGATATATGGGCAAGCACTCTTGATGTCCTCTAGAACAGGAGCTCCCATGAAGCAGGGGCTACAATGAAATGAAAATACTCTTAGGGTGTCTAGTAATGTGGCTTAGCAAGTGAGAATGCCTTCAGGGACTGCCCGGGACCAGAAGAACCCACATAAGAAGGTAGACATCACTGTGGATGCTTGTAACTCTAGCACTGTGGGAAGCAGGGGCGGGAGGGATGTCCTGACCACCAGCCTAGCTCCAGATGGAGAGAGCCTGTCTCAAGGGAATAGATGGATATTAATAGAGTGTGACACCCAATATTCTCCTCTGGCCTCCATGTGCACTCATGGACACATGTACCCTACACACATGTGCACGTACAATAGAAAAATGGCCTCAGCAGGCTAGATACATGCCTTCCCATGGAGAGCTTTGTACATGTGCCTGTGGCAGGTGTTCCTTTCAACAGATGTTCCTGCTTAGCATCTTCCTGTGGTGTGAGGATGGGGAGAATGAAGAAGGAACCATGGAGAGAGAAAGAGAGGGTAACCACACCTCAACTTCTTCCACAAACATTCATCTGATTCTGGCTCTGGGTTCTGATCCATGAAAGTCAGGTTGAGCAGAATCAAGAGGAGGGGTAATTTCTCTTTCACTCAGAAGAAGCCCAGAAATGGGCAGGGACAAGCTTGGATGATGACTCTGCTTCCTAAGTCATCCTAGAGGTTATAGGCCCTTTATGATTTCTGGACAATTGTCTTTAGCTCATGGCTTATATCTTCAAGGTGGCTTCATCACAAGATGGCTGCCACAGCTCCTGCTATCAGGTATGCTATCCCTGGCGACAGGGAGGAGGAGCAGATAAAGGGGGAAAGACTATAGTGCATTGTCAACATTTGTGTTTCAGATTTGCATGAAGGGACTGGTATATGGATATGTTTATAAAGGGACTGGGGTGAAAGGTGAGGCTGAAATCTTGAGTGAGGAGTGAGTGAATGGATTTCACTCAGTGGGGTGAAATATTCACTGAGACATCGGAGGGTGAAACCAGTGGAAATCTGCTCTTCTTGCACAGAGACCTTTGTGTACTCTAGTTATGACACTTCACAGATAGTGGAAAGGGGTGGACGGACGTAACCAATTCCTGGAGAAAACTCTAGGAAGATAATTCTCAATGTCAAGTGGCAAGGAGTTTGCTAGGAGTCTGGGACGGGGGCCCGGGATAGACCGAGGATGGTTTTTCTGGTGGGGGTTGTAACAGATCAATAGACTGCTGATGGTGGCAGGGCCACCGAGGAGGATTCTGGGAAGGCCAGCTGTCCGTGATGAGGGCAGGTCTTGTGGGCTTTCGTATTATAAGTATTCAAAGAAGCCTAAAGAACAGGAGGGAAATCTCTCCTTCACAGAGGAAGAGAACTCTCCCAGCTATAAAGTTGTGGTAAAATTCAGACTAGATTCAGGCCTTTTAAATCCCAAGCGCCGCGAACCCATTTTTCAAAATGGTGGAAAGATTGAGTCAGCGCGCTGGACAGGGGCAAGATCAGGGGGAGGAGGAAGCTAAGCTATGTGAGACTCTCTCCGGTCCTCATCCGTCGGGCAGACGGAACACGACCTAGTGACTTAGTGGAGGGGGAGACATGCCATGGCTGGTCATTTTTCTATCTCTTTCATCTGCCTTTCTCCGTGGCTCTCCCGAGCTACACACCCCCTTTTACCGCCATCATATTGAATCACCAGGGTGTGAAATATAATAAAGCATTGTACCGTTCAATCTGTCGGCTATTCCTTAAAGGTGTACTCCAGGTAAATATCCCCTCGGCCTGTGACAAATGAGCTTACTTGCAACAGATGACTTTGATGAACCTCGGCAGCTGCCTCACTATTATTCTTTTCCAATTGGCTTCCCCAGCCAAGCATGATTTCTCCTGCACAAATTTGTCTTGCTGAAGGAAGAGTTTCTCTAATTCACTCCACCCCTCCAGCCCCCCAGCCCCCGCTCCCCGACGCCCCAGCTTCCTGCCTGGCCATCCCTTTATCCAGCCACCACCCTCAGAGACTCCCTGTTTTCTAGAATCCAGGAGCTCCTCACCTGGTCATCAAATGCTTCACCGGCTCCACCAAAATCAGAATCCAGATTATTCGGCCCTTTCGTGAGCACTTGTTGGGCATGGCAGAGTGGAAGCGGGCCGCCATGACATGGTCCATCGTGTTCTCGGTTCTCCAACGCCATCCCTTGCCTTCTCTGTCCAGTAGGACAATCAATTGCCAGCAATAAACGGCAAACTGTCCTCCTTCAAAGGCGGGTCAAAGTAGCAAACATGCTTTTACAAGTGAAAACGCTTCCAAAACTGCAAATCATCACTATAAGAATACAAGGCTTGGTGGTGTGCCTGTGCCTTTGCCTGTGTGAGTGCCTGTGCAGGTGCACGTGTGCGTGCGCGTGCGAGTGCGTGTGTGTGTGTGTGTGTGTGTGTGTGTGTGTGTGTGTGAACTCTCTAAGAGATGAAAGAGAAGAAAGAATTTCTTGTCATTAACCTAGCCAATGAGTACCGAGTGTCAATTATGTGTCACACATAACACAGCAATGAGGGGGACTTTATGGAATAGAAAATTGCAAAGCACACACTCCCTGAAACCAGCAGGCATCTGAACCACGCTAGCACAGAAGGAGGGACCACATCCTGACAATTAAACAACGCAGTTTGAGGGGAAAACCGCTGTAACTTGAGTGCCTGCTGGACTATGATGATTTTTTTAAATTGTGGTAATTTGGGGGATAAAAATCTAGAACTTGGCATGCTAGGTAAGTGTTCCTGCAGTGAGCTACAGCCATGGCTTACGATGTTTAATTTTATTTAATTCTCAGATCAACGAGAAAAGCTAACCGTGAGCATGCTCTGTGGTTTTTCCTTCCTATGGGGTGCACAGTGGCTATGGTGGTCAGTGGTCACAAGAAACTCCAAAGAGGTTGCCTCCCTCTTGGATTTTAGGGAAAAAAGGAGAAATTGCATCGGATCAGTTTGGACAGGCAAGGCAGAAGCATCGAGTACATGAAGTATGTAGGGACAGAGGAGATGGCTGGATGGACAGGTGCTGAGATAGGGGAGGGACAGCCAGACATGGGCAGATTGCAGCTGGACTCAGGACTAAGGCTGGGTCACTTCTGCCCAGAAATGGAAGGTAGAGGACATAGCTTTGCTAAAAACAAGAAGTGGACCCTGGCCCTGCTAAGCAGTTGCTTTCTTGACACCCTACACAGAAACTTGACACTCATTAGCTCCATGAGGCTGGTGATTCACGCTCTTCCTTTGGCCTCAGTTCCCCATCAAGAAGAGGAAAGGGTTGGCAGGGAGGTACGTGGAGGCTCCTTCCTACTCTGAGATGCCATCGTGACTCTGAAGCACTGGTGTATGCAGATCACAGCGGAGTACCTGCGAGGGCTTTTCTCCTCCGCCGGTGTAATTTTAGATAAGTGCCGAATGCCTCTTTATTCTCAAATATAAAAACATCGGGAAGATTAAGCCGCTGCCTGTCTCATAATAATCTGGGCATCCAATTCCAGCTTTCTGATGAAGTCGCCACTGTTAGAAGAAAATTGGAAAGTTTAGTATTTGCAAAGATGAACAAATGACCCCCACCCTCAATGATACAGAGTGTTCTGGTCGGCTCACACTCCTCTCTCTAGGTTCTTGGCACATAAAGCTTTATTATGGTATGTGTGAGGTTTCTGGAAATTTGCTGTGGTCAGTCCTCATGTGGATCTCGTCTCTCCTTTAAGGGCAGAGCCCAGATTGGGATCACATCATGATTGGTGGTTTCTGTAAGAGAGACCACAAAAACCCATACAAAAGGATCCCCTTCGAAATTTCGTTAAGAGCCAAGTCCCATCTAAAGGGGAGGTCAGCAGCAAAACCTTTTAAAAACAGGGTTGTCTTGAAAGACTTGCTAACACATCCCTGTGACCCCATTTCACAGATGAAGAAGCTGAGACAGGGGGTGGAAGGAACCAGCTAACCACTAGCACTAAAAAAAAGCACCTTTATCCTCTGTGGACCTGTGCTCCACATGGATGCTGGCAACCATAGCACACACTTAGCATTTGCAGTGTGTCAGGCTTTGGCCTGACCACCGTGTGTGCACTCCTTCACGCACACCTTGTAGCAAGCCCTTGCAATGGGGGCTGCTGTCCCCACAATTTGAAGAGGAGCAAACTGAGGGCCAGGAAGGCTAGGCCACTTGTTCAAGGCCCCAGGACTAGGCAATGGCTCAACTGGCTCCAGAGCATTGCTTTCCCATGTGGATCTCCTATCTTATAATAGCCCCACTGCTTGCTACCCTCTCCTTGGTTCAGAGACAACTATATAGGCTTACTCCTTGGTGCGTCTGACCAACAGATACACTCTACTATTCCTGGTCTCCTCTTTGCTCCAGGTAGAAGCCAAGAATTCCCTTCACCCCCACCCCAGTCAGCAACAACACAAGGTGCTGGGGGCAGTGGCCCAGGGGAAGGAGTGTGGCTTTGTTACAGAAGGTGAAGAAAGACAGGGGACTCCTTTCTCACTTCCCTGTCCTCCAGCCTTTTGTCAGGTCTGATAGTTCAGGACCCTTCCAGCTCACGGGGCTGCATACCCTCTCCGTCTTCTCCACTGGAACCCAAGTCATTTTTCCCTCTTTGGGGTGGTCCTTCTGTTTCTCTTTACTTCTTTGTGACCAGGAGCTCACGGTCCCCTGTCCTGAAGCCTGGATACTGGGTACAGCCCTGGCTAAAACCTCCTCTTAGCATTAAAGGGCTGGAGAAACTGCTAGCTAGGAGCTGATGCACATGTATCCAGAGAAACTAAACTGGTAAAATGTGTGTGTGCATGCATGTTCGCATGTTCGCGTGTCCGAGTGTCCGTGCACGTGTGTTTTATTTTTAGGAGTTTGAGTGTGAGAACAATCAGCAGGCTGGAGGGACAGGCCCCAGCTCAGCAGGAGCTCTCGCTCACTCTGGACTTCTGAGGATGAAATGAGGTTGCTCACAGTGGGAAGGCCATCTCCTTCACCCAACGTCCACTGATTTAAATGTTAATTTCATGCGGGCCTTTTTTTTTTTTTTTGTCAATGCTGGGCCAATCAGCTTTGTTTGCTGCTGCACCGGTATTGTGTTGGTCAGAAGGACAGATTTCCACTTAGGGAAGTGTGGTTGATCCTCAGCTAGTACCTTTCTCCCTAACTGGGAAACTTCAGTTCTGCCCTGAGTCCCTTACACCATTTTCTCTATAGGCCAAAGAAGCTATATTTCTAGAGTCCTTTGCTAGTATACCCCTGGTAGCCAGGGATCTGAGGTCGAACCCCCCAGCCTGGCGGAGCATCTCCTGCACTGAGCTCATCTGTGTGGGAGGATGTTTATGGCCCTTTCAAAGTGCACCAGGAATTATACCCTGAATAAAGCATCAGACAGCAGCTAACCTTGCAATAAAAAGTTGCCCGGAGAGAATTGTCAACACATCCTTGCTGTCACACCCATTTTTCAGATGAGGAAACTGAAACCAAAATAGGGGAAAGGGCATATCAACCCCTGGCTCGCCCAGAGGGGTGTGGGTCAGCCTCACATTCTGATTTCATTGGGGTGGGCAAAAGCGGGACAGACAATGGCTCCCACATCTGTGTGGAGCTACGAGAAGGCAGCACCCAGAGGATATGGTATTGAATATCTGGTAAGGATGAACTGCTTCCGGCTGGGAAACCTTTTCCTGATGAGACTTAATCTTAGGATGACCAGCAAGTATGCCTGAAAAGGCATTTTCAAAATAGGAGACCACTGAACATGAGCCAGGAGAGCAAAGATAAGGAAGAGACTTAACATTAGGCTTGTGACATCCCTGCTGTAAGCATTTTTAGCGGGTATCTCACTTGGTTCTAATTACTGTGTGGTAGGGGCTATTATTCCACTTTCCAGACCTGGAGACGGAGGCAGACAGAATCGCAGCCTGCCCAACCTCAAGGTATCAAAGCAGCTTCAATGTCTGCGTAGTCACGCTTCGTGTGTGTGTGTGTGTGTGTGTGTGTGTGTGTGTGAATGTGTATGAATGTCTGTGTATGCACATGTGTGTTTGTGTGTGTACATGTGTGTATGTGCATGTATGTGTATATGTGTGTGTGAATGTGTATGAATGTATGTGTATGCACATGTGTGTTTGTGTGTGTGTACATGTGTGTATGTGCATGTGTGTGTGTTCATATGTGCACAAGTGTGTTTGTGTGTGTATGTGCTATGTTTGTGTGTGCTTATGTGTGTTTGTGTGTATATGCACATGTGTGTTTGTGTGTGTGGACATGTGTGCATGTGCATGTGTGTGCATGTTCGTGCATTTGTGTGTGCACATGTGTGTTCATGTGTATGTGTGTGTATGTGTGTGTGTACATATGTGTACATGTGTGTTTTGGGATAGCAAAGATCTGGAGGCAATGGGAAAGGCTCGAACCAATATTTCATGTGGAGGATGCACCTTGCCAACATGAAAAAGTACGTCTTCCTGGGACAGGAGGGAGGGTAGAAGATGGCTGGTGGTGATGCAGGAAGTCTCTGCAGCTTGGGAAGAAAGTAAAGGCAGCACAGATTGGATGATGACCTTGATCTTCCCTGAACTGGGCAGGATCTGACCCATGCCTAGCTGGCCTCTCTCTCACCCACTTCCCCTCTTTCCTTCTCTGCCAAAACCTCTCTCCTTGATTTCACAGGGAAGGGACAACACAAGCAACAGTCTCTCGTCAGATGTGAATCTGAGGGCAAGTGCGAGGCTGTGCTGTTTTGTCCGTGAAGGAAGGAGATAGATTAGAGCAGACTGCCGAGCCTGGCAGTCAACAGTGGCTGTGGAAATACCACCCCAAGGAGCATCCCTGTGTGCACCACTCTGCACAGTTTGAACAATCCTTTAGCAGAGACTCCTGGAAGTAAAATAACTAAGGTGGAAGGAGTGAACACTTCAAAGATAGTCTTCCAGAACCTTCTGCCAGACATCGACAGCCTCCTCCCAAAAGAGGGGTATCATGGGATCAGTAATGCCCATGGTTGGGAGGGGCAGCTCAGCAGGCAGAGTGAACTTGCGACCTGTGGGGGAGGATGCTTGCTGACTGCTTGGTGGGAGTGGGTCATTGTCACCCACTTGCTCTGGCTCAAGGCTGAAGACCCACAGGAGCCCGAGAGAAGCTGGTACTATTTGGAACTTGCTAGACTCTTGGGGGGGGTTGGGGGGAACAGAAGGAAAGTCATTCTTATCCTGATAAACTTATCATCTCTCTGTAGCAACTCCATCTTCCCACGTCACAAACATGAAAAATCTAGTGACTCTAAGGAGACTCTTCCATCATAATACATAATACACACATACACACACGCACACACACGTGCACACACACACACACATGCACACACACACACATACACACCCGCACACACACGTGCACACACACATACACACATGCACACACACACACATACACACCCGCACACACACGTGCACACACACATACACACCCGCACACACACGTGCACACATGCACACGCACACACATACACACACGCACACACACGTGCACACACACACACATGCACACACACACATACACACACGCACACACACGTGCACACACACATACACACATGCACACACACACATACACACACACCCGCACACACACGTGCACACACACATACACACACGCACACACACGTGCACACACACATACACACATGCACACACACACATACACATACACACGTGCACACACACACATACACATACACACCCGCACACACACACATACACACGTGCACACACACGTGCACACACACATACACACACGCACACACACGTGCACACACACATACACACACGCGCACACACGTGCACACACACACACACACACACACACACACACACACACACACACGGTCTTCAATTCCAAGAGATTCATTGATCTGTAGAGGTCTCAGAGTTTATGAACACTGCGTTAAGAACCTCTGTTTTAGAGACCATTAGTAACTCAGCTTTCTTTCCAGATAATTAGCACATTGGGAGCCTTTTCTATACCAGACATTTCAAACCACACAAGGGACAGCTTTTATGGTTTGATTCTGGCTGTCCGAGGCCGTATCCTTGCATTGACAGCTCTTAGTGTACTTCTGTGAGACGGACTCCCTCAGTGCAGGATGTGCAAGAGGAAGGTGTCTGGATGGGCTGACAGACTGAGAGGACTGTGAGAGAGAAAACACATACACAATCATGTATGCTCACACCCTCACACTCTCGTTCCTCCACACTCCACATTCTATACATACAAGCACTCACATGCGTCTCAGACTCACTCAGGGCTTTACCTCCTCATGCACGCAGGCGCACTCTTTCACCCATGTGCACACATATTTGTGTACAACTCTAGTTCTGTGTTCTCTCAACCCCGAGGACCTCCCTTTTCTCTTCTTAGGCCCACCCTCCTCTTTCCCTCCCACCCAATGGTAAATACACCCATCCGAGTTCAGGCAAATGTAAAAGAAACACGGGAGGAGAGTGGTAGATAAATTTAACAAGCATTAAAGTTAATATATAATTTAAATATGTATAAAATTATTCCACTTATCGATTAGAAAATGGGCTGCTGACCATTTCAAGGCAACAATCAATTTGAGAGTTCACAGGTCAGGTCAAGTTTCTTTCTAATGATCTAAGAAAGAAAGCAGCATTAGGGGATAATGAACTCCACGGCTTACAGACACGATCTATGGCCAGCGGCAGCCGGGTGGTGCAGATGGAGTTCTCCTGTGGGCCTGTGTAAAAGCCTGGCCCTGCGACAACCCATGACGTAATGGACACAGCCTCTGCAATGTCAGGCCAAGTGGTTGCTGGGAGGCTGTGGCGGAACCCCATGAATGTTGTTTAAAAGGGGAGCTTCCCCTTTTCTGGGAAGTAGAAGTGGGTTGGGGCAACACTGTGAATTACCTAGCTTGATGGGTGAGGAGGCTTTGGGTTGCTGTGGGCCCAGCTCAGTGACCTTACTCATTGCAGGGCTGTGGGAATAGTGATTGCCAGATAGCAGACAAGGTTCCCAAATTAGAGATGTCTCCTAGGCTGAGAATGGAGGCCTATTTCCAGAGTCTTTCACACTCCTTTGGGACACTGCAAGGGACCAGGGTTTGGTGAGGGGTGGGACAGAAAGGGCAGAAGAAATGAGTGGCCTAGGGAAGGGCGAAGTTAGCTAACAGACTCCCCAGGACCCAAGAGAGTGGGAGAAGCACATAAGCTCCAGGGCTGTGCGTGTGTGTGTGTGTGTGTGTGTGTGTGTGTGTGTGTGTGTGTGTCTCGGGAGAAAGGGAGCAGAATGCAAAGAGCAGTCCTTACGAGGCACAGAAGGAAGGCTACCTCTCCTGTGCTGATGGTGGCAGAGCTAAATATGAAAGCTAATTGGATGCTTAGATGTCTCAGTGTCTGACTTCTACTGTTGGGGACAACTGGGAACCCTAAGGTATCACGTTCAATTCCTATCTTACAGACCTATGCAGTGTGTGCAAGACAGACGCTTGCAGCTCACGCTAGCTCAGCCACTGTGCCCCACCTTCCCACATGACTAAGCAGAGGTGCTTCATGCAAAATAGCAATTCGCACCTAGGCGCGGATGAGAGCAGCGGATCCAAGTGGCTGCAGATCAGTCACAGCAGGTACAAAGCACAACTCCTTGTAACAACCTCCTCCTTCCCCTCATTAATCTCCTGAAGTGGAGGAAGGAGAGATCTGGGCGCAGCTCCACGGTGTCTGTACATTACTGAATTAACCAGGCATGTAATTAGTGCTCAGGTGCTCGGTGGAGGAAACGCTACTCACGATCACTCAAATCCAGCTTTAATGCTCTAAAGTTGGGGGAGCTGTTTCATTGCTCCTGTCTCTCTAGCCCTACCCCACCTCCCCTCTCTCATGTTCAAGCCACGTGATGTCTGGGGCTTTGGTGATGTTTATGGAAGTGTGCGAACTCTCTAATGTGCTGGATATCACGTCCCAATAGAGAAAGTCCTGATCCTGGTGCTGTGACATCAAGGAGCTTGGGAGAGCCTGTCAGGGAAGCCCATATCTGTCTGTGAGTCTTGCATGAATTAAACGGAGACGGATCCTGTCATTAAGTGTTAAGAAGGTCTTGTCTTTAAAGCCATCCTCCCAGTCTGCTTCCACGGTTAGGCTGCGTCACAAGGGATACCTGAGGCCTAGATAAGATGAGAGCTGGTCTCACTTTTCTCCATCTTTGTCTTCCACAGTCTTGATGAACTTGATACTGTAGAACACAACTTTCTTCTCTGTCTCTGTGTCTCTGTCTGTCTGTCTGTCTCTGTCTGTCTGTGTCTGTCTGTCTGTGTCTGTCTGTCTCTGTCTCTGTGTCTCTGTCTGTCTGTCTCTCTCTGTCTCTCTGTCTCTATCTCTGTCTCTCTCTCGTGTGTGTGTGTGTGTGTGTGTGTGTGTGTGTGTGTGTGTGTGGACATCTGACTTCCGCTGTGAACCACTATTGATTTAAGTGTTTTGGGGGAAAGAACCGGAAGCTTGGAGTTAAGACTTTCTCCCCAGGTATCAGCTAGGGATGCTACATCACCCCACCACCTCTGCAACTTCAGGTCATTTCCAGTCCAGCTCAGCCAGATTAAGCCAGATGGGGCACTATATATGAGGGAAGTATAGGGCTGTGGGAGGGGAGAAGCGAGGCTTAGCTTTGGCTCCTGTCGGCTCACCATCATGCCAGCTGCAGAGAATTGAACTGACACTGTCTTGCAAGGATGGCAGTTGGTGCCAATGACCTTGCTCCTGGAGCTCCCGTACTCCCAATATGCTTTGCACAGTGTCTTCATGATCCCTTCCAAGGGCTCTCACGCCTCCTTTGTGTGTGATGGCTTTCTCTTCCTGTTGACAGGATTTTGAGTTGGGATTAGCTGGTCTGGCTTGTCATGCGGGTGTTGACATGGACTCTGTGCTCACCGCAACACCTTCTCTTCCTACTTGCCTGGAACTTAAAATTCTGTGAGGCACGAAGTAGGAGGTGACCAGATGGTGTCGGTGATAAGGGATATCCCGAGTCTTCTCAAATAATGCCACTTATGTTCCAACTCCGCCCCCTCATTTGTGTCTCCTTAGACCATCCAGCCTTGTAGTAGTTTAATTTTCACCAATTTTAGAGCCCTGATGTTTGAACCACCTCAGAACAGTTTGGCGTATTCTGAGATACCCATCGTCTCCTCCTCCCTCGGTTGTAACTGGCAGCTTCTACTGCATTTTTGCTTTTATGTAAAACCACACTGATAGAGCTTTAGACCACCTTCGGATAAGACACGTCTCTAAGCTGCTCATCTCCGAGCAGCGTGTGCCAAAAGTTTATTGTTTGGGTAGTCATCGACTGCCCTGGATCCCCATTGTTGAATCTGCTCTTTTTGATGAAACACACTCTTTAATTAAAAACATCCTCCAGACACGGAGACGGCCGCTCATTCCCCACCGTGCCGTAACTGGGCTTGGGCAGAGAAGGAAAAGGCTACGGAGACGGCTGAGGCCCATAACTTAATTCCTGTGCGTCAGTCGTTCCTTCACTTGTCCTTTTCACTTTTGGCTTTGAGGCTAGTGAAACAAGCAGGATTAGCGAGTGGTAAGAGAAGCTGGGGTCGTAATTACACCCTATGCGACTGGGCAGCACAACCACCAGATAAATCCCTGGACAATTATTAAAATGGCTCAATGCATTATACAGATTAGAACAGGCTGGGTCTTTTTGGGGAGGGGCAGGAGGAGGGGAGTGAAGACCTAGTATTTAAGTGTTCTTGTAAGCCATCTAAGATATTAATGTTGCAAAGCTCCTTATGAATATTTAAGAACGGAAAATGGAGCTTCACTGCAGTCCCACATCACCACAGAAGCTTGTAATACGGTAGTATCCACTTAAGAAGGCAGAACTGCGTTCATGGCAGATTGAAGCCGGATGAGTAAGGGCTGGCGCATGCGCAGTGGTGGTGGGCCTCCTGCTTAGCCTTACACCCCATGCTGCTTTATGGAAGAGGATATAGGTAGATTCCAACACCTCTGAGGAGTGGGATTCCCCAACAATGGTTAGCCCCTCCCCGACTCCAAAAGCTTCGGGTTGATGTTGCATTTGTCGGACATTTTAAAAGATTTTATCTATCTTTATTTTATGTGTGTGAGTGTTTGCCTGCCCGTATGTCTGTGCACCACGAGGGTGCAGTGTCTGTGGTGGCCAAAAGAAGGCATTGGATCCCCTGGGATAACAGACTGTTGTGAGCTGCCATGTAGGTGTGGGAATTGAACTGGAGTCCTTGGGGAAATGCTGAGCTGTCTCTCCAGCCTTGCGTTTGTGTTTTAATACAGATCAGACAACCCTTACTCCCTCATTTGTCCACACATGTTTCACGTCACTCCCTGAGAACCAGAGTGGTGGGAATCTACGTCACAGCTCTTCAGGCACTGGTCACTAAGCTGTATTTGTGGCCCAGCAAACTGGCTTCTCATGGGGGAACAGTTAGCTGCAGGTCCTTATGAAGAACGAAGTCCTCTGGGTGAGAGAGAGGGAGGGGCTGGTCTGCTGGAGGACATGGCACACCCAGGAGGCAAGCACAGTGGTGTCTTTTGAGGTTGCCCTGACAAATCCTTGGTCTGAGAGAATGAGACCTGGGCTTCTGTGAGTTGACTGGAGACAGTCTGAGGCAGACAGGGAGGAGGGCTCATCGGACAGCTGGAGCTTTATGAGAAACAGCATAGCTGATGATTGCCTACAGGAAGGACCTGTGGATGCCCAAGAGGCTGCTTCATTTTACAGAAATGTTGGGGTTGAGAGGAAAGGGGACCCCATGTTTTGGGGTGGGTGGTTCAGTCCCACAACTTAGGAGAAGGCAGATTCAGGGTGACCTCCGTGTGTGTGTGTGTGTGTGTGTGTGTGTGTGTGTGTGTGTGTGTGTGTGTATGAAAAGCAGTTCAAGCCAGTTACAGAATGTTCTGATTCCCTGTACTGTCCAGTCCAGGTACATGCTGGGGTTTCTCATTCAAATGGGGTCAAGACCACATGTGAAGCTCTGAATGCGTAGACTATTTCCTCAGAAACCCATAATAGAAATTTCTTGATTTCATTATATTTGAAAATTTGATAAGTGGACATTGTGGAAGAACCACAGGACCCACTTAAGAGGTGTGGTGTTCTCAAGGGAACTTTCTCCCCCCTTCCCCTCACCTCCCCCTCTCCCCCCTTCCCCTCTTCTCCCTTCCCTTCTCCCTCCCTTTTCCCCTCCCCTCCATTCCCCCTCCCTTTTCCCCTCCCCTCCATTCCCCCTCCCTTTTCCCCTCTCCTCCCCTACCTTTCCCTCTCCTTCCACACAGCATGTGCACACACAAACATTTTCCAAGGCGGCATCTCTTCTACCTGGGCCTTGGGGCCCCCACTGCCAGCCCTCCCAGTCATTTCCACAGTTAACCACACAGCCTCTGTGAGTCACTGACTATATCCTTACTGAACTGAAATGTGTGATGCCCTGAGAACACCCAGTTTACTGATCTGGACTCTGGATTTAACTCCTTATTTACTGGCTTGGGAACTTGCTTAACTCAGCTTCTTGTGAAGAACTGTGCAGGGAGATTAGAGTATATATCTTTTTTAGTTGTGGCTGAGGCAATTTAGATCTTAAATATTCCCCAGAGGTAATGTATTAAGGGTTTCACCCCCAGCCAGTAGTGCTTTTGAGTGCTGAGAGAACTTTTAAGAAATAGGGCCTGGTGATAGGAAATCAGGTGACTGGGAAACACTCTCAAGGGACTACTGGAATCCTGGCTTCTCCTCTCTCTTTGCTTCTTGGCTACTATGAAGTGACAACTGTCTCAGCCATGGGTTCCCACCATAATGTATTTCTTTACTATAGGCCACCACATGTCCCAAAGATTTCTAACCACATTGTTTTCCCAGGAAATCTTTTGTCTATGCTGCTTCCACTTGTCTCTTCTCTTCTTCAGTGTGCTGAGTACTTAGAACTCAGAGGCACCTGTGTCATTGAGCTCACCTATGATGTCATTGAGCTCACCTATGATGTCATTGTGCTCACCTATGATGTCATTGTGCTCACCTATGATGTCATTGTGGTCCCCATGATGCCATTGTGCTCACCTATGATGTCATTGTGCTCTCCTATGATGTCATTATGATGTCACTGAACTCACCTATGATGTCACTGTGCTCACCTATGATGTCATTGTGCTCACCTATGATGTCATTGTGCTCCCCATGATGCCATTGTGCTCACCTATGATGTCACTGAGCTCACCTATGATGTCATTGCGCTCTCCTATGATGTCATTGAGCTCACCTATGATGTCATTGTGCTCACCTATGATGTCATTGTGATGTCATTGTGCCCACCTAGGATGTCATTGTGCTCACCTATGATGTCACTGTGTTCACCTATGATGTCATTGCACTTGCCTATGATGTCATTGCACTTTTCTGGAATTCTCTCACAGCTTTGGGTCTAAGAGTCGTGTGTCTACTAGGCTTTGGTATCTGGCTAATATTGGGTGCCAATTTATTTGATACATCCAGAAAGAGAAAAATGAAATGAGGAATTGCCTCCATCAGATTGGCTTGTGGGCATGTCTGTATAAGAATTTTTGAATTGCTAATTGATGGAAAGAGAGTCTATCCTCCAGTGCATGGTGCCACCATGGTCTTGGGGTGAGCAAGCCATGGGAAGCAGGCCAGTTCACAGCATTTCTCCATGGGTTCTGCTTCAGTTCCTGCCTCCAAGTTCCTGCTTGAGTTTATGTCCTGATTTTCCACAGTAATGAATTTTGATGTGGGGATTTTAGGCTGAAACAAACCCTTTCCTCTCTAAGTTGGTTTTATTACAGCAACAGAGACCAAAGTAGATCAGTGAGAGCTCGGGAGGAGGTTTGTGCTCAGCAGTGTAATGCTTTGAACACAATAGTATCAGTTGGAAAAAAGAATGGATCGATGGAGTAAGAACCATGAATTCCCCCACTGAACCCAGCTTAGAACTGAACTCATGGTCTATAGGCGGTGAGTGTTCATTCTTAGATACACTTTGTGTATAAGGCAACCTTACACCAGTATACAGTAAGGATGGGAGGGCACATGGATCCTGGCATTGCCTTTGAGAAGCCTTTTCATGTTTTAACTACAGTTGGAGTTGATAGCATGTGCCTCTTTTTCAAGAGACGTAAATACTGAACTAAAGATGTGAAAGACAAAAAGATGGCCTCTCAGTGGGCTCTGTGGACATGGGAAAACCAACCCTGGACCCAGGAATGCAATCATGACTGAATGGTCCCCTTAGGATTCTAGCGAGGAATATCACACCCACTTATCCAAATCAGTCTTCCAGATTGACTTCAAAGATAATACAATTCAGCAACTTTCCAATCAAATCAGAGAGCAGTCCCCTATGCAAAAACCTGTTAATTGATTTCTTGGCATTTCTCTGGTCAAAGTGGCAATTTGGTGCCCCGACCTTTGTGTTTTTTCAGTTTTAGAGAGAATTGAGCAGCACTTAGAACTTTTGTGAGAAAACTTTGTAAACCAATCCTGGGGACCGCTGGGGACAGGTGTCACTTATTTTCATAACCATGACAGTTAATCTCGACAGTTTAACTGGATTTAGAACCACAAAGAGAAATCAGAGTGTGGGAACACATGGCTGTATTCCTGGGACTCAGAAACCAGGGGGAGCAAAATAAGAAAATCAACTCAGGATTTCTCATTAACATAATAAGTTGGGGGCTAGCCTGGGCTACATAAGACTCCGTCTCAAAACAAAGCAAAATGAACAAGAAACATCGCATAGGTATATTCCTGCCTCCAAAGACGTTATTTGCCATATTGTCCCAAGTATCTAGAATTTCTAAACACTTTCTTAGATGGCTTACAGAGAACGTTTTCCACTAAAAGCTCCTAAGAATCATGAGTGCAGAAACAACTTGATACAATGTGAAGAGCTTTAACCTTTGCTAGATACAAAAGTTAGTGCGGATTACTCACTGAGTGACTTGCTCCCCCACCCTTAGCTAAGACTTCAGTAGTTGAAATCAGATCCCTAAGTTCCTTGAGGGCTAGGATCATTAGAGGAAGAGACCAAGAGGTGACACTTTACAGACCTCCTGGGGCAAAGTGGCACATGCATTATTTGATCTTAGTTGCATTAAAATGCTTGCTGGCTGGCTTAAGTAAGGAGGACTATATAAAAGGATTTCAGGAACCCTCCAAAATGCATTGGGATGGGAAGCTACCCAGAGAGCTAAGCTTGGAGCTGTAGGGCAGCTCTAGTCAGGCACAGTTGCTCCTTGGCACTCAATAGTACTTGGGACTGGCCGCCAGCTGCTCTGTGCTCTTCTTATTACAGAGTTGGCAGCCTCTGCCATCGCGCTTGCCAGATGTCAGCTCTGTGGCACTTGGCCTGCTCTCCACCTCACTCACTCCGGCATCCAGTTTTCACACTGACCTGTCTGATTTATCAGAATGTAAGCACATTCCTGAAACCTACTTGCAAAGCAGCCCGGGAGTGTGAGGACCATTAGATGCCTCACTAAATTGCAGCAAACTGTGCTTCTGTCAGCAAGCCGGAAGCAGAGAGAGGCTATTGGAAGTGGCTAAGAGTTTCTAACACCACATGGTCTCCTAACAAGCAGCAGGCTAGCCTGGAAGTCAAAATGGTCAGTGCCATAGAGGTTTTAAGGAAGGCTGGTGGCTGCAAAGACTTTGGCTTGAAAACATATGGACAACCTTCTAATAATTTCTTGGTTATGTAATGGTTTTGTATATGCTCAGCCCAGGGAGTGGTACTATTTGGAGGTGTGTGGTCTTGTTGGAGTAGGTGTGTCATTGTGGGTGTGAGTTTTATGACCCTCATTCTGGCTGCCTGGAAGTCAGTATTCTGCTAGCAGCCTTCAGATGATGATGTAGAACTCTCAGCTCCTCCTGCACCATGCCTGCCTGGATGCTGCAATGTTCCTGCCTTGATGATAATGGACTGAACCTCTGAACCTGTAAACCAGCCCCAATTAAATGTTGTCCTTGTAAGAGTTGCCTTGGTCATGGTGTCTGTTCACAGCAGTAAGACCCTAAGACTGTCTATATAATACAGAATGACAGACAGACAGACAGACAGACACCAAGCACAGTGAACAAAGTCTTCTTTGATACACCAAGTGTAGAGGCCGATTGCTCTTCATGCAGTTCCTAATCTGGAGCTGTCAACTCAGAGCTCCTTAGAAAGAGGGGCCAGAGTTTGGAAAGGGCCCTATGCATGAGACTCATTACAAACTGTACCTTGTGGTTTGTGATTTGCGCGGCGGTAGAGAACCTGATCAACATGTATTCCTTGAGGGGAAGTAGACAGCAATGCTTTCTATGCTTTTTTATTTATTTGTTCTTTCTAAAAATTAACTTTAGCTTAGCATACACTATAATGGGATTCACTATGAATTTTCACAAATGTGTATCTTTATACTTTGAGCAAAATCTTTTAGATTTTCATAGATTCTGATCTAATTCTTGGGGATACAGCATTCTGTCATTGTATTCTGATCATGGGATCTTACGAGGTCAAGTGACAAGTTTTGACATCATAGTTGGTCTAGTAGACCCTCAAGTCTGTTCCATGATAGTTTCTGACCATAGAGCTAGATATTTAAAACATGAGTCATTGCAGCGATTTTCCCTAAAGTTCCTATGCTAGAGAATGGGGAGGGACTAGGGCTGGTGAGAGGGCTCAGTTGGTAAAGGCTTTCTGTGTAACCATGAAGAAACTCAAGTACAGATTCCCAGGTAGGCATAGCAGTGTGCTTGTGCCTTAGTACCCCAGGAGTGGCCATATTGAGGGTGAGGATGGGAGGATGGCCAGACTCAGGCAGATCTCTGAAGCTCAATGGCCAACTAGTCCATCTGGACCCATGAGCTCCAAGGTCAGTGAAACTCTGCTCAAAAAGTAAAGGTGAAATACAGTAAAGAAAAGACACCTACTATCTACCTATGGCGTCCATACCTATGTGCACACATATGCACATGTACTCATGTGCATGCATGTATACATACAATTATACTAACAACTCCATATAACATAGCACACACAAAGAAAGACAGGTAGGGTGGGGTGAGAGGGAGGAGGATGGAGGAAGTGGGGAAGGGAGAGAGAGAGGGGAGGGAAAGGGAGGAAGAGGGGGAGGGGAAGAGAGGAAGAGGGGGAGGGGAGGAAGGAACAGAGAAGGAAGAGAGGGAGGGAGGGAGGGAGAGGGAAAGGGGGAGAGAGAGAGAGAGAGAAGACTGAGCTACATCTCTAGCCTTATGTAAAGAAAATGTGAATGGACGTCTTCAAGTAGTAAACCCAAAGCTATAACCTCTCCTCAGGAGAAATCCTCATCATTGTCTAAGACTTGTAGTGTCACAATACCATTTATATCATTTGTTGACTAAGAATGGTGACATCATATAGAATAGACATATTACTGAAGATGTGATGACAAACCTCTAGTTACAGTGTTCCTGATAAGGCCCTGGCCTTGGGGAGAATACCCTAGCCCCTGACTCTTACGCTACAACTCTCTCAATGGATAGTGCTATTTTAAAGTTCCGTTCCAGTAAGACACAGTTTGCTTTCCCCTGGTAAGGACTACAGTAGTCTTCTGTGCTTGCATGCATATGTCCCAACTTAATCCATAAAGGAAGCCGGTGACTCATCTCGGAGACCTCAGGTGGCTTCAGCATATTGACAGCATCACACTGCTAGGACTCAGCGAGTAGGGAATGAAGGCCCTGAATATGGCTGAGTAGGACATAGGTGCCAGAGGTTGGACGTTGTTGGGTTGCATGAAAATATAGGCATCTACTGATCATCAAGAAATTTCTTATATTATGTAGGCATAGATTTCTACTTGAAGCTTTAAGGAGTTTAAATCAGTCTGCAGTTGCCATTTTATACATGGCGTTGTGGGGACATTGTTTTTTCTCCAACCTCAAAATGCCTTTATGTACTCAGCTCTGCTGTCCAGAGAGCATGTTACTGCTGCTGTTTCTCTGTTCCAACTACTGTTGCTAGAAGAATCTTCATGTAAATCTCCTTGAGGAGTTAGTTATTTACTGACGGTGAATTCTTGAAAATATGTTTACTCTGTCAAGAGGTCCGGGTGGTTTGAAACTTTCGTTGTATCTTGCTCTGTTGCTCTCCAGACAGATTAAAGCAGTAAACAGTTGCATACTGTTTCTGTCAGATTTGTATCTTTTATTAATTTTTGGTTAGTTTGATATCATGTACCTGAAGTTGTGTTCATTCCTTTAATTATTAGGGCCTCTGTACATGATACAATGTATCTTGGCTAATCTACAGTTTATGTTCTAGTGTCTCTGACAGGTTTGAACAGTAACAGACTCTGGGCATTCAGCATACATATGTCTGTCCATCTGTTCATTTATTAAGTGTTTGCCATATTCCAATACCATGCTAGGATTGCGGAACACTCAAGAATGAGATTCTATACTTTCAAGGAACTCTCATTTTTGTAGAGAGCAAGAAGGTTAGTGAGTATAATTGTTATTTAAGTGTCCATTCACAAAGTTAAAATGGGGTTCAGAAGAACATCAGTGATGGTTATCCGAACTGTTCTTTGATACACATGTAGTACTCCTAATATGAACTGTCCTTATGTTCAGGAATAATCCTCAAAGAGGGCAAATCGAGCTTCAGAAGGTAGAGATAAAGGAGGTGAAAGGTGACTGTGCACGCAAAGGGAGTTCACATGGGCAATACCTGTGAAGAGTAAGGTTAGAGACAGAGACCAGCAGGGAATGAGAAAGAGACTTTAAGGTTAGATGATTTTATTAGGAAATGCTGGATCAGGCAGGTAGACCTGAGCTGTGTACGAAAGCTCGCTGAGCCTGAGCCAGTGAGCACCCTCCCCACACGGATCTGCTTTATTCCTGCTTGAATTTCTGCTCTGACAGACTGAGGAATGACTGAGTCTGAGACTCTGACAGACTCAGGAATGGACTTAAATGCGAACGTGTGAGTTAAATAAACCCTTGGCTCCACAAGTTGCTTTTAGTCATAATGTTTTATCACAGCCACAGAGAAGCCAAGTAAAAACATAGCATTTTGGTGACCTCAGCAGAGCGAAGACTCTGAATTGACTGCTGAGAGATGGGTGTAACTAAGGAGACAGTTGGGAATATTCAAGAGAACAGATAATTGATTAGATAGTGAAGCCAAAGAAAAATCTATGACAGTGACATTAGTACAACAGTGACATCCATATTCCCCACTCTGCTTGGGGAATTAAGTTAATTATGAGGCTTTATAGATAGAAATCTTTCTTTTGTGGGCAACAAAGCTCGACTAGAGTCAGCTTAAGAAAAAGGAATGCATGTGCAGCTGGGTAAACTGAGTTTGCACACAGAGATATAGGAGCTGAAGGCTTAGCACACTGGGCTAGGACACTATCTCTCCCACCCCTGCTTGTCTCTGCTTGGCTTTATCTATGATAAACATGATGAACATGACAAATATGTACCCTTGGCGTTTGTAGAAGAAAGACAGCTTCTCTTATACATAGGCCTGTATGAACCATGGGCTCATCCTCGATCAATGGAGACGTGAGAGCAGGCCAAGATCAACTATTTTGTCCTGCAGCCAGAGGAGAGGAAATGGTGCTCAATGTACTGAGTGGCTCAAGGTAATAGCCATCACGGTTCACACTAGATGCTGTTGACCAAGAGAGAAAGCAAACAACGTTAAGAGGCTTTCAACCAAGATCTGATTCGGAAATCTGAGCTGCACGGCATCAAGCTTCTAAGCACATTCCAAGTGTCATAATATTTTATTGGCATCAGCATTCTTGAGAGATAAGGTGCTTGGCAAACAGCAGATGGTTCCCATACAGAGGGCTAATCAATTCAAACAGCAGCCAGCATAAGAAAGTGAAGTACGCACGGGCGTGAGAACAGTTCTGACACAAAGGCTCTCCTTGGATCTCACCAGGAGAGAGAAACGGCCCAGAGAGAGGTCTGGCCATCTGCATCATCTCCCACTTCATGGTTCAGCTCATGGACTGTCCCGCTCCTGTGGAACTCACCAGGTTTCTGCAGATTTTCCATCTGAGTACCTTTGCCCGCTTCTTAGACCATTTTGGAAACTCTGACTCCCTCCCCAGTTCTCAAGTCACATTCAGGACCAGTCTTCCGAAAGGCTTGATTAATTCTCCACACAGTGTTTGAGGCCTGCCACCTGAATTAGCACCTGGATTGCAGGCTCCTTGAGGACAAGTGACATGGCTTATTCACTCCTGAGTACTCCAGAGTACTTGATGTTGAAGCTCATATTAAACTCTTTATAGTTTCATTAATCTGCTTTTAATCCTGGGGTGAATGGAGTAATGTTTCTTGAGGGAGAGAAAAAGTATTTACCACTGATACATAAAAACACGTTTACAAACCAACAACACACACTGAGAAAACCAGGGCAAAGGGAATTACTCTGATAGTCACAGAACCACCCAAGGTCTGTGACCAAGGTCAATGCCATTGTATTGGAGGTAGATTCAAATGATATAACCCCAGTGACTTTAGGCACTTAAAAAAAAGATTCTATAGTGTTAGTAGCACACAATAAAGTGACACTCACATAATTCAGGTAGGCCAGCACCTTTGTTTGCTAAGATGAATTTAAAAAAAAAATTCTTAGAAATGTCCATACTTTTCAGAGCTATATTTCTGCTTCTAAATGTTTACCTGAAGATCGCATGAGCTGAACGAATAGGTTTTGCATAAAGCAAATGACCTGACTGATTCTGACTTATTGTCCAGAAGACGTTCTGAGAGAGAGAGAGAGAGAGAGAGAGAGAGAGAGAGAGAGAGAGAGAGGATTTATGTGTGGTCCCTTCCTATCTGTCTGACTTAGAAGTAAGAAATCCTTGACAACTGGACCGAAGCCTGCAGTGATGTGGTAGTTAGGCCTCTTCCTTTCCTTGGATAGAGGATGCTCTACCTGGCAGGCCTTCGCCTGGACCTTCTGCTGTGATCCTTCCTGTTTCTTGTGCCATTTTTGGTCACTTTTGAGGTCCTGAAGATCTCGGGAAGGTCTGATATATTGTGCTGAACTGGCTAGTGGTGGGCCACAGACAAGAAGGAGCTGTGTTTCATTACCTATAAGGCTACTTTTCAATGCTAACACACTCATCAACTCATTTATCCACTTAGTTGTTCCGATATCCACCCTGTCCACACACCCGTTCATCCAAACACCCAACGGTAGTCAGACTTCTTTGTTAGCTGTGCTGGGTGCTTGAGGAAAACAGTTCAAGGGAGCAGAGACTTGGGCTTTCAGTTTCAGAGATTTTGGTTCATGGCTGGCTAGCTCCACTGTTTCTGGGTTCATACAGCAGAACATCATGGCAGCAGTCACTTTGGAGCAAATTGCTTTCATTGTGGAGGGGAAGGTGCAGGGAGGGGAACAAGCAGGGGCCGGGGCCAAGGTCACATTCCCAGTAATGTCCTCTTGCTGCTCTTTTTCACAGTTCCCGCTGATGTGGAAACCTAAGGGTTCTTTGGAGAGTCACTTGTGTTGGATAGTGCTTTGCTGGGGCAAACACATGCAGTGGTTTTCCCGAAGTGGACACAGGTGAAAGGCTGAGGCAGACTCATGAAGGAAGGTTTAGCTGAAGCAGACACAGGAGAGAGGGTGTTCTGCTAAAACAAGCACGTGAAAGGACCTCTGATGAAGGATTCTTTGCTCACGAAGCATGTATTGGACCACCTTACATTGTGTAGTGGATCTCCATTTGTTGAGACTCCATAGATGTTTGGAGGGATTATGAAAAGGGCTCAATGGACAGTGATGGAGGCTGAGCTCGGCTTGATTATGGAGCTAGCTGTGCAATGCTTGTTGGTCTCTTGTCTTCACTGATCTTCAGTTCACTGAGAACTGCACTGGCAAGAACTTCTCCTGGAGTCCCTCGGGATCCCTCCTGCCAACTCGTGCCAGGCAGAGGCTGAGACCTGGCTTTCTCTGTTAGGTAGTACCACTGCTAATTCGTGTTTGCTCTCCCAACTCTACTGAACAGGACTGCTGATAAATCCGCAAAGTGTTTGCAAGTTGATCGAGCTGCCCTTGCTGACCTGTGGACTGAACTGCCCTGCAGATTTCCAGACAACACAGAGGAGGGTTGCTCCAAAGAACCTTTCTAAACAGGTCCACTTCCACCTATCCTGTCTTCTCCACTACTTCTGGTGAGTGGTGGGCTACAAAGGAGGTTAAAGCATTTAAGAACCATCATTAAAAATAGGTACTGAAAAAAAATTAAAGTTACATCCAGCTAGCTGTTCAAATAATCTATTCAAAGTCTGAATCAATCAGCGGATTCAATGTTTTTTTCTTTTAATTAATGGAATCCATCAAAGGGTTAAACCACTGATGACGCATGCCCTTATGACCTGGAAACACCCTTGTAAACATATGAGCTGACCTTACTATTTCTTAGGTATTTCTAAACCCAATCAAATAGGCAATTACTATTACCCATGTGATCAGCCTAGTGAAGGAGCTGTCCGTCCAAATGCTCACTGGTCTATTCACTTACTCATTTATCTGTGCATCTAATTAAACTGCCTTCTGCCCTTCTCTTCAGGCTTCGTGCCAGCTACTGTGCTGGGTGTTAGGTCTATCCGGGTAATGGGCACGGTCACTCTCACTAAGCTACACACGACGCACGTGCATAGTGGACTAGAAAATGGACAGTTGAGTGACTCCTCTGGAGATGAACACACACAGAGTTCCGAAGCCTAGGGTGGGGAGGGATGTACCCTTCCCAGATGGAGGATCCAAACAGAAAAGCCTGCTTTCACACTTTAACCTAACAGGAGGAAAGGGGGCGTGGGGTGGGTGGGTATTGAACAGAAATAAGAAGCACCAGAGGAACCATAAAGACAAGATGTCTGGGTTTGTTGGTTCAAGAAGAGGACAAGGACCCAGGACGGCAAAGGGGCAGCATGAGACTTGTTCATCCGAGATGCTTGGGCTTTATCTGAGAGGCAAAGGAGGAACGCATCGGAAAGTTTAAGGGAGGGGATATTTGAATGTTTTTGAGGGGCGCTGTACCCCCGTTATTTGCAGACTTCATTTAGGTTACCTTCGTATATGTGTATATTCTAGGACGCTTTTACTGTATTAGTCTGACGGCCCAGACTCCCCTAGTTTTAGTTCTCCCTCCCCATACTCCCCTTGAAAAGCCAGACAGACTGGTAGCAGGCAGGTAGGCGGATTGGAGGCTCAAGGCTAATCAAGGCACGGTGTAGTGTCTTATTACAAGGATACAGAGCTAAACTGTGAGAGTAGGAGGAAGACAGGAGACAATAGTCAAAGGATGCTACCAAGACCCCATAGACAGGATCCAGTATCTTCCAAGAGCACGTAAGCAACAGGGGCATTGTATGGTGGGGGCCAAGGAGGCACTGGGGAAAATGAAGGGTTTCTGACTTTAGCTAGTTGACACCTAGATGCTGTACTGAATGCAATGGCTCTTCTGTCTTTGCCACACTTCCTCTAGGAGCCTGCTCCACATCTAGCCCTTATCTGCGGCCTATCCTTCTTATTCCAGTTCATCTCTTTGAGGGCTTCACAAGTAGCCGGTGCAGATAGACCAGGCAGCACCACTGTAACAGGTCCAGTGCTGACAAAATTTCCCAAGGAATAAATAACTTCTCCAACATCAAGTTCTCAATCTGGTCCCGGGTCCCACTTGTCCTTGCCTGGAAGGTTTCTGAACGGAGTCTGGAGTCTGTACTTTATCCGACAACATTGTGTCGAGGGAGTCCCCATTTTGTGTTTTCTGTTCATTAGCTCATCTCTTATGCTCTGGTTGTATCTTTTTTTAATTCATCTTCTAGGCCCAGCTTCAATGGCAATTGCTCTAGGAAGTCTTTCTTAAGCCCCCACATGCCCCGGGTGCCATGGGTTAGGGCCCTACATCACACAGACTTTGGGAGGGCTGGGAGTCAGTCCCTCAGTGGTGGGAGCCACATCGCTTCTCCTCCCCAGCAGTGCGGGCTCACTCAGTACCCGTATTGTGTTTGTTCTCATTCTTTTTCTCAGCATTTTCAAACGCTCCTCACCAGGATAGTTAATTCCTTTGGTGGCGTGAAACTGTTGTTCATTTCTTTGCCACGAATGGTAACTGTGACTGTTGGGGGGGGGGTCACACGCAGAAAATTCTCTTAAGTATTAGAAGCTCATAAGCATGGCCTGAAGCTCTCGACACTCTCCTGTTCTCTCGGATGTCTCTGGCTGCTGCAGGCTGCACATTTGGGTCTGGAAATGGGATGCTTTGAAGGAGCTATAGGAAAGGAAGCAAAGCCTCCTGCTTCCCGCTTGGGAATGGGACTTGTGCCTTTAAGACCTGTCTTGGGAAATCAGCCTAAGCAATATAATTGAGATGAAATTACCCCATATCACACCCACACATTCATTATGAGATTCCTTATTGACACCTTGACAATTTGTTTCAGAAGACATTATTGCATATTCCTCCCTCCGGAATAGATACAGATGCATATAGACATACGAGCCCACACATAATGTATATGCATATCAGTGTGTTTTTATTATATAATTATACGAGGCTATCAATCAGTTTTCATTTGGAACTCTTTGCATTTATAGTTCAGGAAGTTATTTAAAATCGAGAGGTGGAGAAGAGAGCCTCCTAGAAGAACTAAAGAGGCAGGATTGGGTTGAGTAACCCAGCACGAGCAGCTTTGCTGTCTGAGGTCTGCCCCTCCCTAGAACACGCTCACACCACACACACACACACACACACACACACACACACACACACACACACACACTTCTTCATTACTATGGATTTTGCTATCCGTGGGAATCCAGTCCCTAGAAGCACCTGCAGGGGAGGACATGGGACACCTCCTCCGTGTCCTATGGGGCAATCCCTTCTGCTGAGTTTAAGGAAGATGTTTTTGGCAGCGATGATCTCAAAGGGCCAGCCAGTGCTAGCCAGACTCAAACCACAGATAGCTCTGTGAACATCAAACAAAATATGTTAGCACGAAAGTGAGAATGTTGGTTCTGTGCGCTGTGGAGCACCGGGGGAGAACTGGGATATTCACAGGTACACAGAGGTAGCCTGTTTTCTTTACGTAAAAGCACAAAGTGAAAATAAACACTGTATGTCAATGTGTGTCAGTAGTCTGTCGTTTTTAACAAAATAACAGACATTAATAACTTATGGGTGTTACTTATTTTGCTGCTGATTTCAGTCCTTGGCTCCATTGCTTCTGGACCTAGAGTGGGGCAGAACATATGTGCAAAGTCTATGACTGGGGCTACTCACCTCATGGTAGGGCACGACAAGTTACAGTCTTCAGTGACCTCCTTTTCCCAGCCAGGTCCCCCCCTTATGTTTCTAGAACCTTCTCAAATGAGCCCTCTTCTGTTCATGGTTGACATCAATCATATAGGCATGAAATCCAAGGATTCATTAATAGAGAGCCCGCTCCTGGTGTCAGCGAGGAGCCTACTTGCTTCCTTGGCGACAGTAACTGTTTCTCAGCAGAGTCTGTGTTTAGTGACTGCATGCTCAGGGCCATCTAAATGATGATCTCTACAAATCCTTGGGAGTCACCCCTGTACAAAAGAGTGATAAAAGATTTAAAGCCATCCTCATGACCATTAAAGATTCATAGTAGTTGAAATTGTATTTAAAGGATTTAACAGCTCTTCCCTGGCTTTCATTGACGGATGTAGTGTTGAATTTGTGTGTGTGTGTGTGAGAGAGAGAGATAATGTAGATAGGTCTCCGGTCCAATTGCACTTATTCACATCAAGGATGCAGAATGACAGCATTCTGATTTGTGGGATGTGGGGGTCTGTGTGGCTGGAGCAGGTTTGGATGATGCTTCAAGCACACAGCACAGCAAACAGACGAGAGCACATGGCAGACAGGAAGACCGATCCAGGCTCATTGCCCCTCACCAAGCTGACCTCTGAGAAGCTCTGCTTCTCCGATCACTGCTCTTGGGGTTACACGTGGCCCTGTGCTGGTTGGTTTTTTTTTGCCAACTTGTCACAACTAAAGTGAGCCGGGAAGAGAGACCATTAACTGAGGAATTGCCCTCATCGGATTGGCATGTGGGTATGTCTGGGGGAGCATTTTCCCACCTTGATTGGTGTACAAGGATCAATGTGGGCAGGCAGTCCTAGATGCTATAAGAAACCAGGAGGAGCAAGTCATAAAGAGCAAGTCAGTGAACAGCACTCCTTAATGATTCCAGCTTCTGCTTGAGTTCCTACCCTGGCCTCAGGAATTAAATGTGATCTGGACACAAAGCCAAATCCGCACCTTCCTTCCCCAAGTCATTTTGGGTCACGGTGCTTATCCAAGCAACAGGAACCAGACAGGGACAGCCATCCTTAGTATATTAGCTGCTTTACTCTGCCTCTATAATGGTCATAGCGACCGTGGTGTTGTGGAACCATAGCACACGCAGTCAGACCCCACACTACTTCAGGTGGCCTTTTGAAGATTACAGGTAAAAGTCCTTGTGGATATAAGAGATCATCTCCAGATGTTATGTTTGCCCCAGAGCCCAATAGCTGAGGGGTTAGACCCCACACATTAATTCATACTACACTGATGGAGACGTACAAGTCACTTCTCCTCTCTACACCTTTTCTCATCAGTGATTTTACTGGTGGCTTTCTCATGACAAACGCATCCACAAAACAGAAAGTCAGCCACATTGAGTACCATGAGGTGAACAAATAAGGAAGGAGAATGACAAAATCCTCCAGACCCTAGTCTGGCAGATTCTAGCCTCCCTGTTAAATGAGGATAGCTAAGGACCTTATGTCCCTAGATATCCAGCAAGTGTCCTAAGGCCCTCATGTCCCTAGATATCCCCAGCAAGTTGGGGACAGTGACCGAGTTGGCAAGAAGGAGGCTGGGTTGTTTCAGAGTGTCAGGAGACAAACTCTTTTCGAGTCAAAAATCAAAGGAACAAAGCTGAAAGGCCTGTGTATCCCCACAGCTGTGTTCGCTGACACCAGGAGCCAGGCAGTATAATGACCTATTTACCCATATTAACTAATACAACCCTGTGATGACTTCTTGCTTTATAAATGTAGGTCATGAGATGTTGCGTGACTACCTCAAGGCTACAGGGCTGGAAGCCAGGGTATAAGCAAGGTAACCAAGGAAAGACTGAAAAGCGCCCCCGGGGTCACATTCACACTGTTGTCTGGAGCCTGTACTGCGATCTCTGTGGGCATTCAAGGGGAAGAGACATCTTTGGCCTTTAGCACTCTGGACTGTGTAGAGGTGTAAGATCCTAAGTATCGGTTCTCAACCTGTGGGGCACGGCCCATCTGGAGGCCGAATGGCCCTTCCACTGGCACATGTCAGATATCCCTGCATGTCAGATAGTTACACTAGGATTCGTAACAGTAGCACCGTTACAGTCATGAAGTAGCAACGGGATAATTTTACGGTTGGAGAGTCGCCACGGCATGAGGAGCTGTACTAAGGTCTTGAAGCGGTAGAAAGGTTGAGAACCCCTGAAAAGAGACCCCGTGAAGGAGGTATGTTTGCGTGGCTGAGACCCCCTAGCTCCTCGCTCGCAAGGCTGTGTTCTCTTGTTCCTGTTCTCTGGTTCCTCTATCACTACTTTTGTCTGCAAAGGCTCAAAGGACGCTGAGCTTTCAAGGTTACTCATGCTCAGCCAGCTCCGCACTGAGCCGGGAAGCACAGGGCGCCTTTGCCATTTTCATCCAGTGCGTCTCTGCCCAATGTTCTTCCGTCACCAGCAACCCTTGAACTCCATTAAGTTCTCAGGAGTAGCCTGTCCGCGAATCTGTCCCTTCTCTACATCACCCATCTGGCTAACGCCGCTGCAGACGCCAACCAGCCTTGGGTTCCATTGGTATGGGTCGTTAGGAAGCCTTGTAACCACAGTGATTTGTTTAAAGCTTACACGTGTTCTCCTCCTGGCTCTAGAGCAAACAGCCAAAGGAGGGTCTTATTTCCAGAAAAGACTATTGATTTTTTTTCCTTTCTGCACATTATCTGCACATAGTAGGCCCCCAGTTCCGGATATATAAGTTATCAATAGAGAGCAATTGCACACAGTGAACACAAGTCATAATGATACTGGTTAGCAAATTTAACCAAAAACAATGATACAGAACATTAGTTTTTCTTTCTTTTTTTTTAAAGATTTATTTATTTATTATATATAAGTACACTGTAGCTGTCCTCAGACACACCAGAAGAGGGCATCTAATCCCATTTCGGATGGTTGTGAGCCACCATGTGTTGCTGGGAACTGAACTCAGGACCTCTGGAAAAGCAGCCAGTGCTCTTAACCACTGAGCCATCTCTCCAGCCTAGTTTTTCTTAATTTGTTTTAAATTTTAAGCTCATGGGTATTTTGCCAGTTTGTGCACCAAATATATGCCTGGAGCCTGTGGAAGCCAGAAAATGATTCTGGAACTTCGATGAGCCACAATGTGGGTGCTGGGATTGAACCTGGGTCCTCTAGAAAAGCAGCCAGCGCCCCTAAACACTGAGCTGTCTTTCCAGCCCAGCGCTAACTTTTCATACATTTCCCAGGGCATAGCCACAATATCTGAGAACAAAATGCTTGGATTGTGACTGACACGATATGCATGCATTGCCCTCCCTCCCTTATCAATGGGATAGCCAAATTTTCAATTAAATATAGTATTAAATTAGATATATATAGTATTGCATGCTCATTGGCATCTAAAAGGCTTTGCCAGATAGCTTGGCGTTTTTACTTTGTCCGGGGGTGTTCTCTTCTAAAGGAAGGAGAGGGTTCTGAAAACACAGGCTATTTCTGCGTGGAATGAACTCTCTCAGCGTTTCACAGGGTGGATACGAAATGCCCCCCCCCCCGCACAAAGAGCCCCCTCATATTCTGAAGGTTGACGCCGGGCTCGTGGCCAGCCTCGACAGGCCCTGAGGGCTGATGGGATGATGGAGGTATTACCTTTATCAATGGATGTCTTTGAAAGGCTTATCCTATCTGGCCCCTCGGGATCACCTCTCTTTTTCCTGACTGCCATAGGTGAACAGGACTCGTCTACCACATCTGTCCTGGTGGACTGAAACGCAGAAACCATGAGCCCAAATAACTCCTTCTTCCAGGAAGTTGTTTCTTGGCTGTTTCTCAGCAATGAACAGCAGCTAACATGCCACGGTCAGCCCCCCGGAGAAACTTCGGCAACCCCAGGGTTGCCTCAGCTTCCGGGCAGGGAAGAGGCTAACTGCTAAGGTATTACCCTGTAGTTGGTAGGTATCTAAGAGGGTTAGAGTCAGTCTGCTGGGATGCCTGATTGTTTTTTCTTAATTTAAGTTCGTGATTGACTTATGTGCACTGGTACTTTTAAGAGCTTCGAATCTAACACAGTGAGAGTTCAGAACACATGTAAATGGCTTCCCAGAAAAGGGAGGGGAAAAAAACGCGACCATAATCTTTTTTAATGGCTGCAAAATGTGGTAAGGATAGATCATGAGCTCTCTGCATGGGGCCCTCGTCTGATCTCAATCCAGTATTGTAATTTAGACATGACTTTTTATTTAATTTCTGACTGGGAAAGGGAAATTAGGAAGCAGCATTATCGCCACCGCTTCGTTATAATGAAAGGCATTTCACAGCGCCAGCCCTGGAGTTACCTCAGAACTTCTTTTATGAGGCGGATGTTGACTCGGGTTGTAGAAGAGTTTTCCCACACTCGGGTTGCTCGAGGAGCAGAAAACCTAAGCAAAGTTTTTAATTAGAAGCCGGTTTAGGGCTCAGGTGGCTGACGGGCTGGCGAACAGGGGAGGCAAACAGAAAGAACTGGAGCCAGGCGGCCACTGAAAGCTGTAAAACCTGGTGAGGTTGCTGCACCTTTGCTTACATGTAACTAACTGTTCCCTTCACTCTCCCAAGCCTGCCTGTTGGTTTAATTTTTAAATCAGGGGGATTTATCCCATCTGTAATTAACCCTTGCATCTGGCCAGAGCCTCGCTGCCTCCCGCCTCTTCCCCTGCCTACTCCTGGACACTAAATACATAATGGTTTGATAAATATTTAAGCAGTGATGAGGGAGATAATGTAAGCACTCCATTAGAGCCGCCTGCCTGCGCTGGCAAGGGGGATGAAAGGCGGTGGTGTGGATGGAGCGCTAGAATCACAGGCAGCTCAGCGGGCTCCTGACCGCAGAGGGCAGGGAGCACAGCGCTCCAGTACAGGAAGGCAGGCATCCGAAGCTCCGGAGCCTTCTCTCCCAGGGGCCCTCCCTCCACTCACCGCCATCACCGCGGGGCAGCTCACCACTGAGAGAGATAGAATTGCTGTACTCTGGATGGTGGACCGCATGCAACCAGCTTCCTCGACGGAGGAAATTGGCATCACCTTTGAGGACAGCCTGCTGCTCACTTCTATACCAGGGTGGCCCCAACCCACAGTTTGACCAGGATAATCCCAGGTTCTGTCAGTTGTCCCCGACAGTGGTCAATAGTGCCCACAGTCACCTTTTTAAGATTGATGTATTCTCTGACAGTTGCCTCCACGGACGTGTAGCACTGCATTCTGCTCACACGTATACTGTGGTACCACCCTCCTGTCCTCACCTGCCGTCCAGTGAGTGAGCCTTCCACTTCACCCCTGCTTGTTCTGTGCTTTTGCTAAGACCTGCTGGGTTTAACCAGAGCCATTCACAGGGGCATGGGTGTGAAGCTGTCCATGGGAGCAATAACTCACCAGTGTCTGTGTCACTCACAACAATGTGTTTCTCTCCTCTAGCGGCAGCCTTTGACTTCCTGTTTAATACCTTAGCCTGAACACTAAGTTCTGTGGTGATCCCATCTGTGACTCTTCAATAAAATCCTTCAGAATGAAGAAGAGATGAGTGGGCAGGGGACAATAGCAGCAGTGATTGTCACGTGAGATACGCTGTGTAAAGCTATATAGGGCTCAGACATCCTACTGCAGAAGACATTCACAACATACACACTCCACATATACACACGCCACATACATACACACCACATATACACTCCACATACACACATGACACATACATACACACCACATACACACACCACATACACACACCACATACACACACCACATACATACAACAGACATACAACACACACATACATAATACACATAGCACATACAACACACAATGGACATACTACACACACTTATACACACACAACATACATACAACACACGCACTTATATACACACAATAGACACAACACACACAACAAACTCACATACCACATACACACACAACACACACACTAATACACACACAACATACACAATATACATACAACATACTCACATACTGCATACACATATAACACACACACAACATATACACATACCACATACACACACAACACACACACTAATACACACACAACATACACAACACACATACAAAATACATACCGCATACAGATATAACACACACCCAATAGACACACTAGAATACATTTATACACATACAACATATACACAATATACACACACAATACATAAAACAACACACAACACACACATACACAACACACACAACATGCACAAAGAATACATACACACATAACACACACAGCAGGTACACTACACATATACTTATATATGCACAACACATACACAACATACACACACACAACAATACAACACACACAACACACAGCACACACACATACACACACAACTGTCACACTACACACACACTTAAACACACACATATACACACACCACACATACACAGAGTGTGTCAGCTTTCTGTCACATGATATAATCAATTTATAAAAAAGAAAAGATTTACTTCCACTCATAATTTTAGATTTCAGCCATGATTGCCCGGCCCTGTTGCTTTAAGCCCATGACAGCAGAGAATGCACCCAATGACCCAAACACTTCCTCAGATGCTCCACTTCCAAGGCTCCACCCTCTTTCTATAGGACATGGGTCTTTAGGGGACACTTAGACTAGATCATAGCACACAGAGAATTGTCTTTTGGCTTCTGTAATCCTCTTACTCTTTATCATACATCTGTTTGGCCTCCTGAAAACTCCCACTTGATTCTAACATCAGCAAACATGTTTAGCACCACTGGCTCCTTCAGGGTTCAGTCAGTCCCTTCAGGCCTTGCCACAGTTCCCAGCTCTGTGCGTAGACTGGATTTATAGAATCAATGCGTCAACCACAGTCATTCATATTTTGCTACATCTCTCCCTAGCTCAGAAGGTAGTCATTTTTTCAAAGATTTACTTGTTTTATTTGTGTGTATGGGTGTTTTGCCTGCATGTGTTTAAGCACACAGTGTGCGTGCCGGGTGGCTGCAGAGGTCAGAAGAGGGCACCAGATCCCCTGTAACTAGAGTTATAAATGCTCATGCGCCACCAGGTAGGTGCTGAGAACCAAACCTGCATCTTCAGTGGAACAGCCTTGCTCTTGATCACTGAGCCATCTCCCCAGACCCATCACTATGGCGACTTAAAGATCTGTCCTTACCCAAGATATCAGTCATGTCTGATCAGGCTGTTGGCAAAGGACTCTCCTTTATATGCAAACATCTCCAACGTGAGTCAAGGACGACCTTCACACGTACTCTCCTTCAGCACCTCCTTCTGCTCTCTAGCTGTAGCTTTCAGAAAGAAAGGATTAGACATTGAAAACCCTGAATGGGGTGGGGATGGAGGATGGGGAGATGGGTCAACAGTAAAGAGCTTCCCATACAAATGAGAAGGCCTGCATTAGAATCCCTAAACCCATGTAAAGTAAGGCAGAGTACTGCGTGTCTAGAGTCTGGGTGTTTTTACAACGACATGGGCAGTGGAGACAGGAGAATGCCTGGACTCTCTTAAGCCAGCTAGCAAACCACAAAGAAGAAACTCTGTTCCAGACAAGGCAGAAGGCAAGACCAATACCCAGTGCTGTCCCCTGACTCCTATCCTATCCATCCACTGAGGCATAATGTACCATCACCCGCACACATAAACATGGACATATATATATATATATCACATAAACATACACATATATATATGAAACACACACATAAACATATACATATATACATCACACACACATAAACATACTCATATCACACACACAGACACACACACACTTCAAAATGGTCTCTATTATTCACTCAATTCACCTTTTCTGTTTCTTCCCTTCCATATATGTATGTATGTGTTATCTATTATCTATCTATCTATCTATCTATCTATCTATCTATCTATCTATCTGTCTATGTGTCTATCTATGTATCTATGTATCTGTGTGTGTATCTATCTGTCTGTCTGTCTATGTATCTGTGTGACTATGTATCTGTGTATCTATGTATCTATGTATCTATCTATGTATTTATGTATCTATCTATCTATCTATCTATCTATCTATCTATCTATCTATGTATCTGTGTGTATCTATCTATCTGTCTGTCTGTCTTTCTATGTGTCTATGTGACTATCTATGTATCTGTGTATCTATGTATCTATCTATGTATCTATGTATCTATCTATCTATCTATATCTACCTACCTATCCATTCAATGATACATTCAATAGACATTCCTGAATATGGTGTGCTGGGCTAATCCTATTCCCACTGTGACCTGGAAAACTCCCATAGAAGTCTCTGTTTTCTCATGATCAGGACAACTGAAGAGAACATTATACTGCTAGTTACAAAAACACCACTCAAGGCCTCCCTGTCCGGCAGGTTATAAATCTGCGTGTCTGCCTCTTTCAAACTCCCAGAGGATGAATCTGGAGGCTGAGGGTGGAAAGTGTCCCCAGGGGATTCACACCCTCAAATCTATTTGTGCATCGACCTTCTCTCTTGCCTCAGCTTCCAGCTCAGACTAGGCCTAATGCTTGTGGACCTCTGCTCCTCTGGGGAGCCTCCTGAGGCCAGCCCAGCTGCCCCAGCCCACCAGGCTATGGGCCCCTATGGCCTTGACGTCAGCCTCCTTCCTTACTACAGTGTCCTTGGGGCTTTTACAGGCTACTAGCTCTATGGCAATCTTCAGATGTCTGCAGAACTGCAGGCACTTGGCTATGAGCTGTGTGTTATCCAGGGTGAGGGTGTGCCTGTTTGTGTATACAATGTACACTCTGATCTTATGCATACATCTCACCTTTCCCCACTTTCTGTAATGCCCCCCTCTCTTAGTTCACTGATACCATTGCAAATGGCTGGTTGTAGAAAGTTAGTTTTGGTGTGCTCGGAGATTCAGATATCAGATCCTTTAAATTCCATGGACCTTTGTTCCAAAACAATAGCCAGATGCAGCTAGTACAGGCACACTGCTGCGTTACTGTTATAAACAGGAAGCCAGTGACCAGATACTCTGTTCTTATCTGAGAAGTCAGCTGTTCTGGCCTTTGGGATGACTGCCCAGCTTGCACTGAGTTCAACCAATGGAGGAAGATGGATGGGAAAAGGTCACTTGTGATTATGAAGCAAAAACCACATCCAAGAGAACAAACAGAAGCAGGATGGCATATAGTCTAGGTCAGGCTGACCCAGACTCCAATGATGAGCAGGTTGACTGGGCATGCTCTTATCCACTTAAGTCTCAGTTTCTTTACACTTAAAATGGGGCTAGTGGATTCTCATCCTAGGGTTGTTGAGAGCTAAAGATAAGGGACCTGGTCTTAGTATAAGTGCCCATCTCAATGAAAGTGCCCCCATGATGGCAAGTCTTATTATCAGATGGGATACAAGTACGAGGCTCCCTCTCTGTACAAGAGTTAAGACCTTCCGGGACCAGGGAGTCCAGCAGATCCTGGGTAGCTCACCTTGAGCTGCACCTTTTTGGGAAGACAGGCACAGACTCCTTCCCCAATGACTTGTCTGGGTGATGATGTGAGAGGGTGGGAACTGGAGATGTGCTTATAGCTGCCGATGGGTGGAATTGTGGTCTGAACGTGTATATCCCCCCAAGTTCATAGGCTGGCATCCTAACCCCCATATGATGGGGTTTGGAGGTGGTAACTTCAGGAGGTGACTAAGGTTACATAAGGTCATTAAGACGAAGCCCCCCTGGTAGGATTAGTGCCTAAAGCACCAGGACTTCTCTGTCCTGTGAACACAGTAAGTAAGACACTGTCTACAAGGCCCAAAGAGGGCCCTTCTTTGAACCTGTGAACATGAGTAATTTGATCTTGGTTTATGTTCCTCCTCTGAGTAGTAGACCCTTAAGCAACTCTGGGCTGAGCAAAGCAGTGTGCACACCTAGGAACCACCTTGAATACCAGCCACTACTTCCTCCCACAGCATCTGAGTAACCGGGAGTCTCCACAGTGGTGACCCAGCTCTTGCCCCAAAGCACTATTACGTGAAGAGAACCCCTCCCTCCCAGGACTCCAAGGGGCATGGACTGAACCAGATGTAAAGTTCTCAGCCACAGTACCCATAGTACTTTTTTTCTTCAGTGTGGCAGGAAGATGGAGGGCAGATCTTGTGGAACAGGAAAGAACCTGCCCAGAGCTGTGAAAGATTGAAGCCTTTGCTTTCTGGTTAGACATTGCTAGTGTAAGAGAGAACTGAGCCCTCGTGTCTGTTCAGAGCCGTGCCCTTCCCTACCTGTGGGAGTCCAGGTAAGTGTGGGTCCTTTTGTGTGTAGTTTCTCTGACACCACTGACTGCTTATTAAACAAGGTGACTGCTGTTCTGAGTCTAGGCTGAGAACCTAGTTTTGACCTGAAAGATTGGACTACTCATTTCTAGTTTCGAAGTAACAGGAAACCAAATCTGAATTCCCCTTGGATCTGACCAAGCTTGTGGGTTTTTTTAGGAGCCTGCTGCTGGACTGAAAATTGGACAAGTCTGGTCTACCAGACCCTACCTGCCTCCCCGAGCAGCCTGTCAGGGCCCTCCCCGTATCCATAACGTTTGTAGTTGCTTCCCGTGGCCACCTCCAGACAGTGCTTCTTAACCCATGGATCATGACCTCTTTGGAAGTCACAAATCAGATTTCCTACATATCAGATATTTGCATTATGATTTATAACAGCAGCAAAATTACAGTTATGAAGTTGCAATGGATTAATTTTATCATTGGGGGCCACCATGAAGAACTTCATTAAAGGGTCACAGCGTTAGGAAGGTTGAGAACTGCCCTAAGCTTTGAGCCATTCCTTCAGCCACCATGATCTACATGGGTAGAGTTTTAATTTCTAGGCGGAGACTTTCTCCCTAAAAGAACCTGATAGCTAGAGTCCTTTTAGCCTATGATATTCCATGAGGCTGTAATGTCCACTTCCTTCGTAGGTTAATTGTATCTTGATTGGGGCAGTATATTAACTCCAAATAGTAAACTTTGCAGGGTTTGTGGGCATCAAGAAGAGATGGGGATCTAGCTCAGTGGTAGAGCACTTGCCTAGCAAGTGCAAGGCCCTGGGTTCGGTCCTCAGCTCGGGGTGGAGGCGGGGGGTGGGGGGAGATAAGCAGGTGGGTGACGTCCTCCCTGACAAGTTCTGGCTGGAGTCTCTCCACACTTCAAACACTAGCAGTTGGCTTCATGGCATCCAAGAAAGTGCTTGCTACCTGCAGTGAAATAGCCTACTGTTTAGGGAGGGAGGAGGTGGTAGGGAGGGGGAAGAGGGGGGTGACAGTAAGGACGTATAACTCGGTAGGGTCAGGGGTGGGAGTAAGTTTTCTCTAGCTGCATGATGCACCTGGATCAATAAACAGGTTTCTTTTTAATTGTTATTCATTTTACAGCTCAATAAAGCTTAATTATGAGAAAGCAGGAAGAGAAGCAGAAGCCATGCTCGCATAATATCGCCTTCCTTGCAGCAATTCCTGCGGGGCCCTCACACTTGCGTTGCAGTGTAGAACAAACCAAATTACGGGGACTATTCAAAATTCATTTAAAAACATCATCGAGGAACAACATCGTAATAAAAGCACGATGAAGACAAGCTTGGGTTGTTAATTTGTAGTGCTGTGAGCGTTCGGGGGTTCTGGATGGGTATGTGTGAATGTGGGAGCACACGTGGTGTAGTTTAATTGGTGCTGCCTGGAGTCATGGGGTGACGGAGGGTTAGCAGGTTTGAGGCAAAGGACTGGACTGACCCAAAAGGGATGTGGAAGGAGTTAGGGGCTACTTGGAGTTGTCTTATCTCTGGTTTGGTCTAAGGTTAGCCAGGCAATGTTCAGGCTTGAATCGTGGTGCAGTTTCGGGGGAGAGACCGGGATGTGGATAAGAGGCTGAGGATCCCAAAACTTTGACTCAGAAAGATAATTCGAGAAGTACATACACAATTCCCTGGCTCTATTTCCTATCTAGTTAGGTGAACCCCTTGATTTCACAGTAGACAGAGAGTCTTAGATCCGCTGGACTCTTATCCTAACAGGGAGCACGGAGGAGAGGTTTCAGGGCTCCAAGCGCAAGGCCCTTGGTTGCGTGCTTTGATTCTCAGCTTGCCCGTGGAGCCACGGCTCTGTGTCTCACAGCAGCCTAATGTGGTATGGTCAGGTAGCCTACAAGGGCTTCAGAACCTTTCTTTGGAGCGCCCCTGCTTGGGCAGGGTCTAAGGCACTTGACTTCTTAGTACTCGCTCCTCCTAAAGACTTGGCTTGGCTCGGCGGCCTAAGCTGAAACTGGGTTCTCTGACCTTTATTGCACTGGACTTCAGCTTTGCCCTCAACACTTTCTCTTCCTTCCTCCTGGACCAGCCCTGCCCTCCCTGCCCCGCCCCGCCCTGATCTGCCTGCCCTCCCTACCCAGTCCGCCCTGCCTGCCCCACCTTTTATTTTCCATCTTCACACTGTGGGGTGACTCATTTTTATTTCCATATCCTGACCCCACTTGTCCAGGGTCCTGTTAGGACCTTGAACCCATTGCTTTGAGCCTCAGTTTACTTAATCTGGAAAGCAGGTGCTGTAAGTTTGCCTTCCCCCCGAATTAATTAATTCTCTTAATTAATTAATTAAGTAGATCGCTTTGAGATACTTAGACAAAAGGTGCATTTGAAGTGCAAATTATTATTTATTCTTAATGAACCCTTCTTTGGAGATAATTTACTCCTGATTCTGCAGGGAAACACAGTGGACCCTTGGGAGGGAACAAATGACAAGGTTAGCTTTTTGTTTGTTTCAGGGGAGCGGGAAGGGAGGGGGTGGTTCTATGTAGCGATTCTCTCTGTGGGTTAATAGTGGGAGAATCAGCCAAGTACACTTCCTATGCTTTGCAAGGATGCCTCCTCAGCCCAGAGTGTTAACCCGCGAGAGTGCACAGCCAGGCAGCACAGCCCAGGGCTTTTAGATCTAAAAGCTTCTTAACAGTAAGGGGTTGCCAGGAGTAGAGGAAAGGGAGGGAAGAAGAGAGAGGAGAAGGAAGGGATGAGAGAGAACAAAGGACACACAGAGAGGAGAAACACACACAGAGGGAAAAGGTAAGATGGGAGACTGGAGAAAGCTCTCAGAGGGTGCTGCTACCCTTTGCGCGCACTCCTGGGACACGTGGAGAACATCAGCGGCCAGATTCCAGTCTCTTCTGAGCCCTCTATGTTTCTCCCCATCTTTGATCAGATCCAGACTTCCAGCAGATTTCCTTCTCTCCTCTCTCTCCCTCCATCTCCAAGTGTCTGTTGTAGCATCTGGAACCCACGCTGCCCCACCCCTGCCCTCACCCGGGCTCATAGCTTTGAGTTATCTCCTTGTGCCCTTTAGTACCTCTTGTAGCGTGTGTGTGTGTGTGTGTGTGTGTGTGTGTGTGTGTGTGTGTGTGTGTGTGTGAATGTGGCTCATTTCTCCCACTCCGGGGTAAGTGAAATCCTACGCAAAGGTGCTTTCTTGGGGAGGGGCATTGTTAGCATTTCAGCAGAAACTGACTGCATACAGCCATGCAGTCTCTGGCCTAGAACAGAGGTGGAAGAAGAAGCAAAGTACAGGAAGCTTATTTTAAAAACTAATGTAGATGATGGCATATCTTACTTGAAAGTTCTTGTGTCAACTTTTAGATTATTTATTTATTTATTTACTTATGTGGGTGGATAACATGTGTATGTGGGCACCTGTGCCACCTCACACCTGCAGAGGTCAGAGGACAACTTACGGGAGTCAGTTCTGTCCTTCCATGGTGTGGGTCCTAGGGACAGAACCGATCATCAGGCTTGGTATCAGTTAAAAACCTTTGCCCTCTGAGCCCTCTCCTGGTCCAGGGCGGAGGCTTTAGGTATAGGCTTCCCGGGCTTCTAGAGAATGTTGGAATCCTTTCCTGTGAAGATATAGATACACACCTTCTGTTACCACTGTGTCCGCCTGAAGCAGACGAACAGCAGCCTAAAGGGGACAGCTACAGCATCAACCAGAGGAGGTAGCATTCTCCTTGACAGTTTTGATGCTCCAAGGTCACTTGCCTGTGGTGGGAATTGGTTGGCCCAGAGGTGAGGAGGTTGGACACTGGGGCCCAGGAGAAAGCACAGAAGCTGGGTGTAGCAACTGGGCAAGATTCAAGAAATGTGCCCGGAACTCCTCCAATTCTCCCTCAGAGAATCTGGAGTTTTATAAAACATCAAAAGTCTCCCCTAAGGAGAGGGGCATGGGTAACTGGTGAGACACTGACCACAGAAGCACAATGCTTAAACTCGGGTAAGTGTGGGAAATTCTTTGTAACCCAGTGTTTTCATCAATAAGATAAGGGTAATCACAGGAACCACCCAGGGCCATCACAGGGTGGACTATTGGCTGTCTGTGATTCCTGCCATGATTATAGCTTATGTAATCCGTACATGCAGAGACCTTGTACCTGCTGTTACATAGTGTGGTTTAAGTGTGAGATGCCCACACAGCGTGCTTAGAACACTAGTTGCCTAACTAATGACGCCATTTTTATATGGCTTCGAACCTCTGGGAGATGGGTCCTGGATGGTGGAAGAAAATTGTTAGTGGTGGGTGTCTTTTCCTCAATGTCCTATTGCTATGAACAGACAGCATGACGACAGCAACCCTTCTAAAGGAAAACAATGGGGCTGGCTTACAACTTGAGATGTTTAATCCATTAACGGGGTGGTGGGAAGAATGGTCGTTTACAGGTAGACGTGGTGCTGGAGAAGGAACTTGGAGTTCTATATCTGGATCTGCAGGCAGCGGGAAAAGAGAGGCACTGGACAAGGCTTTAGAATTTTGAAACCCCAAAGCCCACCCACAGTGACACACTTCCTCCAACAAGGTCACACCTCCTAATAGTGCCGCTTCCCAGTGACCAAACATTTAAATCCATGAGCCTATGGGAACCATTCCTATTCAGACCACCACAGTGAGTCTTTGAAGGTTGCAGCCCAGCACCTGACCCTGTTCTCACTGCTTCAGGGGTCCAAGAAGCTACTTACAGGGCAGGGAGAACACGCTGGTGGTCCTTGAGATTTTTCTCCCATGACTTCAAAGAAGGCATTCCCCATACCCTCAAGTATCTGGGGGAAAGAGGCAAAATTGTCAAGTGGTTAGAACATCCGTGCCAGTACTGGGTTGCTGGATCTAGTCTAACTCCACCGTTAGCAACTTGGCAAGTCAGCAAGCTACTCTCTCTTAATCACTCCCATATAATCGATATGATCTGTGATCATTGCTAGTAACAAATGTACTGACATGTATGAGGAGCTCTACAGGGCTTATCATCATCATCATCATCATCATCATCATCATCATCATCAACATAAGGATGTTCAGATTGACCAGGGGAATATCTGTTGTCTTGATCTTTCCTTATTGAGGAAAAGAGATGTTACTTGAGAGACAGAGGCAGGCAGATCTCTGAGTTCCAGGCCAGTCTGGTCTTCACAGTGAGTTCTATGACAGCTAGGGCTACATAGACCCCTATCTCAAAAGCAAACGAATAAAATCTTCTGTTTTACTGGGCACCTTCAGTGTGCCAAACCTGTTTGGGGTAAATTATATATATCTAAAATAGTATCAAAATGTCTTTGAGTGATTAACATGTGGTCAGTTACTTAGGCCAATCTAACCAGCATTTATTGGGCCCCAATTACTTTGTAAGATGATGGTGGAGAGATTCAAACATGTTCAAGGGAAGGCCCTTGCACTTTGGATAGGAGAATATTTGTGATTGGTTCTTAATGAGGCGTCAGCCTTTACGGGAAGATTTTCCATAGTTTAATCCTGGAGGATTGGTTAACTGACCTATTTTGTAGGATAGCAGCAGGAGAACACGATACACTGTTTTTAGAAAATGGACCTTTGCTTCCAAGGCTTGTCTGTGTTTGTGTCAATGACACAGGATGCTAATTCGAACTAAGTCACTTCCCTGTTTGTTCTCTCTCTCTCTCTCTCTCTCTCTCTCTCTCTCTCTCTCTCTCACACACACACACACACACACACACACAATTTCTTTTAGCTCATTTTGGAAAACATCTTGCTTGCTTTATTTCATCTCCTTGGTGATTTATAACAAAGTGAAAAAAAAAAACTATGATGAGTTATAACCAAACTGGATTCCTAATATGTAAGCCATAGCATTGCTTAATTTGGTGTGCTATTAAAGTTTTAATAGAAAATATCATTTGATTGCAATTTAGAAATAAAATGTGATTTTCATATTATAACTAATATGAATAATAAGCCCCAAAATGTCTAATATAGCAGGCATTTCTATTAACACAATGGATACGTTTCAGATGTTGCTGGCATACTAATTCAGAGCGCCATCGCCTCCTTGCACTAACAGGTTAGCTTTCTGGAGCATTCGCTGACCTCAGCTAGGCAGCCTAGCCAGTCATTAGTTCTCAGATCTATTAGTCCTTTGGAGTGTCGTGATAATTAAAGTGTTGTGTCTCTTTAGACAAAGTTGGCTTCTGGGCCAGGCTACATAGCTCTCAGAAGAGTGTCCCCTTCCTCTGCTTAGGTTTGTGGGTAGCTATACTGGGAATCTTCCACTCATAATATTTGTCATTTCCAGGTCCCCAGGCCTGTGAGTCTCGTATAAGTAGAGCCTATGCTCTTTCCTTTCTGCAAAGGCAATGCCTATTATTTTATTTATTCATGAATTCATTCGTCCAATGGTTATAAGCCAACAGCCCACTTTACATCAGTTTCCTGTAGAATTCTAGAGTTACCAGGGCGACTAGAAACAGACACAGGACCTATGCTCATTGGTTGGAATAATCCTAACACAGTGCTCCAGAGGGGAAATGGGAGTCTAACCATGCAGCCTCAGGAGGCTGTCCACGATAGATCCCAAGGGACAGCTGTCTCCTAAGGTAGAAGTGGGGAGACTGAACAAGGTGTAAAGAGAAAGTTGAGGAGTGTTCTGGGCATGTGCTAATGCACGGTGTGTGCAAGAAGGTCACAGGTGCCTGGGGCTGGAAAAAGTTGGGAATGAGATTCATTAGATGAGATTGCCACAGTCAGACCATCCTGAGCCCTGCTGGGCAAAGGGAAGAGTCAGCTCTGACCCCAACAGTAGGAAAGTTCTCAGGGCTGGTGGGCCACGTGGCCCAGATCTCAAGATGGCACAACTACTCACCTAGACTAAACGGAGGAAGAGGACACTCTTCCAAGAGCTGTTTAGCCTGACAGGGAAGCCAACTCCACTTAAAGGGACATAACACTTTGATTATCACAACACTCCAAAGGACTAATATGCATCTTGCAAAAGTCACTCTGGCCATGGCTTGGAGAGTGGGCTAGAAGAGTGTTATCAAGGCAATTTCAAGTCAACGGCTTCCTTTTCCTCCCCTCTAAGAGTACTAGGGATGGAACCCAAGTCCTCATGCATGCTAGGCAAGCACTCTACCACTGAGCTACAGCCCCACCCTGGATATAAAAGAGGAAGGGACATTTATCTAGAATCCAAGCAGGAGGTCCCAGTGGCTGAAGTAACTGAATGGCGGGAGAGCATGAGAGAAAAGAGCAATGGCTAAGGAAGTGAATATGAAGGACATGGAGGGGAGAAAGGAAGGAGGGACATCACTCCTACCCAATGCACTCACTCCCGGCACTCCATAGCCTAGTGGCACTCCTTTAGTTCAGTGCACTTCTGAGCTGACTCACCCTGGCTCCGTCGACCTCTCCTGACCTGTCCGAGTTACCTGTAGCCTGTATGTGGAGATATTGTACCATTTACAGATTGGTTTATCATGACCTATCTTCTGAGGGAGAATCTGAACTTCATGGGAACTAAGGGGTCTCTGTCCTCAGGGTGTTCCCTAGCCCAGCGCTAGCTCTTAAACAGCATATTTTAAGGGAGCGAATGAATACATGTATATAATAGTGGCATTGCCTAAGAACAGACAAGTGTAACGGGGCTCGGGCTGGGGCTGGGTGGAGCAAGTAGGAGGCTTGTTGAGGTTTTATGAGGGTTTGACAATTCTGCATTGCATAGAGCCTCCAAGGGCACTCCTGCTCCCACTTTATAAAGTACCTGCTTTGTGCTCCTTTTGGGAGTTCAGAAAACAAATGGAACACAGTCCCTACCCATGGGAAGCTTGGAATTTTCTTTTTTTAATTTTAGATTTTTATTTATTTATTCTCTGTATGTGTGTGTGGCAGGGGGCACACATGTGTGCATGCCCACAAAGGCCAGGGGGCATTAGATCCCTTGGAGATATTACCCAAAGTGGATGCTGGGAACGGAACACCAGTCTTCTGCAAGGACAGGAAGCATTCCTAACCTCTAAGCCGTCGCTCTATCCCGAGCCTAGTGTCAGAGGTAGCCTCTGCTAACTTTGCTTGAAGTGAGTTGCGAAGGCTGGTATTGTTTCTCCTCTGCACAGGCATCAGTCAGCGGGCCAAAGGTGTAGATAGCAATTCTGCCTCCGTTAATAGTTCAGCCTGGGTCTCCAAGGGACCAGAGCCTTTAATCAGACGCCATGTGGACATTTGGTCTTTGTAGCATTCTGAGAGGGTGGGCAGAGAACAAGAAGTGTAGTTCGCATCAACTTTGAGGTCCTCTCTCTAGTGATGGAGTGCGGCACGTTTTACTGCTAATCATGCCCCACACATAAGCTCTCCCTAATATGCCTCACCTGAGGGGCTCATTGACAGCCTCTGTGGCTAAATAACTGACAAGAAAGCAGCTTAAGGGAGGGAATACATTCCATCATGGCGGAGAAGGGAAGGCATGGAGATGAGCAACTCCATGGTGACAGGAGTATTACGGCAGGCAGGGCGTCACTCACATCTTAATGGCACTGGAAATAAAGAGAGAGGTTAGGGTCAGAAGCAATGTTTAAGTAGCCTTCCATAGAGGAGCCTACATCCTCTCTGTAAGCCTCATTTTTAAAGGTCCTCAAGTCTCTCAAATCAGTGCCCTCAGCTGTAGAGCATTTTCAAACACCCCAAGCTCATATACGAACTGAACCGTAACAGCTGATAACACCTGAGCCTGGGTTGCATGGTAATCTGCCGTCCACATGTCTTCAAGCTGTCACACAAGGGTGTCAACACAAAGCAGATCACCTGCTTTCTCCAAAGGCTCCTGACCATTACCAGCTCAGAGCCAGGAACACAGACACCCACCCATCTCCCAACTCTGCCTTCTTCCTCAACCAAAAGAGCCTGCTCCCTCTTGGCTGTCTGCTGCTACTGCCCCAGTGCTGGCTCAAGCAGGTTCTTCCTCGGATCCTGGTAACAGTGCCCAAAGCGATAGCGACTTTGTCTCCACCCCACACCATTCCTCCCTTCAAATGCCTATTTCCATCCCAACAAGGAAGGTCATTTAAAGATCCTCAGTAGTAGCTCTCCTCAGGCCTCTACATAAAGACCTCCCATTGCTGATTCCGGAGTGCTTCTTACCTGAGGCCATTTCTGAGTTCCCACCCAGGAGGCTTCTCACAGCCTGCGCTTGGCTCAGATTGACAGCTCATTTCTTTCCTTTTCTTCATCCTTTTCCAGCCAAACCGGAGCCTTTGGATGTGTCGTGGTGTTTCAGACCTCTGTATCTCTGTACTCACTCCCTCCGCCTTGTATCTCACCAGCCACCACTCCCACGGCTAAATTCATACGCCAGTCCTTCGGTGCGGCTCTGAACGTAGTCTAGTTTGCTTTCTATTGCTGTAATAAAACACCACGGCCAAAAGAAACCTGGGGAGGGAAGTGTCGATTTAGTGTACAGGATCGGTCATGAAGGTGAAGTCACAGTGGTGATTGAAGGCTGGCACCTGGAAGCAAGAACTGAAGCGGAAGCCACGGAGGAGCGCTGCTTATCACCTTGACCCCATAGCTCCTTCGGCTTGCTTCTTTATACCTGCTCAGGAGTGATATCGTCTACAATGGGCTACCCTCCCATCAATCACTAACAAAGCGTGCCCCATGGACTGGTCAACAGGCCAATGCGATGAAGGCGGTTTCTCAGTTCTCCTTGCCTCTTCCCAGATGACTTCAGCTTGTGTCAAGCAGACAGAAACTAAACAACACCCGTCACTCTCTTCCTTCTTTTCTAAAACAGAAACTACATCACAGGATCCTACAAGTTGATTCCTTGGCTTTCCGGAGCCTCTTGAAATCAAGGACGGTATCCTACGGGGCTTTCTCCATGTTTAAATCATATTCCAACACACAGCAGATGCCTAAGGCTGAGCAAATGAACACGAGCTCCCCAATCCCGCCTATTTCCTCTCAGACAGAGGCCAAGCTGGTGAGGACGTCTCATCGTTCCCTGCAACTATTCTGAGAATGACCGCCTGGCTTGTGGATCTGCAGCTTGGTTACCCATTTCCTGTTTTGACCCTCCAGATTTCCTTAGGTGACCCTGCACATCTACCCTGACCCACTGACCCACTGACCCACTGACCCACTGACCCACTGACCCACTGACCCACTGACCCACTTCATTCCTATACAGCCCTAGCCTAGGCCAAGTTCCACCCCTGCCAGCTGCCTGTCTCCCAGCTAGCGATCTCTCGCATTCCCTCTGCGCTAACAGGGACCAGCCTTCTCTTAGCCAGCTTTCATATTTTAGCTTGTAATCTTTTCTCATAAATTAATCTCTCCTGCTCCCTAATCATGCCCGGTGCCCTACTCTGAACCCTTTCCACCTTGCCTACCTCAGTTGGGTAATGAGATGCCCACCACCGGGCTGACTGCAATATCTCAGACTCCGTCTTACTCCCAGAGATAATTCCCTTTCGGCTTGTGTCCTGGCCCCTGCATATGCATACCTAAGTCACCCAGCCTTTCTTATTTATTCCTCTGTTGGCTTCCCATTGCAAACACATCTAATCTGTGCTCAGCTCTGGGGCTGCCTCTTTCTCTGGTGGAGACCCGCCCACAGTTGAGGCCTTCACTTACTGAATCCATCCCTGTTCTCTGATTATTTTTCCACCTTGTGCTCAAGCTTCTCGAGCTGAATCTCATCTGCAGTCTAATAGCTCCCTGAACCAGGCATAGATCATGCTTCCTCACCCCTTCCCAGGCCAGCCTTTGGCTTCATGAGACTCTCATAAAATACCAAGGGAAACTGGCTGTGCTGTAAAATGGGCTCACTTTTACTGGAAACAAAGTTACCTTACTTTTTTTTTTTTTTTTTTTTTTTTTTGCCTTGGAACTTAGGAAACATAAAGGCAAATTTGTGTTTGATAGGAGTGAAATTCCCCTGTGAAATCCTCGTTGGTTAATTATAATACGGATGTTAATATAGATGGGATTTATCCTGAAAGTTTATGTCTGATGACTTTGACATAAGTGAGGTGGGGAGATGACATTTAATCTGCAGGCACTTGACAAACATTTCTCTCTTTTGATCCCTAGAGCCTCTGCCCTGACCCGGTGACCCGGAGTTGGTGTGGGAATATCTTTAGGCTTTGTGGCCTTCCCGTTGTTCACAGTCACCCTGATAAAGTAGACAAGGGTACAGTAGACACAGGTGGGTGAGAGGGGAGTGCAGGGTGTAAAGGAAGCCCCTGCTGATTGAGGGCAGCCTCGTTCTGCCCCCTCTGGCTGTGTCATCTGGGACCAGTTAACATTTTTAGTTTCTTGTTCCTTACTTGTAAAAGGGTGAATAATGAAAAATTTCAGAGTTGACAGATATCAGACAAGAGCTGGGGCTGTGGTGGGCGTGGGTCGCAGTAGACAGCCTGCCTAGCCTTTGTATGACCCATGTTCAATGTCAAACACTGCAAAACACAGAAACAACAACAAAAACAAACAAACAGTATAGATATAGCCCCAAGACAGCACCCAATCCAAGTTTTCACCCTCGATTTCCCAGAGGGGATCCCTAATCTTGGGTGTGTCCCTCTGGATGTTTTGTGGCCTGAAATCCACTATTAATCTCACTAATTGGTTCTTAACCTTAAAAAGGCAACTATCCCCACAGTGCGAATGACCGGGTCTGGCTGAGATCATCTGGGAGAATAGGCTGTCTCCAAGCCAGTGCTGTGATGGTTCCGTGGTGGGAGAAGGTGAGTTTCATAGCAGAATGCCTGAAGGATCACAGTTGCACTCCGGATACATTGTAACTTCTGGATACCCTGCCAGGGAGCAGCGAGACAAGAGAGGAGAGACAGCACCTGGGTAGTGTTGGGGTGCGAGCACAATTCATCTTCCAGTGTGTTTCTGGAGCTCAGTATGCAATCATTCCCTCTAACTTTTGTCTCATGTAGATATTCAGGCTGTGTGGGGTGGATCTCAGAATCGATATTTCTGGTAAGGTCCCAGCATTGCTACTTCTCCAAAGCACTCTGCCTGAGAAGATTGCCACAGGCTGTGACGAAGACCTCAGTAGGACACGAGGTTCTGGCCAGTGTGTGGGTCTCAGGTACCTGGGTCAGAGCTGCTCCAGGCTGGTTTGAACTGCTCTTATTCATTTTGACTCAAAATATTGTCCAAGTTGTTTTCCTGACTCATTTTCCTAAAACAGAGTGCACAACACCACTCCTTTCCTTTTATCTCCTCATCTCCTATTTCCACAGATTTTTTTTAAAAGCAATTAAATTCATCAGGTGTGATTTGTATGACATGGGTTCTGCTGTTGACTATGCCTGGTTCTACTCCCCAACAGTTTCAAGGTTCCCCTCCCGTGGCTTGCTTGGAAGGTGACTTTTATGTTTCTTACAAGGGTCATGCCTAGCTTTCAGTGTACACAACCAAAAACATCCATGCCTTTTAGACACACACATACACACACACACACGCACACACAGAGAGAGAGAGAGAGTGAGAGAGAGAAAGAGAGAGAGAGAGAGAGAGAGAGAGAGAGAGAGAGAGAGAGAGAGAGAGAAAGAGAGGCGGGCACATGCTCACAAAATGGCTAAGGACCAGGGAGCCCCAGCCTGGCTTCACCACCAGCGGACATGCAGCCTTCATTTTGTATCTGTTTAAGTGTAAGTAGTCAGCTGCGACTGGCTTGTGGCCATGTGGAAGGGCTGCCTGAAAAACTTGTTATAGATTGAGCACCTAATAGGTGTTTTCATAAAACACAGCAATAAATACACCAGGCCTAACTACATCCCAGTGTGGACTGAGTTAAACTTATACTTCTTCCCAAACTCTTTTGTATCTATAGGCGACTGGTACACTCTTTGCACAGTTAGATTTGAGCTTTTGGAGTGGGTGGAATTTATGAAATTGTGTGTGAGTGTTCATGTGTGTGTGTGTGTGTGTGTGTGTGTGTGTGTGTGTGTGTGAGAGAGTGTGTGTGTAATATACACACATACATATGCATATGCATACACACACATATATATGTATATATATATACATACATATATTACATTACATACATCTAGGCTCTTTTTGGGCACTACCTTTAACCTTAGAGAAAAGGGAATTATCAGCCTACTGTAGGACTGTTACAAAGTATATCTTAATATTTGTTGTTATATGCCTGTTTTGCGACCTGTGGCATCTCTTATATTGGCCACAGACTTGTAGTGGGCAAAGGTTGTGCCTTGTGCCTTCTTCTGCCCTACAGAATTTTCCAGAAAGCTCCCCTAACAGCAAGTGCCTGTTAATTACATTAATGACTTCAATATATTTTCCTTAGCCGAGCAATCAGTCTGTGTATTAGAGTTTGTATTGCTGTAGTAAAACAGCATGTCCAAAAATAACCTGGGAATTAAAAGGTTTGTTTCACCTTTCGGCTTGTAAGTCCATCACTGAGGGAAGCCAGGCAGAAACCCAGGGTAGGAGCCTGGATGCAGGAGCTGATGCAGAGGCCATGGAGGGGTGCTGCTTACTGGCTTGCTCTTCATGATTTACTCAGCCTGCTTTGTTAGAGAACCCAGAACCATCAGCCCAGGGGTGTACCACCCACAATGGGCTGAGCCCCTCTGCATCAATTGCTAATTAAGAAAATGCCATATAGTCTTTTCCACAGACTAATCTAGTAGGGACATAGTCTCAGTAGAGGTTCCCTCCTCTCAGATGACTCCAGTGTGTGTCAAGCTAACATAAAAGAAGCCACCACAGCCAGTTTCTGGCAAATCCCTTATACTCTCAAACCGCTGCCCTGCTTTCTGAGCGTCCAGGAAGCCGAGTCGGTTCTGAATGGCTGGTTTTTATCTGCACACACATGCTCACTTTACAAGCTCTATGTCAGAATGCCATTCTCTCTTCTTCCCTCTGGCTTCGATTAGGAAGTTCACAGCTAAGGGTAGTTCGACAACCAAGACTAACTTTGACTTGCCCTTCCTTATTTCTCTGGATGGAGTTGAACTCTGGTGTCTCCTGATTCGCCTCATTTTAATCCGCTTACTTTATTTCATTTCTGCTTTTATTTTATGTTCCTTAAGTTTGTTTGAAACAGCAGTGTATAAATTATTCATAAAGCCAAAAATGTAGGAAGGCCGGTTTGTTGGCAGAAGTGGAAGAGATTTATTTGCTCAGTGGTGAAAACTCAGCTTCTCTTCTTCCTTCCATGAGAGGAAACAGAGGCATTTTGCCATGATGCCCCGTGGAGATACTCAGGACCGTGGCTGCAGAAAGGAGAAAACAGAAAGTGGACAATGCCTCAGATGTGTCTTATAGTGGGAATTCTTCCCTGCCCAGTCCCGTTCTCCTCCATCCTCTCTCAGGAGCTGTGTTGGTTCCCCTCTGGCAAGTCCAGGCTATGCCTTTGTGTAGGGCTGTGACCTTCACCTACTGCACAGAAAGCTGAGCTGTGCCACCCGACACTGGTTCACGGCTTCTCCACCTTCTGAAAGCTCTGCCTAGGCTGTGGGACCAAAGTGCAGCTCCCTCCACTCAGATTACAGGGCACCATGTTCAAAACATTCATAACTGGTGCCCTTGAAGCAATGACTGTCATCGTTCACCTCAAGCCACCCTGGCCATTGTCTTACTATCAGTTCTGGTGACTGGATGGCTAACATATTAACATTAACCACCACTCAGAGAAATACATGGTTAATTTCATCACTTTCACCTATAGGTCTAATGCCAAGTATTTACATTTGTCTTGGTTATGTTTAAGTGTGTGTGTGTGTGTGTGTGTGTGTGTGTGTGTGTGTACATGATGTGTGTGCTCACAAAAGCCAGGGCATTTGATATCTGTCAACAAGGGTGCTGAGGGTACCTGGATGAGAATGGGGGACAAGAGACGCGAAGAACGATGCCAAGACAAGAGTCTGATCAAGGCGACAATTTTATTTTTTCTCAAGGCTGAATTTATACCATAACGGGGTAACAGAGGGAGGGGGCACATGTGAAACATTTACACAGACCAAGGACACAGTATTCGTGTGGTCAGATGATGTCAACAGGATGTTGGTTTTTCAGAAAGGTTACAGGTCATCACATTGGGCATTCTGACATCAGATGTATTTCTCAGCAAGGTCACATCTTTATCATATCATTATTCATCCTGACCACCAGATTTGTATTAGTCTTCTGCAGCTGGCTGGGGATTTTCCATGAACCCCGTCATACTTAACTCTAACCATAATATTAACATCAATAATGGAGGGTTTCAAGGGCATCGCTCCCAACAGATATCCTGGGGCTGGAGTTATAGATGGTTATCAGCTCTCCACATGGGTGCTGAGATTCAAATTCTGGTCCTCTACTAGAGCAGCAAGTACTCTTAACTGCCGAGCCATCTCTTCGGCCCCTAATAGGGCGTATGCTTAACATTATCAGAATGCAATCCATTTACCCTAAGACGGAGAGCGTGTGCCAGCTAATTTTATGTCAGATTGATCCAAGCTGTAATCATTTTGGAAGAAGGAACCTCAATTGAGAAAATTCTTTTATTAGATTGGCCTGTGGACAAACCTGTGATACATTTTCTTGACTGGTGATTGATGTGGAGGCCCCAGCTCATTATGGATGATGCCAGCCCCTGGTAGGTGCTACAAGAAAGCAAGGTGAGCAAGCCAGTAAGCAGCACTCTCCATAGCCTCTGCATCAGCTTCTGTCCCCAGGTTCTTGCGTCGAGGTCCTGCCCTGACTTCACTCAGTGTTGGAGTATGACTGGAGAGTTGGAAGCTGGTCCTTCCCAGGTTTGTTTTGATCATGGTGTCTTATCACAGCAGTGCAAACCCTAAGTAAGGTGGGGAGACAAAACTGTATCAGCCTTTAATGTCAAATGAGCTTTGGGCCCACTTGAGTTTATTCTTTCTGACACAATATACTAAAATCACTCAAATGTCTTCAATCCTTTTCCTTCATGATCCCCATGTAATAGAAACTCATACAATTAATTTTGTTGTTGAAGCTCTTCTCCTATGTTATTCTTATGAATCTGTCCATCATACCCAAGGCTTGTGTATGACCAACTTACACATCTTCCGTGATAAACTTGATACAATTCTAAATGTATCTGGGAAGAGAGACTATCAACTGAGGAATTACCTCCATTCATCGGCTCTGTGGGTGCATTTTACTGATGAATGATTGATTTGAGAGGCCCAGCCCACTGTGGGTGGTGTCATTTCTGGTCAGGTGGTTCAGGATGTTACAAGAAGACTGGCTATGAGCAAGCCATAGGGAGCAAACCAACCAGCAGTGTCCCTCTGTGGTGTCTGCTTGAGGTTCTTGCCCTGTCTTCCCTTTGTGGTGCATTGTTACCCAGAAGTATAAGCCAAATAAATACCCATGATTCTCCTGCCTTGGCTTCCAAATTACTGGGATCACAGTGTCTTCATGACATCTCACTGGGTGAGTTTTTCCCTTTCAGTGACAGATACCCAAAAGAAACATTTATCTTGGCTCCCAGTCCCTGACCAGTCCAAGGTCATCTGGACAAAGCAGAGTGTCATGGCAGCAGCATCACGTGATAGAATAGATGCCGATCACCTCATGGCATCCAGAAAGAAGAAAGAAATACACAGGAAGTGGGGAGAGCAAGATATACTATCCAAAGATACATCCTAGTGGTCCTACATCCTCCAACCAGTGCCCACCCTCTAATAGCCCACTAATGAAATTAGTACCCCCGTGTCTCAGTCTCCATTCTATGGAGACTAGTTGGAGAGTAGTCTCTAACTCATACATATTATCTTAGAGGCCAGGAGTACCTGAAACTGAGGCAGAATGTGAACCTACCATATTCTATCGTAAAATCACCTAAGTAACTATGGGGCCTGTACCTATCCAGTATTGATCTAAATCCATATACTGATCAACCTTTTCCTTCCTGTTTTTTTTTGGGGGGGGTTGTTTGTTTGTTTATGCTCTTTTTTTAATTGGATATTTTTATTTACATTTCAGATGTTATTCCCTTTCTTGGTTTCCTGTCCATAAACCCCCTATCCCCTCCCCCTCCCCTTCTTCTATAAGGGTGTTCCCCTCCCCATCTACCCCTCCTTTCCATGCATCCAACATTCCCTTACACTGGGGGTCCAATCTTGGCAGGACCAAGGGCTTCTCCTTCCTTTGATGCTCTTTCCAGGGGTCACAGTTTCAATGTTTAGCTTCCTGCTTCCCTTGGATCCACAGTCACCTGACTTTGAGGAATATTCTTTGCTTCTCTTCCTGCTTGGTTTAAGGAATTCTATCTTCCCAGAGCAGGAAGGTGGGACAGGAGTCTTTGTGAGTAGCAGGTAGCTGGTACACAGTGGGCAGTAAATAGTCCCCTATGAGATGGATTTGGCATGTAACCATAGCTCCTAGACATTGTCATATTCTTTGTGGTTCCTCTAAGGTAGTGGTTCTCAACCCACAGGGGTCACATATCAGATATTTGCACCATGATTCATAGCAGTAGCATAACTACAGTTCTGAAGTAGCAACAAAATAATTTTATGGTTAGGGGGTCACCACAACACGAGGAACTGTATAAAAGGGTCACAGCATAAGAAAGGTTGAGAACCATTGCTATTAGGTCTACTCTATATAGAACAGAAGTAAGACTAGGACACTCTGTAAGCCAAGCCCTGGGGACAGTGTGTGAAGACAGAGCTGTAAGTATCTGGTTACTCCTTTCTAAAAGCCAAGAGGGGAAGGTCCCACAACATCTTCATGGTACAGTATAGCCTACAGCTCAAGACACATGTCTAGTGTTAGCATGTCCATCTGTCTGTCCATTGGTGCCAACTCTTCCTCTCTTCTTCATGAGCTGGCATGAGACCAGTCAGAGGAAGCTTGAATTAGAGTGAATCAATGCAGGCTTCTTCTGCACTGTGTTGCATGACTGCCAGGAGGATGAGCCTTGCAGAATTCAATAGGACTGCAACCACTTTAACAACCTCTGTCTCTAGAGATGCCATGTTTTATAAACTGTAGAATGATTTTATAAAGTGAGTACTCTCCTCTTTCACCCACTGAGTTTCGGTCAATGGAGTTTACTGATTATATACATGGTGGCTGTATGCAAAAGTGAAGAAAAGTCACTTTATGACTCCTTCAGGAGGTATGAATTGTTTGAACATCCTGTGTTTAGATGTGTCAAAGTAACTTCCTATGTTTCTGTGCAATGGAGTTTACCTTAGTTCACTACCCCTCACTTCCTCCAGAGGTGAGGAACAAATGTAACGAACCCATGATAATGCATGGCGTTAATGCCTGCATTCTTCCTAGAGTGATCTAGTGTCTTCCAACCACGAAGGGTTGTGTGCCTTGCAGACTGTTGAAGTGCACATCATCCTGCGAGTTCTGGGTATCGATCCACCCTGTTGCTTCTGCAGCACATGACCTTGGTCCCTATAGGTCTCAGTTGCCAGCCCAACGCCCTTGACTGTCTCCTTGTGCCAGCCCAACGCCCTTGACTGTCTCCTTGTGCCACCCCAACGCCCTTGACTGTCTCCTTGTGCCACCTGGGAAGCTTTGAAGCTTCTTTCGCAGCTGTTCGCTAGGCCGCTTTGTGATGGCTCAGCTTGGTTATTAATTGGGAAGAAGGAACATTAATTGAAGAATTGTGTGCGTTAGATTGTCTTGTGAGCACGTCTAGGAGAGGAGGGCACTTCCTTGATTATTAATTGATGTCGAGGACCCAGGCCACTTGGCAAGAGAACTTGGACTATGTAAGAAAGGAAGCTGAATGTGAGCCAAGAACAAGCTTGTAGTAGATGTTCTTCATCGTCCTAGCTTCAGTTCCTGCCTCCGGGCTTCTGTCTGGAATTTCTGCCCTAGCTCCCCTCACTGATGGGCTGTTACCCATAAGCCTTAGCTCCTCTCAGTGATGGGCTGCTACCCATAAGCCTTAGCTCCCCTCACTGATGGGCTATTACCCATAAACCTTAGCTCCTCTCAGTAATGGGCTGCTACCCATAAGCCTTAGCTCCCCTCAGTGACTGACAGGTTGTTACCCAAAAGCCAAACAAACCTTTCATCTTCCGAGTGACTTTGAGTCAGTATTTTTATCACAGTTACAGAAAATCAAAGTCCTCTGTATCTGTTTGGGAAGCCAGAAGTACATCAGGCCAAACAGCTCTAGGTGCTGATCTGAACGCTTGCCTAGGCAGGCTCAACAATTGCTGCCCTTCTGCTCGACATCTTGAGTAGGGAGCACCTGCTCTCCTTGCTGCCTTGCTGAAGGATACTTCCATTGGCTCTCACATTACCGCGTGCCCCATTTGAGATCTGTAATGGGGATTTCAGCTCCTACTCCCCCCCCACTTCATTTCCATCCCCAACATCCATCCTTCCTAGATCCCTGCTATGGTCTTCGTGGAGGGGCCCTGCTCACTGAATCTCCAATTTTCCCTGCCCTGATTTTTCTCGCTGGCGGGGTAATCTTCTGAACCTGGGTGCTGAGAAGACAGGCGGTTAATAAAATGACTTTTTCATTGTATTTGTCTCTTGTCCATGTTTAAAACCTATGCTTAGCTCACAGCACACTTTTAAAATGCTACAAAAATATCTTTCCTTCAACGTCTTGCTTTTACACCTCCATTCTGCTGAGGACTTTCTTCAGACTTAAAAAAATTTGAACAATGTAATATTTGTGCATATGTTAGAGTTATAATGTGATGTTTTCATTCGTGTAGACATTAGGCATTGATCTTCTCGGGGGTAATTAGCCTATCTGTCACCTTAAATGTCTATCATTTCTTTGTGGTGCCTATTCAGTTTCCTCTCCTCTAACTATTTTGAAATCTATAATACATTAATGTTCTGCTAAAGAATTCCAAAGACATAACCTAGAGTGGTAAGCTAAGAAATGTTACCCTGTTCCTGCCTCTTTTCATCTGGCCTTCCTGGAGACCTAACTATGCAGCAAAGAAGGGAAATGTGCTGAAGCCATCAAGACTAGAGAACAGCTTGCAGAGGGTCCTCCTGTGCTCCTTACCTGTGGCACGAACAGAAGTAAAGCACTGTCTTAGTTAGGGTTTTACTGCTGTGTACAGACATCATGACCAAGGTAACTCTTATAAAGACAGCATTTAGTTGGGACTGGCTTACAGGTTCAGAGGTTCAGTTCATTATCATAAAGGTGAGAGCATGGCAGCATCCAGGCAGGCATGGGACTGGAGGAGCTGAGAGTCCTACCTCTTGTTCAGAAGGCAGTTAGGAGAAGACTAAATTCCAAGCAGGCAAGAGGAAAGTCTTAAAGGCAACACCCACAGTGACACACCTACTCCGATAAGACCACACCTACTCCAACAAGACCACACCTACTCCAACAAGACCACACCTACTCCAACAAGACCACACCTACTCCAACAAGGCCACACCCACTCCAACAATGCCACACCTACTCCAACAAGACCACACCCACTCCAACAAGGCCACACCCACTCCAACAAGGCCACACCTCCTAATAGCGCCACTTCCTGGGCCAAGCATATGCAAACCACCATAAGTACCCACACTGCAGACAGACTGTCACCCTACATCACACTGCAATTGTCATGAAGTGTTCTGTTTACCTGTCTGTCTAATCTGGAGGTGGTCCTGTACTGTGCAGAAAAGCCTTAAAGTTCTGTTGGGGCACTTTTCCTAAGTACCCAACAAACATGGCACCCAGGCCCAGCTGTGTAGGAGACTCTGCCTTACAGTCGTTGGGCAATCCTCTTGGGGAGTCTGAGCTAACTTCCAAGTGGGTGGCTGCTCACTATGGCTCACACACCCTCTGTCAGCTCTCATCATTATGTGGAAACATTCAGTAGGCAAAGCCAGTTCAATTAGAAATTCAAATGTAACGTCGCAGGAAATGTCAACAATAAAATTATCAATGAAGGAACGGAAGAGTCGTTGATTGTCAAGCTATCATTTCAACTCTTATAAAATTTTTAACTGTCTATAAGAAATGATTTCAAAAATTAAAACCTCCTTCTGCAGCGCGCTTCTTATGTGGGGTGCTTATGGCGAATCTGAAGACAGCCATCGTTCGAGGGTATTGATCAAGAGTCGGTGAGTGGTCATTTCAACCAGGAAGCAAGATGGGAACATGGAGGTGGGGCCAGGCTTCTCCTTACAAACTTGAAAGGATTTTATTTGAAAAAATTTATACATCTTCAATATTTAATATCGTCTCCAATACTTATTTTTCTTACTACAATTATATAGCAGGAGGAATGGGTAATAAAAATGTTTTCTGAAGCCCCACAGAAAGACTTCCTGGTCATCCAGTCTTCTCCAGTATTCAGCATAGATACTGAATACTGGGCCTTTGTGTACCACTCTGAAACATGTTTGGGAATCTCTGCAGTGCAGAGTGTGAACTCCGGATGTGGTCTGTCTGGAATCCAGTCCCATCTCCTCCACATGCTGACTCCACCAGAGAGCTGCCTAACTGACTGGAACCTCACCTTCCTCATCTGCAAAAGGGAGGAGCAACCTTGATACGTGACCGTGACCGTACTGAGACCCAAGAACCCACACCACCGCTGCAGACCCAGCCCCCACCTCTCTCCGTGTGACCTCACTTTTATGAATCACTTTTCCCATGAGCTAGGGATTCAAATGCAGCCATGGTGGACTGCTGCAATGCCATGTGACCCTGCTGTCCATTCGTGGTTCCTATCAGGGGCTGGATCTCAAGAGGGGCAAGGCTAGGTCACAGAGTCCCCATAAAACAGTGAGTGCAAGAAGAGGGGGAACCGACACCCAGTGCTTGGCTGCCACTCGCTGATTTAGTATTCCGAACTCAGAATTTATGGAGCCGCCTTCCTCTGTCACACCATCCATCAGAGGCAGACATTCAAGAGACGGAAGGGGAAAAAATTAAAAACCTGTTTATTGCTTGACTTGCTCTAGGCGTGTTTTAGCTTATTGTTCAGCTCTGCTCATTTCAATCTGAACGGCTTCCTTCGTTGCCGTGGCTAATGTATAAATTTGGTGAATGGGAGGAGAATTGGGTGCACTCCACGGATATTTGTATCTCAGGCAAAATAAGCGAACCCTAGAAAGGGACCCACAAGTCAAGTTCCTAAGGCTCAGTGTGGCTTGGGGACTGCCAAATGTACCTGCGTCCAGCTCTAGCTGTCTGGCATCTTCGAGCTGGACCAGCCTTGGCTGGTGCGGGGTGATGCAGTGCGGTTGCTGATTGGGTATGCTGCATTTGTTCCTGGCGATGTCAAGGAGAGTTTGTTGGTAGGATGAACACAAAATACACAACTACACAACTACACAATGGCAGAATCAGCGAGGCAGGCAGAGGGGTGTGCACAGAAGGAGAGGGAGCCGTCTAGGAGTTTAAAAGGAAAGAGGTGAACACTGCAATGAGTGTCCTGACAGAAGGCTGTGATGTGACCAATACACGCCGAGGTTTCTGGAATTCCCGTGAAAAGGCACTTGCTATTGTGATACTGAGTATGCACTCTGGAGTCGGGTCACCGGGGTGAACTTCTCCACTTCACTGTCTCTAGTGTCAACTCTGAGAGGTTACTTAAGGAGTCTGGTCCTCAGTTTTCTTCACTTTTTCATCCTTGAAGTGGGGTACTAAGTTTCTGTTGTTGTCAGCATGACTCGTCAGCTCGTGAACGTTGGTTTGTGCTCGTTAATTGCTATCAGGTACTCGCTGTATGTTGTTGGCAGAATTTGCTTCTGCTTCCTGGCTGTGACGCTCTGCTGCCCTCCTGGTCACACACACCCCAAAGGTTATACTAAACATTCAGTGGTGGGATGCATACCTCCGCAAGGGGATACCCTGTCATCCATCACACATGCAGAGGAGATAGTTAACACTGCCTCCCACAGGGGAAAGTTAATGTTGTCCCCCTTGCTCCCCACCCAATAGGAGTCAGGCATTGTAGCCAGGCTCTCTGGATCCCAACATTGTATCCAGGCTCCCTGGATCCTAATATTGTACCATAACATTGTAGCCAGGCTTTCTGGATCCCAACATTGTAGCCAGGCTCCCTGGATCCCAACATTGTAACCAGGCTTCCTGGATCCCAACATTGTAACCAGGCTTCCTGGATCCCAACATTGTAACCAGTTTCCCTGGATCCCAACATTGAAGCCTTCTATTTTGTTTTTTGCAGCATCTGACCTGCCTTTAAAAAGAGGCGCGCGCGCACACACACACACACACACACACACACACACACACACACACACACCCCTCACAGGGACAAATGTTGCCCAAGACTAATTCAGACTCTGAGACCCAGAAAGCAGATGTGCTGCTCACCATCCGTGATCACAAAGACTTTTCTAGAAAGAAGACACTTGCAAACACAGCAAGGATTGCCCATTGCATGTGGAAGGCCAACAAGAATGATGTGTGGAGAACTACACCACACAGGGACCAGGAAAGCTCCAGTGTCATGTAAGGACATAATGAATTACGTGGCTTGTAGAACCTGGGCTTCCGAGATCCGTCTGGTGCTATTGTGGTTTCAGGGGTTGCCAATGCTCTCTAACCAAGGCTGTGGGCACAGGGAGTCATACAGAAACTCAGTAGTGCAGAGGCCTGTAGCTGAACTTGTCACTGTTTTGTGACAAGAAAAGTTAGCCTCTCAAATGAGAGAATATGCCCTCTTAGAGCTAAACTTCAGATTCAGATGGGTTCAAACCCCACTGCAGCTTTTGACTTTGTGGGATTTATTAATCCTTTGGAAACTCATCTTCTTACCTGCAAAATCAATATAAGATCACACAACTCGAGGGTTGTTTTAAGAATTACATTCAGTGCCCGTTTTTTGTCAGGACATAATGACAGTAAATGCCTATAACCAAATGGACCCTATATGCTACCCTTTGAGAAAGATAGTATTATCATCCCCACTTTTAGGTGAGCAAATTGAGGTGCAGGAAGGGTAACTAACTTGCCCTAGGCCCACCAGTCATCAGTGGGACACCCAGCAATGGGGAGCAGGCAGCTCAGCTCGGTCGGTGCTGATGGGAGGCACTGAGCTGCCCCTGTGACTACTGTATTCAGCTCTGGTCAGTCTAATGTGGAAACAGTTCAGAATGACTGCTGATAAGTCTTGACAAATAATGCAGATATTTTTGCATGTCAGCATACACAGAGAGTTGGGCAAGCAGACCCAATGAGTTGCTCATAATGGCTGTTTCTCTCCTCCCTTTCCCTGCTTCTGTTGTGTGTGCCAGTTTCCAAGCCAGAGGTCACTCTTCAGTGTCCTTCAGAAGCACTCCACCTTGGTTTTGAAGAGTGTCTCTTGCTCGGCCCTGGGCTTATGCTGGCCGGCCAGTGAACCCCATTGGTTTTCCTACCTCTGCTTCCTAAGCACGGGGATTGTAAGCGTGTGCCACCATGTCTGGCTTTTTGTCTGAGTGCTGCAGGAGCAAACACAGGTCCTGAAGTTTTCACAGCATGTGCTTTACCTATTAAGTATCTCTCCAGTCCCACATTGGCCATTTTGCTCCTTCTTTGCTCATCAAAACTCCAGTGCTATATGGGGATCAATGTAGTGAAACCTGATTGGTTTAAAGCAACCATAGCTGAGCCTTCTGCATCCCTCCGATGCCTTATGTTAGGCACCATTTGATGATCAAGGCAGGACTCTGAAGGGCTACTTCTGGGGAAAGTGTTGCTCTCTGAAAAAAGATGCATTAGGGTTCTCAACTGTCCAAGGCATTCTTCTCTCAAAGTTAGTCTTCGAGAAATCTACGGAGTAAGCCATCTTCTCCATTTGTCTTCTTCCTGTGCGTCTTTGCATGGAGACCAGAACATTTGAGCAGAGATGACTTGAGCCTGGTCTCCCCTCGCAGGCACACTCATTTCAGCAGACAGACAAGAGGCATCACTGTAGGAGGAATACATACCTAGATGTGTTCATTTTTCCTCACAGACCATTCAGACCCATGGTGCAGTGGGCACTGAGGAGCAGGCTAAGCAAGGAAGAGTCAGAAATGTCTGAAGCCATCCCGTGCCCCATTTCTTCCCCATCAACAATATGAAGGACCTAATCTCTTCCTACCAAGTCAAAAAGCCATGAAAATCTTCTCACGATACCATAGTTCTCCCTCTGTAGCATCATCTCATCTCTCTTCCTTGTCAACCAAGAGTCTTCTTCCCCCTGCTCAGCTGAAACCCAGGAAGATTAGACATGGTACCTGCCTGCCTCTCTGAGCTCAGCTCTTCCTCTGCATGCTGCCAGCTCCTGGACCTTTGGGTTTGTCTTCTCAACATCCTGAAGTCCCCTGCTGGGATCAGTTCAGGGCAGTCTCTGCCTCTAATGTTCTCAAGTAGGATCATCCTGTCCAGAATGCCTAATTAGGAATGTCCTCATCCCAACTGTTTGGTCATTCATGTTCCCCAACCTTAACCTAGACTGAATGGAGGCGACTACTAGCTATCCTATTTTGGGTTTCCCATGCCTGGCTCCTACGAAGTACAGAAAATACATTAGTTTATTGAGAAGACAAACCTTGCTGTCGGGAGCCTCAGAGTAAACTTGGACAGAGTATGACAAATCAACATGAAGAATTCAAGGTGGGGTCCAGGACTTTTGAAAAGAGAATCCTACCATGAGTTTTCTGCAGTTACCCAAAAGAGTCATTGATAGCTAGTGGGAATGCAGAAAGACACGCATCTAGTCATTTAAGCACCATCCGTAGAGCACCTACTGTGCACCAGGCTCTGAAGACACAGCAGTGCACTAAGCAGCCATAGATCTCTGCCCCATCCGTGGAGCTTACAATTTTAACTGAAAAACAAAACAAGACAGGAAAACAGAATGTGGATACATCTGAGGAAATGAGGCACCAAGGGAACAGCACACTTTTCAGACCCTAAACGGGAGAGCTGCCACACAGCCCCTTTCACACCCCACCCCAGGTTTCCCAGCAGCCTTTTCTGGGCCCCTTGACCCCTTCACATACTGTGTAACCTTGTCTTATTTAGGAACACGAAGGGCCCTCCCTTCTGCTCGTCACTGGCACTGTGCTGTGTGCAGTGAGAGGTTCCTCCTGTACACGGCTGTCCTCCACTCTCCTGTGGGCCGGCCAGCATCCTGGGCTTCTGTTTCCCATTCTTTTGTAACACCACACTCAGCCCTGTTAGATATTCAATAAATACTTGTTAATTTGATGGATTGCATGATTCATAAATAAAATTGCAAGTGAAACCTCTAGTTAAAGTCTCTTAAGGAGATTTTTCAAGGCTCTGATTACTAAATACTCTGCAAAGGGGAAAACATCTTTAGAAGCAAAATTAGGGTACTAGTCATTCTGCCTTCCTAATAAGAACACCAAGTGTGAACGTACCATATTCCCCAGGACACGGGGAGCCAGAGCGGGTGACTGTACACCAAGCATGAAAGTTGGCTTTTCGTGGACATGAAAATAGGGATGGGTCAACCCCAAAGTCACTTATTACAGATGTGAGAGGACTGAGAGGGACTTGCCAGAGAGCTGGACCTTGGAAGGGTTGGACCTCCACACAGCATAACATTTCCTTTCAGTAGCTCTTCCCTGAGCTTCCAGGGAAGACAGAGGGCTCCCTCTTGTTCTATTCTCTATTTGAAGGTGAAGCCAATGTCACCTGCAGGGCCAGGAAGTACCTACCATCAGTGAAATTCTGAAGGAGCGTAAGGATGCTCCCTGTGAAGCAACCAGCTAAGCCAGCTTGACAGCCTGCCTATTTTTAATTTAATCTCATGCTGCCCTCGTTAGCATCTGGTTATTATTAGACCATAACCACAATAACAAGCACTCTGGTTGTATCTGTTATTTGCAGAGTGTTTTGCAATCGTTTTTATTAGTTCGTTGTAGCTCAGTTGTCCTGGAAACCAGTATGCACCCAAACAGGAAGAAAAATGGGGCCGGGGCCAGGGTAAAGTGTCTACCAGGCAGCTCAATTTGTCTTTGACCAGCAGGATGCCAGTGCTCCCTTGAGGGCACTTGAAGAAGTTACATGAGAGCAACCCTTCCTTGAGAAGAAAGCCTGGCCTCCACCAAGGGACTGCTGCTCTGTGGGAACCCCCAGTCACACTCACAGGTGACTTGCTACTGAACGGCTGGTCAGTGGGAGCGTTAGAGTTTGGGCCACAGAGCGAGCCTGCTCTTTGTCTTACATCTGGAATGACATCGGAAGAAATCGCCTCGTACATAAGCGAATGTACGACTCTCTCTCTGGGAGATCAGTCAATTACAGCAAATTGAGCTATTTCATTTCGGCTTGCAAATGGCTTTCAGTTACACAAGTAGACACATTAATCTAATAACTAATGATCATATATTTCACTAATCATACAGCCCTGCATGTGGTATAATATCTAATTATATTTAATATTAAGACATCTTCACATGTGTGGTTTTACCAACTGTCTAGCTCAGGGAGTGTCACAGGAACAGAATGGCAGAGAACAGGAACCAGCTCCTAAGAGAGGGCAGGAAAGCAGGATAGCAGGTGGGTAGCAGTATTTAGGTAGCTGGGCTGCCCCTTGGTGGAGGACTCTGCATGAAGGACATGGGGGAGATCCCTGTTCCTTCAGGACCACAGCTAACTTGCAGGGTGCTTTCATTGGTAACTGCATTTCCCAAGCTCTGAGAATGGACCAGTTGGGAATGGCACCTCCTGCTCTCAGCTGACAGTGCCTAGCAGTTTGAGAACTTAGTTGGATTTTCACAAACAGAGCACAGCCTAATTTCAGGCTTACCACAAGCTCCCTCAGCCGGGTGCCGTCTCTGAAACCCTGGCCATTTCCCTCAGTGAGCTGGCATTCCTAGCATCCAAGTCTTTTGGTGAGATCTTAGATGGTTGCCTGATCCCTCTGAACCTCAGCTTTCTCCATGTTCGAGTGAGAGGTCTGGCAGAGCACAGGTCAAAAGAACAGCGAAGAAGAAACACAGAAAAAGATAAATACACTTTGTGAGATGCCTCAAGAGGGCATGGTCAAGATCTTCCAGAATCTTGGAGTTGAATTGCAAAGAGGCCTTAATGTGTCTCATCTGTCAAATGGGAGTCGTCATTCCAGAAGAGGACAATGGAAGCTGTGAATTTTGTGCATTGACATCATCACTGTGACTGCTATTGCCATGGCTACTGTTTGCCCCCACCACACAGAGAGAACTGGGCAGGTACAACATCCATGGCAAGGCCCAAAATCAGAGGATTCATCTGGGCCCTGTGGCCTCCAAATATGGGTTGTTTTTTTTTTTCTGGTTCTAAAGATATCTTCAGAGGTGATTTGTGTTACCATTTAAGAGAGGAGGTCTTTGTGAAAAAGTACAGATATCCCAGGAGAGGGGTTCACAAAGCTCCACCTCTACCTGAAGAACTATTTGCAGTTGATGCTTGATGGGGAAGGTAGAGCCAGTTTCTTTGGGGGTATGGGCCCTGGTTGGATGCCCATATTCCAGTGGATGACCTTATATCCATGCCGTGCACACGTGAGGAACACTAACTTGACCCAGTGAATTGTAAAAGTTAATAGAAGAGAAGGAGGGGGGAAAGGGGGAAGGAGGGGGGGTGGGGAGGAGGGGGGAGAGGGGGAGGAGGGGGAAGACAATGGAGCACCAGTGTTTATGAGCGACAGTGATATAAGGAACCACAAGGCCACAACAGGTGTCATTTCTTCACAATGTCTAATCTGATACAAGTCACTTATGTCTTACGAATGTCACGCTAAAAGGCCAGGCATGAGCTGCCAAGATGCTGGGGAGCAGAAGTTAGGCAAGCACTTTAGGCAATCAAAGTTGTCATGCTTCCCAAAGGTGCCAAGAGGAAGCTGGCCCAACGGGATGAGTTCACAGAAGTGGAAAAAGAAAGAGTGGAGATGTTTGCAGCCCGTGTGTCTTTGCATTTGAGCTCTGTCCAGTGTAGGAAGCCTTCGAAGGATTTTAAGCAAGGAGACACAGGTGTGGAGTGAAAAATGGAGATCCAGGCCGAAGTAATAACCATGTGATCCAGTCCTCTCCTGGGTCACCTCCATCATCTACCTGGGACCACCTTTTCCTGCTTCTAGCTCCATCCCATCCCACCCCTACCTTATGCCTCCTCCTCGGAAGGGCCTGAGATGCATCAGGGCTCAGAGGAAGACAGAAATGACAGGTAAACAAGGAGGCCGGAGTCCCTTTGCAGGCTCTTGGCTCTTTAACGACACCCCTCCCTACCATCCCCAGAGCTTCCTACAATGAGGACAAGGAGGCCACCCCTTGGGGGCTTCCCCCCTTTGCCAATCAATTCTCCTCAATTACCAACAAATCTAAATGTGATTTATCTGTGCAAGAATCATTCCAATATCAGGCGAGAATCTATCAATAAAACCCCCTAAGGCAATCTTGCACAGAGTTGTCGATAGGCGTTCTAACGCACAAAGGCAGAGGCAGCCAGCAATCAGTGTATTCTTGCCCCCCCCACCCCCCTTTTTGGGGAGCACTTAATTAAGTCGACCAGAAGCTGTCAAAGATAATTTTCAAAGCACATGACCTCAGCAGCTGACATTTGATAATATTACATTCCACGCTGATTGAAATTGATTTTCCCCTCTTTTTGGAGGGATGGAGAGAAGGTGGGAGGGTAAGGTTTCAGAAGAGGGGAAACCTGGATCCCTTTGGCTGTGGTACTCTGCCATGCCGGTAGCCTAAGGGGCCACCACAATAGACTACTAGGCTTCCTGGCCTTCCGTGAAACCAGGGCCAGGCACATCATCTGTCATTTGGGTGTGGAGTGCCACTTGAAGGGGAAAAGAGGCCGACATGTGAAGACAGACGAGAAACACGGGTGGCACCCATTGAACTGTATGGCATCCAGTGGTCCACGTTTTGATAGTACTGGTGGCCCTGAGTGAGGAAAACACAGGGGCATGCTCATTGGCTGCTCTCACTGAAAGCACAGGGGGTGTGTCCATTGGCTGCTCTCCTTGAGTTAGTACCGCACGGGGGTATGCTCATTGGCTGCTCTCCCTGAGTTGGGACGGCACAGGGGCGTGCTCATTGGCTGCTCTCCCTGAGTTGGGACGGCACAGGGGAGTGCTCAATGGCTGCTCTCAATGCAAGCTTCACCTTTGGCCACACCGTCTGTAACAAGTGGGCAAAGTGGCTCTCCAAGTAGCCATTCTCCACTACTGCTGTTAGAAAGGCACATTCCAGTATCTTCCAGCACCCCCCCCCCCCCCGTCCTGGGCAGAAGAACAAGCTAGAAGTTTCTGACTGGCAAACTAATCTCTGAAACCTCCAGCCGCTCCAGAGTATTTTTGAGCAGGCTCGCCCTCCACCCCACTCAGACATTTTTTCTTTGAGATTAGGCTCCAACTTTGTCTTGATTTTGGATCCTTCGTGGATACGGGATGCTGAGCACTTGGCCCTGTTCCTGGATCTTTCTGGCATTGTTTTCTACTGTTGGTCCACCACTTGGCTGACCAGCTTTGCTATGTGTTTAGGTTCAAGATTAAAGGAGGGGTTCTGTAACCTCTGCGCAAGATCATTGGCTGCAGGCATTTCCTCTTGTCTAAATAGGGACAGAGTGTTGGCCTCCAAGGAAAGGGTTTTTTTGTTTTGTTTTTTTGTTTTTTTGTTTGTTTGTTTGTTTGTTTTTTAAGCTGTGTTTATTTTCTGTCCATTTCTGTTTTGCAGAGATCAGCTTAAGGCCATGCTGTGGTTGTTCTCATTCATCCAACAGCCTGGGCTACAGACGCTGCAGACAAGGCTTTCGTGGGTGTCTGGGTCCCCTGATCTTGGGAACCGCTGGAAAGGCACAGTGAGCACTTGCTCACCAGTCTGCCACCCTAGGCCAAGCCAAGTGGACTCAGGAGCTGGTGTGGTCCGCTTGCCGCTTGCCCTGAAATTCCTCATTGGCCATGGGAAAAATCCCAGCAACAGGTTAATCTTTTTAATCTCCTGTCTTCACACACACACACACACACACACACACACACACACACACACACACAGAGAGAGAGAGGGGGGGGCTACTATAGATGCCTCTGTGAGAACAGTTGTCGGTGCTGGTGTTGATTTTACCAGAAGATGTGGCTCTCGGAAGACTGTCTATTTTATTGTGGAGGTACCAGGAGTGAAGTCAACCAGGAGTTAGAGTAGGTTCAGTAGCAGGGATAAACTTCAAAACACCCCACTGTCAGGATCCCTGGAAGCTGTGACACCAACCCCAAGCACAGTTCTTAATGACAATGTCTTGGACTGGCACGGAAGATTCTCCCAAGTCCTCCCCAGATGTGGGACAGAGGCGCTGTCACCTCTCCTTCTTAAAATGTACTTCCCCAAAAGCTGGTTAGCTATGGTGGCTGCTGCAGCGAGGAATTTGAGGACATCTTCTTGCTTCATGAGCATCTGCACAAATGTAACCATCTCCATTTAAGCTACGGTGGAAAGCCAGAGAAGTGCAGTAGCCCACCATTTTGTTGTTGTTTTGTTTTCCAAACAAGATGTGCTCTATGTTTTCAAACCCACTGAGTCCACTCAGGGCAGCCAACATGATCAAGGGTTTCAGGTCATCTCCTGGAACCTGGGCAGCCCCTCATGTCCCACATCCCTGAAGAAAACTGACTCCCCCTTCCACAGGCATCAGTTGCCAATAGGTCCTCAGCTAGGGTTGGGGTTTTATGATTATCTCTGCTTCTCCATGCTGGGATTGTGTGTGCCTTGGTCTTGCACAGGCCTCATGCACTTGGTCACAATGGCTGTGAGTTTGTGTGTTTAACCGCTGTGTTGAGTTCAGAAAACATGGTTTCATTTTGGTAACCCACTGCCATTGACTCTTACACTCTCCACCCACGATGTTCCCTGAGCCTGGAGAGGGAAGGCCTGTGATAAGAGATATCCCATTCAGGGCTGGTCACTCCGAGGATCTACATATTGACAAGTTGTTATGGGTTTCTAGTAAAATAAGCTCCCCTGATAAGGTTGAGAGATGTGCTAGTCTATGGATGTGGTGGTAGGTCATTAGGAGTTAGTATAGTACTATTAATAGAGGAATAACAGTAGGTTCTCCTGTAGGGCCTGTGACCTGCTAAGCTGCAGGTTCTTTTAGACGCAACGTGATTTCCTTTTTGGTGCTACTTTTATATGAGTGGGCATGAAGACACTGGAAATTGTGATTTAGATGATCCAAAGCAGCAAGGCAAATGAGTTGGCCAACCTCCAGCCACACCGTGTGCTTTTAGTTTTATTGAAATAGGTATTCTTTTCTAAAGGCACATAGTTTTCTTTGAATCAACTCTATTCCATTGATAAGCAATTTTATATCCTGAAATGTTGTGAGGCAAATTCCATACATGCTGTGCCCAGAGGTATATGGTGTCTGGGAGTTTGTGACGCTATAGTAAGAAACAGCCACAATCTCAGTGTACTTTTTCCCCTGAACTCTCAGCTCAATGCCTGTTGGGTATCAGTAAGGGACTTGGTGCTTTATATTATACAGGGACCTAGGTCTGTGAAATACCAATTTCAGTGTGCGTTTTCATGACTGCAAGAAGCAGGGAACAGAGACTGAGAGTCACACAATGGATTGCCAAGTGATTTACAGAAGTGCCCCTGCGTCTTGCATTAAGTCCTGTGACCTTGAGCTCTCTACCAGGTGACCAGGACGACCAAACATTTAAGCGAAAACTGAATGAATGCTGCAGGAATACAGACTAGGTAACAGCTATCCTTGAAAGCATGATCTCGACCTGGCACAGCTTTGATGTAGGCAGAGTCTTTACACAAGTGACCCATGACTAAGCCACTTTATTGTCTGGTAAGTGGAGTAGACGAGCCTGGTGCCCCACACCAGGTCCTGCTGACTCACCTCTAATTCAACCGCAGCTCCAGCTAAAATGGCACACACGTGGCCCTCATAACGTCATCTCAAGGGTGCACCGAATTCTAGCCCAGACCCCTCCAAAAGGAATTCGTTCACCAATTAGCTAGGTGCAGTCTAGACACTCAAGGCTTCACTGTCCCTGGGTTGGTGTTCATCCAGTGGGGTGGGGAGCCAGCTGACAGCCTAACCTCTCACTCTGCAAATGGCTCTCCAAGTTCCCGGCAGCACGGGAGACCAGCTCCTCCTTCTCCGGCCTCCATCTTGACAGCAAACCCTTCTCCTGGCCTTTTCTCCTTCCCCAGCCCTTCCTTTAATTTCTCTAGGATCATTTCCCAAATAAACGACCTACATCCAAGTTTTTGTTGCATGATTTAAATCTGGAGAATCTCCTCAAAGACATGTAGTATTTGGAGAAAATGGATTCCAGAGATCTGCTCAAAAATATATGGAATAGGGGTTGGGGATTTGGCTCAGTGGTAGAGCGCTTACCTAGGAAGCGCAAGGTCCTGGGTTCGGTCCCCAGCCCCGGAAAAAAAAATATAGGGAATGGGCTTGATGCGTCTCTTGGTGGCAGAGTGCTTGCCTAGTGTGGGTAAGGCCCTGGATTCAATCCTCAGTTGAAAAAGTATTGAAAAGGAAAGGGAAGGGAAAGGGAAGGGAAGGGAAGGGAAGGGAAGGGAAGGGAAGGGAAGGGAAGGGAAGGGAAGGGAAGGGAAGGGAAGGGAAGGGAAGGGAAAAGAAAACAGGAGTGTTACTCTAGGACTCCGATACTGTATAGTCCCCTTCCTCAAAACGAATCTGGCCTCAAGAAACCCCTGAAGGGTATGGTTGGCATATGCCTTTAATCCCAGGATTCTGGGGAACATCTGTAAATGTAAAACCATACAAATCTACATGTCAAGCTCCAGGACAACCAGGACCACACAGACAGATACTGTCTCATACAAACAAGCACCATCAAACCTCAACAATAGACCCTTGACTGTGCAAAAGGGGTCAGGGTCAGAATCTGGGGAAATAAGAGCAGGATGGCTCTGTAGGAGGAAACTGGAGAAACTGACGGTTTGTTCTTAAAAGAGGAAAAGCCAGGAGTGAGAACTGGGCAGATGGAGGGAAAGCTCAGGGCTGGCCTGGAGCCTGCATTGTGGGAATGAGCTGGGTCCTTTAATAATTCTCCTCTTCTTTCTTCTTCCCCTCCTTCTCCTTCCTCCTCCTTCTCCCCTCCCCTCCCCTTCCTCCTCCTCCCCTTCCCCTTCCTCTTCCTCTCCTCCCCCTCATTTTTTCTCCTCTTCCTTCTCTACATCCTCCCCCTCCTCTTCTTTCTCCTCCCCTTCCCCTTCCTCCTCTTCTTCCTTCCCTTCCTCCTTCTCTTCCTCCTCTTCCCCCTCACTTCTCTTCTTCCTCCTCTTCCTCCCCCTTCTTTCTTCTTCTTCCTCCTCCCCCTCTCCTTCTTCCTCTTCTTCCTTCCCCTCCTCCTTCCCCTCCCCTTCTCCTCCCCCTTCTCCTTCAAGTCATTCTTTCATAATTTCATAGTAGAAACCTTTTGTTCACATTCACTTCTTGTTATCTTCTTCCTATTCCCATGAAGCCCTGTTTCCCAACAAGGCCACCTCCTACTTTCACGTCTCTTTCTGTGGCCTGCTGCATTTAATTAAGTCTGAAGTTGGTCTGCATTGCCTGTCATGGTTGGCATCTTTCTTTACCTCCCCTCCAACTCCAGGAAAGGCCTCGTGTGCACAGTAGGCCTGAAATTACTACAAACTTCACCCTGAGGCTTAGGCCCAGTAAACTGCTATGGAGACAGTGTCATGGGGCTGCATGGGATCCCCAAACAGAGCCACTTCACAGGACTTGGGGCTCAGGAACAAAGACGGGCAGAGATCTTAGGAACCTCAAGCCTCCCTCACATCTGTAGAAAAAGATCTCCAATCAATCTAAACCACGTGGCAAGAGAAGGAGGAACCCCCAACTGGTATCTCAGCACCAAAGTGTGCCTCCAAAGGATTGTTGACCTGTTTTATGGCTAAATAGATAGAGCTTGGAGCTGTCCCATGGGCTTAGTGTTTGTTGGTTTTACCTTATTTTGCCAAGGGCTTTGGATTGGTAACTCAGCTATAGAGCATTTGCCAAGCATGTGTAAAGCCCTGGGTTCAATCCTCAGCATCACTTAATTAATTAATTAATCAGCTAATTAATTATTGGCTGAGTGGTAGGTTACTACTATAAAAACATTTGCTCCCTGACTCGTTGCTCAAAGAAAATCGAATGGGTCAGAGCAAAGGCACCAAAGGCACACTCCAGCTTGCTGACGTCACTTGGGGAGGTGGTGACCTCATAGCCTGCTGCCCTTAGCCTTCCCTGCATTTGAGAAGCAGGTGCTGCAGTGTAACTCCTTCCAAAGCCCAGCATGGGTGACTGCAGCATTCGTAAGAATGAAGATGTTGGTAGGTTTTAATCCCTGCAGCAGACTCAGCATTACTTGCTGACGCGGCCTACAGTTACAGATATTCCAGAAGCCGGGCATGATGGGAGCTAACTGTGAGATTCTGTGAACCCTAGGCAGCCGCGTTAACTGTTTGAGGGGCAACTTCTTTCCAGTCTGTCTGTCAGTAACCATTTGCTGGGTTCTGTTGCGTGTCTGCTGTTGGCCACTGGAAGGAGGTGCAGAGGCTGCAGAAACAGCCTTGATTCCGGCAAGGCATTTCAATGGGGAGAGAAAGAGAGACACCTATTTTTCCAGCTGAGCCACCATTCCAAGTCTCTCTCTTACACTCAGCAGATTTCTGTCACTGCTACTTCTCCACAGAGAGTTTCCATTTCTTTCTTCGAAAGCAAGTCCTTTCTGTCAGGAGACCTCCTTTCTCTTGCCTTGCCCTCTGGCTCGTATAGCTTGCTCTGTCTGTGTGTGTGTGTGTGTGTGTGTGTGTGTGTGTGTGTGTGTGTGTTCATCCAAGTTGATGTTCTTTAGAACACTGATTCTAAAGAGTTAATAAACACCAATGAAAAGGCCACCTCCTTTGTCACACAGATGTTCTGGAAGCACTTCTCTTACCAAATTTAAATGAGTTTCTTTGAGACAAGTTGACTTAGAAACTTTAATGCATTCGTATACTTATACTCAGGGCGACTGCACTATTTATGAACCGACTGGGGATGCTTGGTATGGTGGCCTGAATACGCTTGGCCCAGAGAGTGGCACTATTAGGTGTGGCCTTGTTGGAGGAAGTGTGTCACTGTGGAGGTGGGGTTTGAGAGCTTCCTCCTAGCTGCCCACGGGTGCCAGGCTTCTCCTGTTTGCCATCAGAACAAAACATAGAGCTCTCAGCTCCTCCACCGCCATGCCTACCTGCACACTACCATGATTCTGCCATGACGATAATGGACTGCACCTCAGAACCTGTAAGCCAGGCCCAACTAAATGTTGTCTTTATAAGAGTTGCCTTGGTCATAGTGTCTGTTCAGTGCAGTAAAGCCCTAACTAAGACACTTAGAGATGACGTTAGTGGTGACATAGAGTATAATAGGTGCAAACTGGGACCACCCCACCCTTTAGGGCATGTGGCCAACTGAATTCAAATCTCTACCAGGAGTGTTTCTCGGAATGTTCAGACCAAGAGACCTTCTGTCAGGTAGCACACTCCAGTTGTGGCCCACACTTTAGGAAATGCTAGTTGCTTTGTGACCCGATCCACAGATGAGCACCTCATGGGCAGAGTCTGGCTGTCTTCACGATCATTTCCTTAACACCTAAGGTAGCTCATCACAACAGAAAAATAAAAGGTGGCTGAGAAATTATTCCGTTTTGTGGCATTTCAAGAAAGGGTTACTTTAAAGAATCTTGATACATATTTTAGTGAGGGTTCTAAATGATTGTGTATGTGTGTGTATGTGTGTTACATGTGCAAACATGAGAATCTGAGATCAGAGACTCAGTGTATATGTGAAAGCTAGGCATAGTCACGTGGTCTATGATCCTAGTCTTACAGGGGGGAGGTGAAGACGCGCAGGTCTCCAGAGCTCCATGACTAACTAGTGTAGGCAATTGGTGAGTTTTACTTTCAGAGAAAGAGTGCATCTGTCTTAAAAGATGAGGAGGAACACTTTAGTGTCACTTTCAGACCTCATCAGGGGAGATAGTAACTAATACAGAGATTTACAACTGATCCAAGTACAGAAAACCTGTCAGTGGGTTCCTTAGGCAGAAATGGAATATCTATATCTTACCCCTCCTCCCAAGACTCACGGACTCATAAAAGGGGGATGGAAAGATAATATGAACCAGAGGTTAGAGAGGACCGAAGTGAGGCAGTTTCCTCTGGATGTGACAGGACCCCATGCAATCATGAAATGGGGTCACAACAGCTGTGTTTGCCCAAGAAGACCTGCACAGAATCAATCCAGTCAACATTCTAGCATGGAGTTCGTAGTGATGGGTTCATGACCCTTCACCTATAGCCAAGAAGCTATTGACTATTGTCAGCTTCTGCCAGCTTTCTTACTGGGTGTGGCCCCTGGTAGGTTGACCAAGTTCCAGTGAATGGCCCCTCACCCATGAGTATATGAGAGGCACAAACTGAGCTCCTCTGTGGGTTAAAAACAGAAGAAAGACATGAAGTAGAAAAGGGTAAGGAAGTGGAAGAGAGTTCTGGGAAGAGTTGGGGGAGGGGAAGGGTGTAAATATAATCAAAACATTTTGTGCATGTATGAAATTCTCAAAGCATTCACAAAATGTTATATTTAAAAAGGTAACGTGGAGAAAGATTGTGGAAGACATCCAGCTCAACATCTAGCCTTTGTGGGCACCGCAAGGCACGCTCGCACTTACATATACACATTCACATAGCCTTTCTGAGTAGTCAGAAAACGTTCTTGTCGTTGCTTCCCCAAAATACAGTATAACAACTACCTACACTGCCTTGACACTACATTAGGCATTAGAAGACATCTACAGAAGAGACCGGAGTGATTTTAATCATTTAAGCACATTGGTTAACTTGAACATCTGTAGACACTGATGGTCATAGGGGTTTCTAGTGGCAACTCCTTAGAGGAACGGTTAAGGATGCTAGAGGGAGAAAAGGGAAGGGAGGGAGACAAAGAGATGAGGAGAGATGGAGGAGTTATTTAATTTCAGTGTTATTTTAAGAACTGGCTCATAGATTGGCAAGGCTTGACAAGTACAATCTACAGGTGGACCAGCAGGCTGGAGACAGTTGGAGCCACAGTCTAAGTTTTGAGACTGGTTCTGCTAGCCTACTTGGTTCTGCTAGCCAGAACGCCTGCTTGCTCAAAGGAGAACTGCCCCATCTTCCATTCAGACCTGCCAAACTAATTGGATGAGGCCCATACACTTTCTGGAAGAGTTGTGGACCTTCAAGCCAACCAATTTACATGTTACTCCTGAATGTGAAGGCAGCCTCATGGGAATATCCAGAATGTGTGACACGTTTCTGGCCATTATGGCCCACCCAAGTCGATAATTCAAATTAAATTCCACAATAAAGGTAATAACCTTTAACAGGGTTAAGCATGTGGAGAGGCTAGGCTGAGGCCAAGAGGCTTCAAACTGAGTGAGATCCTTTGACCAAAGTGGAGATTCATGAGTGACAGGAATGGGAAGGAGCTGCCTCTTGCCCTAACACACATATGAATTTTGGCTCATTGCTTGGTGACACTAAAAAGATTCATCGGAAATGAAGTGTACATTAAAGCAAATCAAACCTCGGTCCATAAACATTGCACCTCTGTAGACGGGGAGAAGGTGATGATTAAGCAAGTGGGTAGGAGCCTAGCACTGAGTACTAATTGTGTGCAAGGTCCCATCCTTGGGGACAAGAAGGTCATTGCAAGGAAGGTTTGGGGGACAGTAAAATCGTTCTATGTCAGGAATGGAACAGATACAATTTCATCAGCAGGAAAGACACCAAGGAAGACGTATTTGTACGTTAGACTATTCTAAATAACCTGAGAAGTACTTTCCCAGCGTAGGAAATGGAGAGACGGTAGGATGGATGGAGGCCTCAAATGTTACAGACCTAGCAGAATTCCAGTTCAAGATAGTTAATAGGTAGTGGGCCATAACATTACAGGCGTTATCCACATGGTAGGGGTCGTTCAAACAATTGCCTGCAAAATTTCCGGGATACTGAGAGTGAGTCAAAGAACAAGGGATTGGAGAGAGCTTCTGAAGCCCAGACCCATCAATGCCTGCCCTACCTGCCCTACTGCAGGCGAAGGTATCCTCCTGTAATGCGGAGACCCTGTGTGTGCTGACCACATTTTTCCAACCCTCCTATGCAAGAAGTCGTAGGAACAGGACCGAGGATGGGGCTGAACAGAGACATAGTAGCATGTCGAGTCCCGGGAAACCGGCTCCAGAGACCAGCAGAGTTTATTGCCCCGCCCAAAAGCTTATAGTTTGAGCCAATCCCAAGCCTCTAAATCCTCGTCCAATCATATCCTGCTCACACTGTCACCATGCTTCAATGAAAGCCTGCCTAATGAGGTACTCAGAATGAGTAGGAGAGATTATTACCACCTGTGTGGACTTCCAGGACGATGGAGGAATTGGCCCGGGGCCTCAGTTCCTTTTTGCTCTTTCGCCGCTGCACTGGGAGCCATTTTAGATATAATACTGTGTGTGGCAGATCTGGACTCTTTGAGGAGTTGCAGGAACCTGTGGTACCTCGTTCTCCATCCCAATTTTCCTCCACAAGGTTGACTTCCACATCCTCACAGGTCCCCCTTCTGTTTTTATTTCAAGGCTAAGGACTTCCAAGTGGAGCGCCTTGGTGTGCAACTGTTGAGCCTTGACATTTCAAAGGATGGGAAAGGTCCCATTTATCCCTGACATAAACCTGTTGATAAGTGTCCGTTGGGGTTCCCCTTTGGAGAGTGGTGGAGGCAAAGCATACTGGCCACCCCCTACTCGATGAGCCTCGACCCAATTGGAGAAGTTCCCAGGAACCTCCTGAGCCAGTAGGACGAAATCCTCTGGGCATACATTTTCTGTTAGACAAACTCCCAGCATGCCCTGGGGCCAGGTTGAATGACTTATGAAATGGAAGTACCAGGGTAGAGTTGACAGGGGACTGGTTCTCTCCCATTGTTGGAATGTCACTGTACATGACAGGCAACAGGGAGTCGCAACTAACAGGGAGAAAATAAAATGGAGGGGCTTTCGAATAGCTGCCCACAAGAGTGGCTGGGCACGCACTTGAGAATTAGCCGTTATGATAGCACGCTTCAGTAGAAAAAGGGGTATACGATCCTGTCTCTGGTCGTTTTGGAGACATTCTCTGCACTTAGTTTCCAAAAGCCTTGCATATCCCCCACTGGGGTGCTTGGCTAGAAACTTCCTTGTCATTGTCTTCTACATGGGCCTCCTCCTCTAGGTCGGCCGGCCGTTAGGAGGGTGCTGCTCTGTGAGTGCTGGTCCCTCTGTAAGGCTGTCCTCAGGGGCTCCAGTGGCTGAAGGGCTTCATGGATCTGCCAGGAACTCAAATGGGCTTATCTGCTACTTCTGGAAAAATACAAACAAACCCTCACCCGGTGATTAGCAGGGGGGCTAAACCCTTCCAGGTGTCATCCATAGGTCTCTCCAGTAGACCAAGGGCAAAGGAGTTACTCTTGGCAGCGTGGACCCCCAGTGTTTACATGCTGGGGAGGGATCCTGCTTGTCAAAATTAAAAAATGGGTATTGTCAACCAGGGTGCAGGAAAGCAGGGTGGGCCAGTGATGTGGATTAGGTATTGGGATTACGTACCATGATTTTTGCAGGGTTCTTCCTTGCCAAAGACAGCCTAGAGAGGACAGCAACCGAAGAGGACGCTGAAAATCAAGGAGAAGAGACCCAAGGTCGAAGTCACCTCAGCGTCGGTGACGATTTGGTTACTGACGAAGAAACCCCAAGATCCCTGAATCATAAGATAGCAAAGAGACAAAAGCAGCCAATCCGGCAGCTAAGAGTGTCCTCCCAAGGCTGAGTAAATGTCGGTTTACCATCTCTACCAGTCCGCCTTGGTCACGCCACCAGGAGAAATGAATAAGGGTTTCCTCCAGAAATAAGAAATGAATGGAGACTGAAGCGGAAGCCTTGGGAACTTGATTTTTGCCCATTGTCCAGATACAAAAGGGCTCTATGAGTTACCTATGCAGTATGGGTTGTTTTTTTTGTTTTTTTGTTTTTTGGTTGTTGTTGTTATTGTTGTCATCGTCGTCGTCGTCGTTGTTGTTATATTGCCTAAAGATGTCTCTTTTTGGAAATGACAAATGTGTTATTTTTTAAAGCCTGCTTTTTTTTCTTTCAGGAGTTTTTAAATCGCTTCATATCTGCTCAAGTTGAGATTCTTAAGAGCTTCATTTTTGGTTTATAATAAAACTTTACGGCTTGAATTTTCTTCCCAAAAAGCATCAACACACTGCAACTGCCTGTTAATAAAGGTCTAAAAACAAAAGAAAACCTCAGACCTGTGGAGGTCTGAGCAAAGAATGGCCTCCACAGGGCCAGATGCATGACTGCTTGATCTGAATGTTTCAGGGGATGGGGTTGGAGTTTTCCAAGCCTCACGCATTCCTAGTGTGTTCTTCGTTTCATGCTCAGGGTCTAAGAGGTGAGCCTCGGCTCTCCGCTCATGCCTCTGTCTTGCCATCGAGGACTCTGAAACTCTAAACGCGTGTACTCTTCATTCCAAAAGCTGCCTTGGTCATGGTGTTTCAGCATAGCAACAGAAGCGTAACTAAGACAAACAGCAAAGTCACATGATGAATAGGGACGGGGTAGGAGAAAGAAGGACAAGTCTACTCTTTGGTTATAGCACACTGAACTCTGTCACACAAGAAAAACAGCACCTTACTTGGATAAACACTTGTTAGGTAGAGTAATTTCAAACTGCCTCATAACTTCGTGACTTAACAGTGAGCGAAACGACAGTCACAGTTACTGGTGATCTGGAGCCTGGGCAGACACCAATCTCTGCCTTCCGTACTCAGCATTAGCTGAGGCAACTTGGAGGCTAGGGAGTCAGAGTTGTCTGAAAGTTGGTTCTTCTGTCCAGGGACTGTTGCTGCTGCTGCTGCTTCTGAGATCTGAGCTAAAGTCTCTATTCGAATTCCCTAATGCGACTCTTCCGTGTGCTTCTGCTTCCTCAAGACGTGCCTTCAGGGCTCAAAGGTCAATGCTGTCATGAGAGGAGCCTTGGGCAGAAGCCTGCATATCTTTCAGGACCTAACTTCAGGTAGCAGGCACTGTAACCTGGTTGCCATCAGTGCTTTGAAGCAGCTACAGAGGTTATCCTAATTGTAAGGTGGGAGCGGACTATGTGGACTCCAACTGTGGGATCAGAAAGACGGTCGTAGCCATTTTTACAGACTACAGTCTGCTGCAGCACACTTACCAGGCTTCTGGGACAGAGCTAATTGATTGTGCAGGAATCGTTTCACTCTCCTGTCTCTGGGCTGTTGTAGAAGACTCGCCATCTAATGGATTGCCCAGCCCCACCTGTGGGTTACTGGCGAAATCTTCTTGAGGTGTGAGATATTTTTTTAAGTCCCAGTTATTTAGTGAATAACTCCTCCTCGATTAGCTGATCTATTTATGTAGAAGATGCTCTGTGATGGATATAAGGTAACTTGTTACATCATGAAGCATTCACGCTCTTACTGGCATATCAATATCACGCGTGTGACAACTGCTAACAATGTGTGATGGTTTGTAACATAATCTGAGAAGGAGAGACACAGGCCAAATGCTGCTGAGGATGGGCAAGCAGTTGGAGTAGCTGGAGGTTGTCAGGGACATTGCCACAGAGTATACAGGAAGGACAAGAAGCTGTTCATGTAAAGGACTCAGGAGGGTTGCAGATAAGAGGCTAGAGGTTAGTGCCTTAGGGAACTTCATCATAGCATTTTCTTTAGCTCATTGATACATAGTAGTCCAAGGAACAGGCAGTGTGGTGGGATAGTCTTGACGGCTTATGAGCTCAAAATGTAAAAATACAACCCTGAATAAACCCTTTTCTCCCCAACTTGCTTCTTGGTCATGATGTTTTGTGCAGGAATAGAAACCCTGACTAAGATACTAACTATATCTTTGTGTCCGTGAGCGGTGTGTCCTTTAAAGAATTAACTTTTCTCTTTGTAAAGGCCTCAGGTGACCTCCTTCATAAAATGAGAAGAGTGGCCAATGACCTCTAAGGTCTTACCGAGTCTCCAATTCCTTCTTTAGGATTTATGAAAGGGATTTGTGTCGAGGTGTTTAAAGAATGCATATATTTAGTTAATTTAGTAACTTGGCTTCATGTGTACAAATTATGGCTACCCCAAGAGAGACAGAGTTCTATTAAAAGCCTGGCATTTATTTTGATCACGCTTTGAAACACTGCAAGAGACCGTGAGGGCTGTACACGGAACCTCTGCTCACTCCTACCCAGACAGATGACAGAGTGATACGCAGAGCGAATTCCCTGGGGCAACATTTCTTCCCAAAGCACAGATATGAGTGAATTATTGCCATTCTTAATTGCCTAATGATTTTTTCCCCTTTCATGTAATCTTTTCAGGGGGGTTGTATTTTTACCATCTTGCAAATTCATATTGGCAGAGTGATATACATTGTCGAATAAAACACAGTGGCCGATCCATCAAAAATTGGGCTGCCACTGCCTTGAGATTTTTTGGAAAGAGATAGAAGGGGAGGAGGAGAGTTGGGGAAATGGAGGGTTGGGAGGTGCAGAGTGAAGATACTCAGTGTCTTAGCACATCCTTATTGGGCCAGCAGAGCTCCTGACTCACCCCTGTGACTGGATGAACACTCAGACCTAACTCCAGACTCTTTTCCTTCCAAGTTGAAGTTTTGACTCTTTGGGGCACTTGCCTTATTAGCCGTTGCTGTCTGGGGAACTCAGAAGGCAATTAGGCCAGGGAGCGAGTCGTTTCGGGGGTTTATAATGGAATGTGGATTCTTTTTTCCCTAACTTAATTGTTTGCATCTGACCAGAAATCATTACCAGTTGATGGCTGCTTGGTGGCATCTGCAAAATCCAGCAGTGGCCCAGCAGAGTTCATCCAGTGTGGCAGGAGGGGGTTCTTGAGAGAGACCTGATAGAAGGGACCCTCATCTCTTTCGATGATAGGGCTACTTATGTGACCTTGGAGGGAGTATTTTGCTATCTTCTAGCCTTCCATGCTCTGTGACGTGAGGTCCAATAGCAGTGACTGGGAAGCTTGACAGGGTAGGGCCTTCTGTTCCCCTTAGGCGTATTAACTTGGCTGGGGATCTTCTCAACCTCTCTCAGGTCAAGGTTCCACCCAAGGCCAATTAAATCCAAATCTATAGGGGTGGCACCTGAGTGCCAGTCATTTTAAAACTTTCCAAAGGCTTCCAAAGTGCACCAAAGGTCGAGAGTCCCCACCAAAGGAAAGAGTCTAAGTCTTGGTTTCCTGGAAACAACTATCCTAAATTTCTTCATTAGCAGGGGTAGGGGAGTGGGAAGAGAAATCAATCAGGAGAATCATGGCTCCCATAAGCTTTTATTCAGACCCGCCAAGTACAGGGCAGAGACCTAGGTGCTGCTTGGGCTGCAGCTGAAAGGAGGTAGTCGTTGGTTCCCGGTGTCGTGCATTGAGGACAACTGGTCTCTCAAATGTTGAAACAGGCAGGGAAGAGAAGACAGAAACATTCCTGGCTGCTGGTGAGAGGAGCCCAAAATTGAAAGGATGGGGAGTACATTACTTTTACATCTCTCTGAATAAACACCTGACAGGACAAGAGTGAAAACGTTTCCTTTGGCTCATGGTTTCTGCCCATCCTGGTGAAGCTGGGGAAGGCTTTTGAGTAGGTGGCAAAGACTCCTCAAATGGCAGCCGAGTGGGAAGCAGGCTAGGACCAGGAGCAAGGGTAGACTTCGAAGGTCTGTTCATACTGATCTATTTCACGCCAGACCTCCAAAAGGCTCCAAAGCTTTAAAAACAGTACCACAAAACAGGAACCAAGTTCAAAACATGAGACTGGCGGGCACCTCCGATTCAAGCCATAAAAGTCAGGGTAGAAAAGGAATTATCCTAGGCCAGTGCTGTCCAGTTAAAAAATTAATAGGAAAACACGTTATTTTAAAGTTTTGTAGTAACTCCATCAAAATAGTGAAAGGAGCAGGGAGCATTTATTTTAATAGTGTTCGGTTCAGCTAGCTATCTCCGAGATCTAATGCCAACATGTAGTCATGATAAAAAGTAACAGGTTACTTTACATCCTTCGTGCCGAGTTTTCAAAGTGAGCATTTTATACCTGCCCCACAGTTTGGATGAGCTAGACTTCAAGTTCACCATTGATAATGGCTAACACATTCTCAGCATCTGGGGCATCTGACATGACAGAGTAGACAGTGTTTGCTCTGAGGAGTTGTGGAAGATAAGAAGTCAATTGTGGCCAAGAGGAGAGTGGGTGGGCAGGTGTTTGTGGCCTGGGCTGGCTGAATAATTTGCTGGTCAAATACAGAACGAAGGTACAGATTCTTACTCAAATAGGATGGCTCAATAAACCAAGCAGAAGTCAGAAACTCAAGAAACTGAGTTCCTCCCTTTATGAAGCTGTGTATGTCAGCCCTGGAACAACCCGCCGACTTGAGTCCTCCACTTTACTTGGAGGCAGAAGTTCCAAGGTGATGCAGAATTATTCTGAGTGCCTTCGAGGAAAACCTGTCTTCAGCTCTAGTGAGTAGACATGAGCGTCTTAGAGTCTCTACAGGTGTGGTGACTTAGCTGTCCATTCAGAACACCCGGAAAGAAGGACCTTTGGTTGGGGTGTTGCCACGACCAGATTTGCCTGAGGACATATCTGTGGGTCACTTCCTTGAGTTCTAACTCAAGGAGGACCCAGTCCTAGGTAGGTAGTACCATCCCTTGCAGGTGGGCCTTGCTGTATAAAAGAGATAGCTTAAAAAAAAAAAACAAAGGCAGCAAACGAATAAATAACATCTGTCCGTGGTCTCTTCTTCAGTTCTCCTCAGGTGACTGTCTTGGCCTTCATGATGAAATCAACCCGGTCTTCCCCAAGCAGTTTCTGGTCACTGATGACAGCAATGAAAAGGCAAAGAATACCAGGCAAGCACATCTCTTGTCTGTGTGTCTAGCATGACCAGCGATGTTCTATCTGAGTGTCCAAGGAAGATCACATCCCTCATGGGAAAGATGGATGGGAAGCACTTGCTTTCCAGATTCTGCCTGTGAGATCTCAGGACCACAAGGTCAGGGCCCCAAGATGCTGAGTGAACCGGCTCTGGAGAGGTCTTGCAAAAGGATCTTCAGGACTAAAAAACAGTGAATAATGAGTAAGTACCTGTCCTTAAGGACCTTTGGGTGGGCAGCCTGTAGCATCCTCATAGGCACAATGAGAACTGGAGATAGGAGAAGGCAGACCAGGAGCTGAGAAGGTGTACAGCCCAGCTTCTCGCCTTGTGACCAGTGACAGCCTGGATCCACTGCTGTTCTTAGATTTGGGGTTGGGACCCATGAACCCACACGGAAGAGCTGAGTGGCTTCCCATGGGAGTGTCTGTTGGCTGTGTGGCTGAGTATGCAAGGTATGGTCTATGACCGCCATACTCTCTGAGCATTGCACTTCAGCAGCTGAAAGACTTGGAGCCCTGGGCCCTGTTTCAGTAAAATATGTACTGTGCAGCAGCCTAGGTCTGGAGGAAACAGAGGCCCCAGAGAGATTCCCTGCTCCACACTGTCTTGATAAAGATGTTATGCCAAAAAGGAAGAGCTGACTTATTTAAGTACGCGTTAGTTCCTTTCTATTGCTGTTCAATAGCCTATGTATGCTGTGACTAGAACAGGAAGTGTGGGTCCAATCTATTGGACCAGAGAAGACATAACACACATGTTTAGGCTCTTACCTGTGTCTCCTAGTTATGCCAGTTTGGTTAAGGTAATCCACGTGTTTATGGGATATTTGAATCACAAGGGTTAAAAACTAGGTTTGCTGATCACGGTGGGAGCCTTGAAAATGGACGGGGACTCGTACTTGGTTCCACATTGCTGAAGAATAGCTGGCCTCTGAATACCTGATGCTACCTGTAACTGAAAATTGACTCTGGCATGCTCTGGGGAAGGAAGAGAATTTGTTTTGGGGGTATCTTAAGCTGCAGTTTCTTCCTTCCTTCCTTCCTTCCTTCCTTCCTTCCTTCCTTCCTTCCTTTTAATTGGATATTTTATATATTTACATTTCAAATATTATCCCCTTCCCCCCCTTCCGTGCCCCTCCCCCCACCTCTATGAAGATGATCCTCCTCCCACCCACCCACTCCTACCTCACCGCCTTAACATTCCTCTACACTGGGGAGCGTTGAGCCTTCACAGAACCAAAGGCTTCTCCTCCTATTGATGCCAGACAATGCCATCCCCTACTACATATGGGGCTAGAGCCATGCGTCCCTCGGGTAAGGTGTTAATATGAAGCTTAAGCACACCATTCACAAGAGGAAAAAAAAACTCAAATGGCCAATAAACAGGTGGACAGATGCCAGTTAAAACTACAAGGATTCTTGGATTCAAGGGATCCCCGATCTATGGAAAACAGATGAGTGTGACTTTGGATGCACAGAACATGGCTGGGTCACCCCAGGAAGGCCTACAATCAGTCAGAGGAAGATCAATTGAGCCCTGGAAAATGCCTCCCTCCCCGCCTCCCCCGTTAAAAAACAGTTGAGAAAACGGGACCTATCTGAACAGCCATGGTGCAGGAAGTTGGGGCAGGAAGAGGAACCACAGGTACCAGACACTAAGAGAGCAAGAGCTTGGTCCAAAGCAACATTTTCTGCTTACAGCAGTAGGTCTCGCTAAGCTCGCCCCCCTGCCTCACCATCGTCCCGAGCTGGCCCTAAAGTAGCTGGCTGTCGGTAAACATGGACCATCACACACCAGGAAAGAGAACAGCCAAGAACCAGATATACAGATATACAGGGAGGCTAGCTTCCACCTTGGTCTTTTCTTTTTCTTTTTCCTCCTAGTTTTAAATAAAAGCTTGTGAAGCTGGATGTGGAGAGGGGATGGGGTGGGAAGCTTGCAGGTGGAGTCCTTCTGGAGGATGGACTATGTCTTCAGCTGAAGGACCCTGGGAGGATGGAAACTTCAATGCAGTTTCTCTTCAAGTTCATATTTTAAGGCTCCAAGTTCTTTAATGATCTTTTAAATGAGGATGGACCCGGTTACATTTCAGGTTAACCCAACTACAGAGGGAAACAGATAAGGAGTTCTCCTTTATGAGCTTTGGTTGTTAGCGCAAACTAGAACTAGGAAGGCACCACGCCATGCTCTGGGGAACACAAAAGAGGTAGAATAAGCATTCTTAAAGCCTACAGGTTAGCCATAAAGCTATGTGCTAACTGCACACAAGACTTAAAACATAAGATGATCAGAGACCATGCTCCAGGCAGCAACATGGTGCCAGAGACATTCCGAGTTCAGGCTGGCATGGGCTGCCAATGCTCTACCAAGCTTGCTTCCTAGAAAAACCCTACCATGGGTAAATAGTGAGGACTTTCAGAAGGAAGGACGGTGATGCCAGGCGTCCAGTATGTTCTGAATGGTGACAAAGGTCTGTATGTGTGACCTTGGGTTGTCCCTATTCAAGAAGGACATGGACCCATTGACCATGGAGGTATACTGTGGGTACTAAATGCTTGGAATGAATGACTTGCACCCACAGTAGACTCATCTATGGCATACACAGCCCTTTTCCCGACTAACTGAACCGTTCTTAGAAATACCTCCTTGCCACTGAGCCAGTCACTCTCATGAGGAGCCTCAGTGGTTGGACTAGACTGGACTTTCAAAAACACTGCTACTATTCAAGTCTGGTGAACCAACAGAAGAGGTGACTCTCATTGGATGCTGATTTGTTACAGTTCCCCCAAATGGGGACACACAGGGAAGCCCGAGAGTCCCCCATAGCTGGTAAAGTATGGATAAAATATGGACAGGAGACTTGGGTGTGGTTTGTGTGAACAGGACGGCATAAAGAAGTGCAGATGAGCTAATTTTAATAACTTCAGTGAATTTGAATAGTGGTGCTGCCCATTGGCGGATAACTGGAACTGGGGAGGAATGTAAGAGATAAAGTTAAAAAATGGCAGGTGTGTGTGTGTGTGTGTGTGTGTGTGTGTGTGTGTGGTGTGTGTGTGTGGTGTGTGTGTGTGGTGTGTGTGTGTGGTGTGTGTGTGTGGTGTGTGTGTGTGGTGTGTGTGTAAGTGACACGTGTCTGCAATACCTGCTCTCAGAAGGCTGAAGGAGAAGGATCACAAGTTCAAGGTCAGCCTGTACTATGAAGATAAACTCTAGCTCAGAGAATCAAGGGTTGAGGCTGTACCTCAAAAGTAAAATACTTGTCTAGCATGCACCCAAAGCCATTGTATACACACACACACACACACACACACACACACACACACACGCACGCACGAATACACACATATGCCTCCACACAGAGGTAGCATGGTGAATACAGTTAGTGGGTACCAGATATAATCGTGGGACCTTCTGTAAGTTATTTGCTCAGGTTCTAGCCTTCTGCCCCAGAGCCAGTGGCTCTGGCTGTGCCCTCCCCACCTCATGGGCGCTTCCCATCTCTAACCTTGCACCCTTGTTCTTGGTTGCAGACAAGAGCTACTATATCAGGCCTGAGACCACTGTCTTTTCAAGGCCTGCTCAGTTAAAGGAGAGCTCCTACTAGTCCCACACCCTTCCTGAACAGCTCTTACAAACCGTACACCTATGCTCAACACCTGCCTTCCTTATTGGAATCTGGCATTGCTAGGCAGAAGGTAGCTGTGCAATCCAAGTCCCAATAAAACCCTCGGGCACTGAGTCTCTAGGGCAGCTCCCTGATAACCAACTGAGTGTCAAAACTCATTCTGTAAGAATCAGGCGTGTTCTGTGTGACTCTGCTAGGTGAGGCTTCTCGGAAGCTTCAGCCTGGCTCTCCATACTCCTTTATGTTTCTAAAACCAACGTAGCTTTTGTATTGATTATTTGGGAATTTTACACAGTGCGTGCCGATCACACCCATTTCCCATCCCTCCCAGGTTTACTTTCCCGCCCTTGTGCCCTTCCCACAAACAATCAAACAAAAGCCCCCACCAATTCAGTTATACTCATTGGAGCATGGTCAAACTCTCTGTGGCCAGCCCTGGGGATAACTGAGTCCTTCACCACCCTGTCAGAAGCCATCCATTGTGAAGAGCTACACTTCAGCATCCCGATCGCATTTTTAAGGGATCTCTCTTCAATGGCTCCCTGTGTAGAGTGTGTCTGTTTTGGAAGTGAGGGTGAGGGGTGTCACAAAATCCTTCAATGTCTTTTATTCTCAACTGTGAGTCTGAAGTCATCGATAGCACTGGTGCTGCCTCCTTCCCTTCCTCGGACTGTATCCTTAGCTGTTGGTGATCCTGGCGGTTAGGGGTGCCTGGCAGCCCGGTCCATCAGGCTGACTTATCTCAATTGATCTGCAAGTTGCTAGGTACAGGCATTGCGTATCTTTGCTTGGTATGACTTTAAGAGAGTCACATGCCTTTTGCCAAGTCTTAGTTTTCTCATCAAAAAAAAAAAAAATGTAGATGTTGACTCTTACACATACGTACTTCATGGCATGTTGGGAGGTTTGAATTAAAGATGGGTAAGCAAGCACCCTCAACTCTAAAAGCAAGCTATCAAGGAAACCAACTGCAAGACAGCTCCACTCCCCCACTCTCCCTTGGATAGGGTAAATATCCGATCTGTTTCTGTTGGATGGATGAAAACTGTCTAAGTCATTTCACTTTCTGCCATACTCTATCCTGTCTCTCTGCTGGAATCGCTGGGTGCTGGCGATGGGAGGCAGGGCAAGGTCCCAAACCAGGGTGCACAGTGTCTCCCAGTCTCCTCTCTGGGTATCTGGGTTCCACCTGTACAGCACTGAGAGAGGAAGTCAAGAACTGGGGGGTCAGAGGTCTATCTTTCCTCTCACAGTGTCAGTGTGCTAGGAGGAGAGGCAGAGCTGGGAACAACTGGAATCCGGTCTGATGGAGAGAGAATACCTTACTCATGAGTTTAGGCGAGGCTCTTTAAAGTGAAGGCCTTTTCCATGATCATCCTTAATAAAACAACTCTCTGGATGACCCTGGCTTGTTCATACCGGTTTATTTGATGGTGGATGTAAATGCATACACTGTATTCGGGGTGAACCAGGGATTAAATACCTTTTCTGCGTAGGAATACTAAGAAAGGGAAGCTCATTGGCTGAAGACTCGGGGCTAGCTAGATACTGCATTAGCAACGAGAAGAACTCCAGGTATTTATGCTACATACCTCAGTGCCCGTGGTTCTCAGTGGGGTGTCATGGTTACGTGTTCCCGAGCAGGTAGAGGCCGGTAGGGAATGGCTCCACTTCCTAACGATTTCTTATGCCTGCCTGGTAACAAGGTCTCACACGCCCTACAAGTCTCTACTCTCTACTGTGGAATTAATGTTTGTGTCCAATCCTAAATTTATATGTTGAAATCTAGTGACCAATGTGGTAATGTTAGGAGCCGGGCCTGGGGGGAGGGGGTCATAAGGTCACAAGGGATTAATAGTTCATAAGAGAGACCTCAAATAGCTGCCTTCCCCTCCTCCTTTTGCCACGTGAGAACTCCAAAAAGCCTCTTGCCGTGAAGGAGATGCAAAGTCCACCTTGATCTTCAGCCTTCGGGTCTGAGAGATAACTGTCTGTACATTCGCCACCCTGTTTATGGCTTGGAGTTAGAGCAGCCTAGATGAACTCAGTTTCCGAGAGTCTGGGGCACCTGGTGGATCTGGATGTGGGAGGAAAAAAGAATCACTCAACCTTCAGTCCCTAGCGCGCAAAGGTAAGGACACAGGAAAGTAAATCAACACCTGGCAAAGGACTTCCGGTTGCTTCCACGCCAGGCTTCCGGTTGCTTCCACCCCAGGGCTCCTCACCTGACAGCAACCTGCTTAACGTTCAGTCCTTGACCGTGGGCGGTGCTTCCCGAGCCTGTTAAACTCCCTTAAACTATTTGCTTCTGACCTCCACTCATCAGCCTCTTGTCAGCCACCACCAGGAGGAAGGCGAAGGCCTTAATTGATCAGGCCCGGCAGTAGCCTTGAGAACCTGATTCGGGTATCGACTGCTGAGAAGGCTGCCTCCATTGCTAGGAGCGGCTGAACATCAAAACTATTAACCTCTGGCCTTAGCAGTTGGCGAGGCAGCCCAGCAGCAGTAATTAGGAAGTCAATCGGAATCGCCTGTCTCACTTACACTGGCGTGTCAATCAATAGCGGCGGTGACAGGTTCATTAGGCCGAAGCCATGCAAGCCCAGACTGTAACAACCTCATAAAATACACCGACGACTCGGGGCAGAGAGAAATCCGCCTGAAGGACTAGAGTGGATGACAATATGTATTGATTAGGGCTCCAGCAATTTATGAAGTGCTACTTGTTGGCCAGCCTTTCTGACTCAGTGCTAAATTTCCCCAAGTAGTTGCAAGATGAAACCAAATAGTACCCTTAAAAATGGTAATCTATCGGGTTAAAACTCCGACGGTTATTTAAGGCTAAAGCCATACCTTTGTCTCTGTGGCCATCAGATTTTGAAAGAAGCCATCCATCTGGAGAAGAAAAAAATAGGCTAGGACATGTGATTAGGGAAGCCTCTGCCTTTGGAGAGAGAGTGATTTAGGTATTCATTTCTTCCTGGCATTTTTAATGGCTCATCTGGCTCGTACCAGGGGGACAGCTGACACCTGGGTTTTCCCAGCTAATTTAAGAGCTCAGTAGAAGGAGTGGGGGGAAGGGGCCGCATAGGATACCTTTTGGCTCCTGCTCCAACCTCATGGATGACGATGGTTGGCCAGATTTGCTAGAGATCCCGCCCTTCCACCGAATAACATGGTTGTTATCTGGAATTCCAGAATCCTTCAGAGCTGTGTCCTTAAAAACAGCACGAGGACAGGTGACTGTTCATGGCGTAACTGGACTTGTGTACTGCCTTCCTGTTAGTCATGGGAAATAGAGGAGAAAGGAATAGTGAATGACCCCAGAGGTCAAGGGCCCATGCTTCTAAATGAAGGAATTCATTAGCAGACGGAGGCTTGAGGCTGGTTCGAATTTAATAAGACTCCCCAAACTAACAACCCCGACGTGACTCTGTGTTTGGATTATCCGTGGAAGGGATGGCCCTGCTCCGAGGAGTGTGCACACATAGACAGACAGATAGCGGCCAGAGGCAGGTCAGAAGGGCCACATCCACTCCCTGCTACACAACAAATAAGCTGTCAGCATGAGAAAGACCCCTGCCTCCTCCATTTTAGTTTCTTCGTCAATAAAATGCCACAAACGTGTCACTGTTTCTATCCAATGAGATTACTGTGAATTTTTGATAAAAGAATGGGGCAGAAGACTTTTCTTTTGAATTTACAAAATATTGCATCTGTGCAAAATGGCCTACGGAGACCATCAACTGGGCTCATCTTATCTCCCAGGGAGACGGGGTAGGGAACTTTCACAAGGTTCTGTGGGAAGTTCGGACTTTCCCCCCTGTGTCTGATGGACATGTTCAGATTGATTAAGTGGTTGCTAAACTTTGTGAGGTGTTCTAGATAACCTCTGGTTCTCTCCCCTGTGGCTTCTGTTGTTGAAACCCAGTAACAAAGCAAAGTGTCTCCAGCCATGTCCCCAGATACTTGATTTTCCTTACTTTTATTTACTTTGTAAGGACAGGGTGGCCTGCTAGTGTTATATTGGACATGTGGAGGTCAGAGAACAACTTACCAGAGCTGTCTGATTCTCTATTTCCAGCATGGGGTCCTGGAGATTGAACCTGGGGCTTGGCAGTAATTGTCTTTACCTGCAGAACCATCCCCCTATCCCAAAGTACACATCTTCAAGGGAAGGCAAGTCCTCAGGCAGAATTTTCTCCTGCTCTGGAGGTTCAGAGAATCTGGATTATTCATCTCTAACCCCTACATTACCCTACCATGGGCCTCACCTAATTTCCTTTCTAGGGAATCCTTTTAAGAAATGCTTGCTGTTTTCCTGACCATGCTCTTACATTATCTTTAACAAACATAGAAAGGGGTTTTTCTTTTGTTTTGGCCTTAAGCAAACAAGATAACATCATAAACAAACACCCAAGACCAGATAAACAAAACAACACAGAAGTTCAGACACCACGTTCTAGGTGTCCTCTGTTGTCTGTGTCCTGACCACTGTGGCTTTTGGTCCTCACCTTCAGGTCTGCCCTCAGTGTACTGCAAGGCTGGGATGTTTCAATGATGCCCGAGGTGAGAGCAGACTGGCATAGCGGCTACACCTGGGGGATTCCCAGTTCTTTCTGGACACTTGATGTCTCAAGTTCCAAGGCCAGCTCATCTGAGAAGGTAACACCAGCCCTAAGGCTTGCTTTGAACCCTTTGGAATTGTGGACCCTGATAAAGAAAGTTCCCCACACACACCTTTATTGTAGATCAGGCTGGGATTCCTAGATCTGTGGTTCTACATTGGTTTCTGGACTTGCCCTGACTAAGGACCGTGTGATATTGAGTGAGGTACCATCTGCTCATGCTTGACTATGTGACTCGGGGCCTCTTCATCAGCTGGGACACTTAGCAGCCTACGCTTGTGTCTAAGTCCCCACTAAATTCTTGTTTGTATTCTGAGTGACTTGCAGTTTGCAGCTCCCTGGCCAAGGGTTTTGAGTCTTACCCTCCCAGTTTAGCGCTTACCATCCACTCAAGCCCACTCTCCTCTGTGCCACTTAAAGTGTGTCCCTGCCTTCTTTTCCTAGGGGACCCTTCTCTGAGTCCCACACTGAGGTAGGCTCCTGCAGCCTGGAAGCATGCAAATCAACAGAAGAACAGTTTCGTCAGATAAGACCTGCAACGAACTTGGAAAGCCTGCTTTCAAGTTCTCACAGCCTTGACCTCCCTCACGTGTGGTCAAGGTGGAATGCAGTGTTGGTCCTTGGAGAGGTCAATAGCAACTGATCCCCTCCCCCTTCCCCCATGAGAGTAGCAGAGAAACCCATCTTCATACCCCCCAAAAGACTCATTCAGATCTTTGCCCCCAACTCTGTAGAACCGTATCTGGATGACCTCAGTGTTGACTTCCGTGACGTGGTTCAGTACTTATTTTTAAATCTTAGAAAGCCTCAAAAAATATGGAGCCATAAAAAAGTGTCCAGGTATTAGATCAAGCTCTGACATTTAAATGAATGTGCTGCTTGTATCTTTGTGTTAAAGCAACATTTTAAGCAGAATGTTTTGTGGTCTCCTCATCAATATATGTACTCCTGTGTGCATGATTGGTCTCAGAAACAGGCAAACCTGTTAGTAGGAACCAATCTTTACATATAAGAGGGCAAAAGTGGAGGGCTATCTTTTATTTCTTAATGTTTATCTTATAAACAACTTCTGCCTTCCTTGTTGCTTATAATGGCACTGTTTGCCCTGTGGCTCAGGTTATATGTAGAAGTTAAGATGGACCATAGTTGGGGGGAGGTACGTTTCTCCCATCGGAACCCAATTCTCGGTCACTGAGGCCACGGGTCCCTGCCAGCTTGTTACAAAGCAGAGTTGAATATCGGCAAGGCGCCATGCTTTGGGGGACTTGGGAGAGACAGGTTATGAAGCTCTCCCCTTCCTAGTACCAAGATCGTCCTCTACTTTGTAATTCTCCCATGAACACTGGCAGGGCCGGATGAGAGTCTATGGGAACACGAGCTTACAGCAAAGCCAGCACAAGAAACACTTAGGCTCCAAGACAGAGCCGCCAGCCAATTACCACCTTCTTTGCACCTGTGCCTGTTGCAGACATTTTTATCTTTCTTGCCGTGCTTCATTGACCAATGGATTTTTTTTCCCCAGCTTTGCACTTTTTTTTATTACTATTATTTTCATCTTCATCATTACCTCCCTGCCTCCGATGGCATTTAGACATGAACAGCCTATGAACCTTCGAGCCCGATTGTGCCACGACAAAAATATTGTCGTTTACATTCTGTGCCAAAGTATTATATAAAAACACATCAACGAGAAGGAAATTTAGGAAGCTGGGAGTAAAGATATATAGTCAGCAAAGTATATAACTTCTGGCATATTACTGCTTAATCCTAACATAATTATTCTCATCCTTTTATTTGATTAACTTCTAATGGTTCCTCTTGGTGTTAAAGGTCCCACTCTGATCATTTGATTTTAGTGTCTGCCGTAATTACCGATAATGTTCTTTGCAAGACAATTTAATGATAACCGCATAATGGCCTATATGAAGAAAGCTGCAGGGTTTCAAAGCTTTTGAGTAATATAAAATACATTAGACTAACACAAGCTATCAACATGACAAGGAATGTTTGATTTACACTCAGGACTGTGTTATAGTGCCGTGGAATTTTTTTTCCCTTTGCCTTTTCCTTTTGCTTTTTTTTTTTTTTTCCTTTCTGCAGCCGTTTACAACAAATGACAGAACAGTTGGACAATCTGCAACTCGCTGATTACAAAAAAAAAAAAAAAAAAAAAAAGCAAAAACAATGTATCGTGAAGTTTGGAATGCGGCAGTGGCAGCCAGAGGATCTCTGGTAGAGGAGCCTCCTTAGAGTAGAACTAAGACAAGAGCCAGAGTCTGACTCCTCCAGGGATGGATACCAAATGGCCTCTCCTGCCAAACCAAATAGGTAGCTCAGCTAAAAATTGACAAACTGATTCTTCTAGCTCATCTCCGTACACTTCAGATTCCAGCCGCTCAAAGCTCCCACCCTAATCCTTCTTCTTGGATTAAATTCTTGGAGCTGCAGGCTCCTCTCAGGGTGGCCTGCCTCAGTCAAACAACTACTTTTAGGATCAAAATGGAAATAATTTGTTTTCCATTTCTCCTTCTCACCTCCTAAAGTGAGCAAACAGAAAACAATCAACAGTTTGGTCCAAACCCTGATGGCAAATGGAACAGACCCTCTCTTCTCGCTTGCCCCCGGCCAATGCCCCTGCGCCTTAGGCATTCTGCACTTGGGAGCCTGGCATATGTGTCTTTTCTACTGGAAATAAAGCGATCACTCACTGCTCTGGCCAAATGCAGCGTAATTGATGGTGTGAGTAGACGGAGAAAATTTCCTGTCAGAAAAAAAAGGTTAACTGCGGACATATTACACCCAGGGTCTCTGATTCCAGGGTAATAGCATTTGGACAAAAGTAGCTCCCCATCCTTTTTATAGCTCTTTATGCCCCATTAGTATTACTGCAAGTCTCAGGACCTGCCTGCTCCCGCACTTAATCAAAAGCAATGGGTTGAAAATCATGTTCCAGCTCTCCTCATATTTGATTCATTCCTTCAAGACAGGGAGAAGTAAAAACACATTACTACCATCCAAACAGCACATGCATTATACGCTAAGCAGTTGATAAGGTTATCATTGGACTTTATCCCTTTGGGTACTTGGCTGGACAAGCACTTTCCTAGCCTTCTGTTCGGCGGGCCGAGGTGGCCATATTTCATTTTTTCCCCTCCCTTCTGACAGACAATCCGTTAGTTTCCCACAGATCTCTCTTTTAAAGACACATCCATGCCACTTATTTTAATTGTCGGCTTCAGGCAGGAAAGCCCAGAATCAATCCCTCCCTCCCTTCCTCCCTCCCCTCCCTCCCCTCCCTCCTTCTCTCTCTACCTCCCTCCTCTCTCTCTCTCTCTCTCTCTCTCTCTCTCTCTCTCTCTCTCTCTCTCTCTCCCTCTCTTTCTCTCTCCTGGAAACCCACTCCTTGGATGTAGCTCCTTTGAGAACAGAATCTAATAATAGAAGAGACACATTTCTTGGGGGAAGAATTAATTTATACACTTAATTACTCGGGATCCACTTCAAGCTCTCTGCCTTAATGCTCTCTCTTTCTTTTGGAGCGTTTTTAACTAAACACTGAGTACTCTGACAGCCCCCGAGGAGAGCCTGCCTCATTTAGATGGAGAGGCCTGGCTCCTTCCTGCTTCTGCCCCCATGGCCCGCCCGCTCCTATACCCTTTAGGAGGAGATGGTGCCTCGGCCATGGATTTGCGGTCCCCGCGTTTCTTCCTGTTGATTGGGATGGGGTGAGAGGGGCTCCAGTTCAGTGAACCGCTGTCTGTCACTCCTGTGCTCTCTGAGGTATCCCAGCCGATTTTCAATGGATGCTCAGTCCCAGTATAACTCTAGAAAATGAAATCACTTCTTTTATCTCTTCAAAATGGGGGCAATGGCCAGGACCTGGCTCATTCAGAAGGCCTTAGTCTAAGAAAAGCCTTTTTCTATGTGAGGGAATGTGTTTCACGTCTTGTTCAAAGAGTTGTAAAAAGGGCACAGTCAACTGCAAACTGCAGTGTAGGAAAGGTTTGCCTGCCCTGGATTGAGATAGGAGATTTATCGCTTGCTTCCAACATCAACAGACTAATAGAATGAACAATGGGGTGCAATGGATTCAAAATGGCCAGCGAGGCTGCTCCTGACAGCCCCAGGGCCAACTCTAGAGGCTGGGAATCCTAGATACCCGAGTTGCCAGAGTTGACTCTGGCTGTGCAGTTTCTATCTCTGGGAGTTCACAAGGATTAAAAATGTGGGACCTAGTACGTGACCCACAGGGACCATCTGGTTCCAAATGGGGACCAGTCAGTCTCTGCAACATCCCTCCACTGCACCAGCATTGGGGGATTTAACCACTGCTTATAGATCTCCCATATTAAGTGCACATGATATCTGGGAATGGTGACATGGAACAGGACATTAGCGTCACTTTGAGATTAATTTAGGTTCAATCTTGTGCTGCCTCCAAAGAATATTTCACCGAAATTATGGTATCAAGTTGAAACTGTCTTCTTAGGATCATATATCCCATTACATAACAATATAAATTATATATGTTACCAGGATAATTATTTTTAAGCCTCGTGAAAAATGTAGAAGAAAAACTAAATCTACCATTTGTCAAGCCTCAGGAGAGGGGACTGTAAATAATTTTTTTACGCTTGGAAGCTATGCAGAAACAGTCAGAGGAAGACGGGGGCAGATTTGGCTATATAGAGCAACAAAATAGCTATGTTTTAAAAGAGAGGTACTGCAGCCACTGTGACAAAGGGTTAGTCTCTCAATTATTTACAATTATAATGTTACTTAATGAGAATAGATGAAGTTTCCCACAAATTACAAATGTATATGTTTATATATACATTGTACCCCGCGTGTATATATAGATATATCCTAGAATAAAAAATACATATATTTTTCTAGAATAAGAAATACAATCAGTAAACAAAAGTTTACTCATTACTTAACTTCATTAGAAATCAAAAATGTAACTTAAACTACATTTACTTCCTCAAGCCCCACCAGTTAAACCAAGCCTTTCAGTGTATTCTATTTTATTATCTCAGGATTTTTCTACTTGATTTAAGTTACCAACCTGTCAGCCATACTAACGTTGGGTTAATGTTTCTAGGGTACATGGTATTTCAGTCCTGGAGTAGCAGGGAATTAAGTAGAATTTAAAATTAATTTTTAAAAGTCATTATTTTGTGCATTATATAGTGGGGTGTGTGTGTGTGTGTGTGTGTGTGTGTGTGTGTGTGTGTGTGTGTGGACATCATTGTAGACATCATCTCACTATTTTAGATCACTTGTGTCAATACTCTTACCTCTGCCTGCCCAGTGCTGAAATTACATGATGTATCACCATGTCTTAATAGACAACTATTCTAAAAGAATTTTGGGGTGAGTGGGTGGATAGGAACTGGAGAGATAGCAAGTGGTTAAGAGTTCTTGGTGTCTAATCATGGGCAATCCAGATTTTAGTGCCCATATAACAGGCTAGATATTCCAGAAACAATCCAGCTCCAGGAGGTCTGATGGCCTCTTCCAGCCTCTGTTTGCACACATGTGCATAGACACACATGTGCATAGACACACATGTGCATAGACACACATGTGCATAGACATACATGTGCATATACATACATGTGTACACAAACATAAATAAAACAAACCTTTAAAAACTTTTATTCCAGTATCTCAAACTGTTTCTGTTGCGTGTTCCTAGTGGTCTCGTAAGTAGATACAACCTTTCAGAAAGCAATCCAATGATATAAAAAGATTTTTATATTTTTGACCCAAGAACCTCACTTCTGGGACTCTACCCTCAAAAGCTATCTCAAATGACAAAGCTAATCTGGGAAGACCTTTATTGCTCCGTGGCTTATGATGACAAAAATCGAAATCAAGTCAGCCCCACAGGAGGAGCTTGTGTCGTGTCCATTCCGTGAGTACTGGCCAACTGACACAGGTCACCATGTGGGAAAACCTCCATTTACTAATATGGGAAAAGCTAGCTCATAAAATTGAAAGTCAGCTAGGATTTCCGTTACATACAAAGCAAACACGTGCAAAAAGACAGAAACGCCTTAAAATTATATTAGTTACTGAGATCAGTACATACCTAGAAGGGAGAAAAGCCAAAACCAAAGTGAAATAAAGTCAACTGCCCACACCATTTTATCATGTATGTGAGCCTTTGGATGTCCTGCATGTAAACGGTATGATCGTGGCTCTGCAAAACCACACAATCACTTAGGGAAACAGCTGGACAATTCTTACCAGGCTAAACATGCTACCATATGAGCCAGTAAGCCCTCTTCTAAATATTTATCTAAGAGAAATTAAATCATACTCTCACCAAGGCGTGGGTGAGAGCACTTAGAGTAACCCTAATGATCATAAGAGCCTCACATACGTCAAGTGTTTATCAACTAGCAAACAAGTGATGGACATTAACACACCCATACAGTGGACTAAATACTCCGCAGTGACAAAAGAGGGCTGCAGATACACACAACACACATTGATTCTAGATGCAGTGTGGAAGAAGCTAAACGTTAAAGACTGTTATACCTATGTGGCATTCTGGAAAAAGCAAAGAGAGATAGAAAACATCAGTGGTTTCCACGGGCTTCTCATGGAGGAAGAGACTGGCTATCAAGGAGTTATGAAACTTATGATGGTGTGTATGACTGGGATCTCTTGTTATATGACCTTATGCGTTTATCAAAACTTGTAGGATTGTATTCCCCACCATTTGTTTTCCTGCATGCCTCAACTAACTTGTCCTCCCCAGAGTTATCCAGAGTCTTGACAAAGCATCGAGATTACAGGTAATGTCTTCTTCATCTCTCATATACTCTGGCATAACTTTTAAAAATAAAAATGTATCTCTGTGCTTATTATTATCTCCAGAGAGGGTCACGAGTATATGGATAGACATCTATACTCTTAGTCAAAGATCTACTGGTAGGGAACAATGTGAAAGTTATTTATAAATGTTGAAACTCCCTGATTCAGGAAACTTCCCCTAACTGGCTCATACATTTTGGGTTTTTAAAGAAGTGCTACTTTTTGCCTGCCTTGATTTCAGCTCTTAAATAAGGTAACAATGTGTTTCGTTCTGTTTTCTTAGTTTAGAAAATAAAAGTCTTGGAAGTATAGTTTATTGCAAGTAGAATCAATGCAAGGCTGGTTCAAAACAAGAAAGTCTATTGATGTAAAATAACATATTAATAAAACAAAGATCATGACATATATGGTTCTCACAATAGGTTCAGAAAGTCTGTTTTTGAAAAACTCAACATCTTTCATGATAACATCCAACGATTGAAATAGAAGCAAGTGTCTTAACCCTGAAAGGGCATCTGCTAGAAACTTACACTTAGTTTAGTCCTGCTTACTGGGGTGAAAAACCTTACTGAAAACCTTCAGTAAGATCAGGACTAGGCTAAAACGTCCACTCTTTTCCGTCCCATTCAGCACTGTGATGTTCTAGCCAGGATAACTGAGTGAGGAAAAGAAAACAAAAACCATCGTATTGGAGAAATAGTTAGAACTATATAGGACATGATCTTCCATATACATAATCCTGAAGAATCTAAAAACAAAGGATTATGAAAATTAAGAAATAAGTTACGCAAAGTTGTAGGAGAGAAAAATCAACAAATATCAATTATTTTTCTAAGTGTGAGCAATGAATACTCTAAAATGATATTAGAATGAGAATTCCTTTTACAATAGTATCAGAAAGAATAAAATATTTAGGAAAAATGTTAATGAAAGAAGGCAAAAACATGAGAGAGAGAGAGAGAGAGAGAGAGAGAGAGAGAGAGAGAGAGAGAGAGAGAGAGCGCACAACCTCCAAGAAATGGGAACAAAGTCCGCAGTGTTAGCATAAGGATGCACTACAGCCACGGAATGGAACCGATGATCCAGAAATACAGCCCCTCATCCACGGCCAATTGGTTTTCAATAAGAGCAAAATGACAATTCACTGAGAAGCATGAATGTTTTCCACAAAGGATCCTGGGACGAGTGGGATGCTAAATATAAGGCTGGGTCTCTTTCTGCAAATCCTGTGCAGAACTTAACTCAGAGCAGATCATAGGCTCGAAGAAGGAACAGGAATAAACCTCCAAGAGCTGACTATTCAACAATGTCTCAAATGGAACTCTGAAACTGTAGCAAAAGGAAAAAGAAGAGAGTCAGACTTCATTGAAATTAAAAGCTTTTGTGTAGTAAATGAAAGTGCCCATCTGGAAAGTGAAAGGATAAGGTCCAGCAGGAGAGAAAAGGTCTCCAGATTATATGTCAGAGAAAAAGTTTGACTCTGTAGCATAAAATTTCTAATAGTTCAACAATAAGGGTGTAAGTTGTCCAATTTAAAGATGAGTGATCCAAGGTTGATCCCTGGCCTCTATACACATATAGATACATGCACACACACACACACACACACACACACACACACACACAGAGAGAGAGAGAGAGAGAGAGAGAGAGAGAGATACATAGAGACAAACAGAGAGAGAGACATAGAGAGACAGACACACAAAGAGAGACAAACACACACGGATACAACAGAGAGAGACATATACAGAGAGACAGAGACAGACACACATAGAGAGACACATACACTTCACACACACACACATAGACATAAACATAGGTACACACAGATACAATATAGGCACACACAAAAATATAGAGACCAACAAACACACATAGACACTCACATACACTAGACACACACAGACACATACAGACACACACACACACAAACACAAACACAGAGAGACACCACAGATTGCATGACTGACTTTATTTGAAGTGTCTCGGACAACTACTTCCATAGGCAGAAAGAACATAAGTGGTTGCATGGGGCTGAGGAGAATGTGGGATGAGGCAGTCTCACCCATTGAGTTTTGAGTGGAAAGCAGTCCTCCTAGAGGACCACATACCAGAGTCTCCCAGGGCTTCCTCTGCTGCCACATCCAGGGCCCAGTTGTCCAGCAGTGTGCAGAAGTGGGATACACAGGTATTGACAAAGATGAGGAGAGATGGATGAAGGTGGACGCAGACTCATTCCCTGCGAGGGGGCTAATCAGTTGGTTTTCACAAGCACTTTATTACCCCGTCATATCAGCCACAAATACCTACGGAGATGCTTAGGATCAGAGGCACACTGGCCCAATTGATTATATTACTTGGTTTGCTTTAGGAAGAGAAATGGAAAAGACCTTTGTCTCTTTTCTTTTTTCTTTTCTTTCTTTCTTTCTTTTTTTTTTTTTTAAGGCTGAAGCAAAAACAAGTAAAATACCTGTTGTGAATCCTGATAGAACAGGCGGCATGTGTCTGGATTCATATAAGACTTCTGAGAAACTAAATGACCGTGTCTGTCCTCTTGGTCTATAGCACACTGCCCCCCGCCCCCCATCATCAAGCATATCCTGAACCCCTGCAGTGCAAGAAGTAGAAGGTGAGCCCTGCCCAAGATGAAGACTTTTGTTAGACCAACAGGCTCATGCACGAAAGCATCAGGACATAAGTCCCCAAGAGGACTAGCCTAGCTGTGTGATAAAAGAGTTCTCCCTGGGACAGGATCCTTCCAATTCTCATCTATGCCCAGGGCTGACACTGTACCACAGCCCTCTGTACCCAGATGCCGCCTGGAGAGAGAGCCGGTCTCCCAGGAGTGCTGATACACCTGACAGCACAGGTGAGACCTCCACTTCTGCTCTGAGAGACCTACCCTGAGCCCACAGGACACAGGAGCCGAGGAGCACTCTGGGACAGGATCCTTCTGGTTTCCCTATGCACCCAGAGCTGACGGTGTGCCACAACTCTCTGTACCCAGACCCTGCCGGGCGAGAGTCAGTCTCCCAGGAGTGCTGATACACAAACTGACAGGAGGGTCAAGCCACTGTCAGAGACAGCAGGACCAGCTAACACCAGAGATAACCAGATGGGGAGAAGCAAGCACAAGAACCTAAGCAAAAGGAACCAAGGCCACTTGGCATCTTCAGAACCCAATTCTCCCACCACACCAAGTCCTTGATACCCCAACACACTGGAAAAGCAAGATTTTGATTTAAAATCACATTTCATGATGATGATAGAGGACTTTAAGAAGGACATAAATAACTCCCTTAAAGAAATACAGGACAGCACAGATAAACAGGTAGAAGCCCTTAAAGAGGAAACACAAAAATCCCTTGAAGAATTACAGGAAAACACAACCAAACAGGTGAAGGAATTGAACAAAATCATCCAGGATCTAAAAATGGAAATAGAAACAATAAAGAAATCACAAAGGGAGACGACCCTGGAGATAGAAAACCTAGGAAAGAGATCAGGAGACATAGATATAAGCATCACCAACAGAATACAAGAGATAGAAGAGAGAATCTCAGGGGCAGGGGATACCATAGAAAACATTGGCACAACAGTCAAAGAAAATGCAAAAAGATCCTAATCCAAAACATCCAGGAAATCCAGGACACAATGAGAAGATCAAACCTAAGGATAATAGGCATAGAAGAGAGTGAAGACTCCCAACTCAATGGGCCAGTAAATATATTCAACAAAATTATAGAAAAAAATCTTCCCTAACCTAAAGAAAGAGATGCCCATTAACATACAAGAAGCCTACAGGGCTCCAGATAGATTGGATCAGAAAAGAAACTCCTCCCCTCATTCAATAGTCAAAACACCAAACGCACAAAACAGAGAAAGAATATCAAAAGCAGAAAGGAGAAAAGGTCAAGTAACATATAAAGGCAGACCTAGAAGAATTACACCAGACTTCTCACCAGAGACTATGAAAGTCAGAAGATCCTGGACAGATGTCACACAGACCCTAAGAGAACACAAATGCCAGCCCAGACTACTATATCCAGCAAAACTCTCAATTACCATAGATGGAGAAACCAAGATATTCCACAAAACCAAATTTACACAATATCCTTCCACAAATCCAGCCCTACCAAGGATAATAGATAGAAAACTCCAACACAAGGAGGGAAACTACCCCATAGAAAAAGCAAGAGAGCAATCTTCTTTCAACTAACCCAAAAGAAGATAGCCACACAAACATAATTCCACCTCTAACAACAAAAGTAATAGGAAAGAACAATCATTGGTACATAACATCTTTCAACATAAATGGACTCAATTCCCCAATAAAAAGACATAGACTAACAGACTGGATATGTAAAGAAGACCCAGCATTTTGCTGCATACAGAAAATGCACCTCAGGTGACAAAGACAGACACTTTCTCAGAGTAAAAGGCAGGGAAAACTTTTTTAAGCAAATGGTCCCAAGCTGGAGTAGCCATTCTAATATTAAATAAAATTGACTTACAACCAAAAGTTATCAAAAAAGAGAAGGAAGGACACTTCATATTCACCAAAGGAAAAATCTACCAAGATGAACTCTCAATTCTGAATATCTATGCTCCAAATGCAAGGACACTCACATTCATAAAAGAAACCTTACCAAAGCTCAAAGCACACATTGCAACTCACACAATAATAGTGGGAGACTTGAACACCCCACTCTCATCAATGGACAGATCATGGAAACAGAAACTAAACAGAGACACAGAAAAACTAACAGAAGTTATGAACCAAATAGATTTAACAGATATCTGTAGAACATTTCATCCTAAAACAAAAGAATATACCTTCTTCTTAGCACCTCATGGTACCTTCTCCAAAATTAACCATATAATCAGCCACAAAACAGGCCTGAACAGACACAAGAAGATCGAAATGATCCCATGCATCCTATCAGATCACCATGGACTAAGACTGGTCTCAATAACAAAAAAACAACGAAAAGCCCACATACACATGGAAATTGAACAATGCTCTACTCAATGATAACTTGGTCAAGGAAGGAGTAAAGAAAGAAATTAAAGACTTTTTAGAATTTAATGAAAATGAAGGCACAACATACCCAAAGTTATGGGTCATAATGAGAGCTGTGCTAAGAGGAAAACTCATAGCGCTGAGTGCCTGCAGAAAGAAACATGAGAGAGCATATGACAGCAGCTTGACAGCACACCTAAAAGCTCTAGAACAAAAAGAAGCAAATACACCCAAGAGGAGTAGAAGGCAGGAAATAATCCAACTCAGGGCTGGGATCAACCAAGTAGAAACAAAAAGAACTCTACAAAAAGAATCAACAAAGGAAGGAGCTGGTTCTTTGAGAAAATCAACAAGATAGATAAACCCTTAGCCACACTAACCAGAGGGCACAGACACAGTATCCAAATTTACAAAATCAGAAATGAAAATGGAGACATAACAACAGAAACTAAGAAAATTCAAAAAATCATCAGATCCTACCTCAAAAGCCTATATGCAACAAAATGTAGGAAAATCTGGAGGGAATGGACAATTTTCTAGACAAACACCAGGTACCAAAGTTAAATCAGTATCAGATAAGCCATCGAAACAGTCCCGTAATCCCTACAGAAATAGAAGCAGTCATTAAAAGTATCCCAACCAAAAAAGAAAGAAAGAAAGAAAGAAAGAAAGAAAGAAAGAAAGAAAGAAAGAAAGAAAGAAAGCCAGCCAGCCAGCCCGCCCAGGACCAAATGGGTTTAATGCTGAATTCTATCAGACCTTCATAGATGACCTAATAACAACACTCTCCAAACTAGTTCACAAAATAGGAACAGAAGGAACACTACCCAATTTGCTCTATGAAGCCACAATTACTCTTATACCTAAACCACACAAAGACCCAACACAGAAAGAGAACTTCAGACCAATATCAATACCAAAATAATAAGATTCTCTCAAACTGAATCCAAGAACACATCAAAATGACCATCCACCATGATCAAGTAGGCTTCATCCCAGGCATGCAGAGATGGTTCAATATGTGGAAATCCATTAACGTAATCCACTATGTAAACAAACTCAAAGGAAAGAAAAACACATGATCATCTCATTAGATGCTGAGAAAGCATTTGACAAAATTCAACACCCCTTCATGTTAAAAGTCTTGGAAAGATCAGGAATCCAAGGCCTATACCTACACATAGTAAAAGCAATATATAGCAAATCAGTAGCTAACATCAAGCTAAATGGAGAGAAACTTGAAACAGTCCCACTAAAATCAGAGGCTGCCCACTCTTTCCCTACTTATTCAGTATAGTACTCAAAGTCCTAGACAGAGCAATTAGAAAACAAAAAAGAGATCAAAAGGATACAAATTGGAAAAGAAGAAGTCAAAATATCACTATTTGCAGATGATATGATAGTATTCTTAAGTGACCCCAAAAATTCCACCAGACAACTCCTACAGCTGATAGACAACTTCAGCAAAGTGGCTGGATATAAAATTAACTCAAACAAATCAGTAGCCTTCCTCTACTCAAAGGATAAACAGGCTGAGAAAGAAAGTAGGGAAATGATACCCTTCACATTAGTCATATATAATATAAAATACCTCAGTGTGACTCTAACCAAGCAAATGAAAGATCTATATGACAAGAACTTCAAGCCTCTGAAGAAAGAAATTGAAGATCTCAGAAGATGGAAAGATCTCCCATGCTCATGGACTGGCAGGATTAATATAGTAAAAATGGCCATTTTGCCAAAAGCAATCTACAGATTCAATGCAATCCCCATCAAAATTCCAACTCAATTCTTCACAGAGTTAGAAAGAGCAATTTGCAAATTCATTTGAACAACAAAAAACGCAGGATATAGAAATGTATTCTCGGCAATAAAAGAACTTCTGGGGGAATCACCAGCCCTGACCTCAACCTGTATTACAGAGCAGTAGTGATAAAAACTGTATGGTATTGGTACAGAGACAGGCAGGTAGATCAATGGAATAGAATTGAAGACCCAGAAATGAACCCACAAATGTCACTTCATGTTTGACAAAGGAGCTAAAAACCATCCAATGGAAAAAAGACAGCACTTTCAACAAATGGTGCTGATTCAACTGGTGGTCAGCATGTAGAAGAATGCAAATAGTTTCATTATTATTGCCTTGTACAAATCTCAAGTCCAAGTGGATCAAGGACCTCCACATAAAACCAGATACACTGAAACTAATAGAGACAGCGGGGAAGAGTCTCAAACACATAGAAATTTTCCTGAACAGAACATCAATGGCTTATGCTCTAAGATCAATAATCGATTAATAGGACTTCATAAAACTGCAAAGCTTCTGTAAGACAAAGGACACTGTCAATAGGACAAAATGGCAACCAATAGATTGGGAAAAGATCTTTTCCAATCCTTCATCTGATGGAGGGCTAATATCCAATATATACAAAGAACTCAAAAAGTTAGACTCCAGAGAACCAAATAATCCTATTAAAAATGGGGAGCTAAACAAGAATTCTCAACTGAGAAATAACAAATGGCTGAGAAGGACCTAAAGAAATGTTCAACATCCTTAGTCATCAGGGAAATCAAAATCAAAACAACCCTGAGATTCCACCTCACACCAGTCAGAATGGCTAAGATCAAAACCTCAGGTGACAACAGATGCTGGAGAAGATGTGGAAAAAGAGGAACACTCCTCCATTGTTGGTGGGATTGCAAACTGGTATGACCATTCTGGAAATCAGTCTGCAGGTTCCTCAGAAAATTGGACATTCCACTACCTGAGGACCCAGCTATACCTCTCTTGGGCATATACCCAAAAGATGCTCCAATATACAACAAAGACACGTGCTCCACTATGTTCATAGCAGCCTTATTTATAATAGCCAGAAGCTGGAAAGAATCCAGATGCCCTTCAACAGAGGAATGAATACAGAAAATGTGGTACATCTACACAATGGAATATTACTCAGCTATCAAAAATGATGACTTCATGAAATTCATAGGCAAATGGATGGAACTGGAAAATACCATCCTGAGTGAGGCAACCCAGTCACAAACGAGAACACATGGTATGCACTCACTGATGAGTGGATATTAGCCCCAAAGGCCTCCAGACACCTTCAGGACCTTAACTCACTGCATAATTGTTTTCAGTCTGTCTAATCAACCCAAGTAGCATGACTAATCGGCTCTTTAAACTTCTGTGATCCGTGAAACTTGAAAGCAAAGCCCACTTATTCTGGCTACTAATGGAGCTCTCCTTTCTTATTTTTATTTTGATGCACCGTTGATTGTGTATCTTCTTTATTAACGGCGAACGCTAACCCCAACACACCTGTTTCTTTGCTCTCTGGTCCAGTCTGAGATTACTTTAGAAGACAGGTGTACTGCGTGTGAAATTCAGCTTAAACTTGCCCTGAATTCAAGATAGAGCCTATGTGTGATATATTCCCTAGAACTAGAATATATTGATGCGTGCTGAAGGATTTTAAAGCACCACGGTCAGAAGCAGAAGCTATATTTTGCATTCTTGGACTCAGCTCTCCATTAAGAACTACACCATCATCTGGATACATCAAAGTAATTTGATTCTATAAAATAGAAGTGTTGTGACTTAGTGTGATTTATGTATAACCTCTGCCATTGGAAATCTATGTGAAATGTATCACAACTACAACTTTTTCATCAGTGAAATAATAAAGTTGCTGTTAACAACAACAGCAACAACAACAACAAAAATGCCTGGCAGAATTCTATGCTAAAACCATCTAGTCGTGGCCAAAGAAATTTTGTGTTACAGAAAACACTAAATGTTAAAGAAAGTAATTGAACATCAGCAACAACAAAGAGTTCTCAAGGGTAAGGGGTGTCTTTGTGGCAGAACTGGCCTCTCTACAGATGTGGGCGTGTGTTAGTTTGGAATCACAGGGTTCCAATGGAACCTTCCACCAGATCCTTCCCTGGGCCCTTCTGTTCTAAAGCCACCATGCTGAAAGACTTCAGGGAAACCCTCTCTGTCTAAGGGGGACAGTGTGGCTCGGGGAGGCTTTCTCCTTAGTACATGTGTCTAAGTGTCAGCAAAGTCAGGGCCGGGACTAAGTCCTTCCAGTCCCTTAGACCTCTTGTTGTGTCAGGATTCAAGGCTGTCACTGTACCCTACGAGTATGTCAGTGTATGAGGCCAATTGTGTAAGTCAACTCTCAGCTGCTGGCAAAATACCTGAGACTGAATCCTGCTTTCCATTCATGGCTTCTCGGCCCAATCATTTGGGGCCATAGACAAATGGCAGAACTTCATGCCAGTGGTAGCCGGGGAGTTGGGGCAGGATGGTGTCCAGTATACCCTTCAAGAGAACACCCCACTCTCCCCACTTGCTAGGCTCTGAAGTTCTTCGATACCTTCCAGTAATTCCATCAGCTGGGGACCAAGTGTTCAACATAGAAACATCTGAGGCCATGCTAGAACTAAACCACAACAGCCTATTTGTGAGCCCAATGGTCTGTGTGTTTTCACCTGGACTCATTGATCGCAGTCCTCCTGGACGGTCCCCAGGAAGGGAAGGGTGAATGTGTAAACTACACAGGACGGAGAACACGAAGCCTGCCTGCTCAGAGACGAATTAGGCTCAGGACATTGTACCCCCATGTATGGTACCTCCACATTTGAGAACTCTGGGAGCAGAAGGCCCCCTCACCTCCTGCTGCCCTTCTTCCCTGAAGCAGGCCATGAAGAATCTCTTCTGAAAAAAAAAAAAAAAAAAAAGCTCATAAGACCATCACATGAGAGGAATATGTCTCTGTCCCTGGAGATGTGGGTCCCAGAAGAAACTAAACCAAGGCTGTACTAAACTCCCCAGTGACCACGGTAAATCCACACAACATCTGTGTAATGGTGTCCGTCCACTCTCCATCAAAACTATGCATAAAAGCACACATTTTCATGTTTCATTGGATCTTCATTTGAAGACTCTGCTGCCCTTTAAAACCTACATTAAATAACTAAAAAGACTACATTGAACTATATATATGTATTGAATTAAATTATATATAATTAATATTCTCATTCTATATTGATATATATTTCACATAATTTTACATATTATACATTAACATATTATATAATATAAATTAAATTTAACATTAAATTATATATTTATACACACACATCCTAACCTCAAAGTTATTTAATACACATATGTTAACTGGTGGCATATATAATGTATATGTGTGATATATATGTATATATATTAAACAAATGACATATACCTTTCGTCTACCATGTATGGTAGTCCCATATTTGAGAACTCAGTGGGAGCAGAAGGCCCCCTTACCTCCTGCCGCCCTCCTTCCCTGAAGCAAGTGAATTAGGCCCTGGGTTCCCTCTCCATCACTGGGGCAAAGTGGAGTGGGAAGGGGGTGTAGCGGGGGAAATGCTATATTTCTCACGGCTCTAAGCTATAGAGATCTCAGCCATGACCCCAGGTAGGAAAGAAAAAAGGAAAGGCCCTATCAGGAGCCAGAGACAGGAATCTGGAGAGATGACTTAGAGGTTAAGAAAATAAAGTGCTCTTAAAAAATTCATTTAGAAAAATCTTTATTCCTTTAGCCAGCTGGCTCTCATTTCGTGCCCACGTTCTCTGAGATAACCTTCCTGGCCACCAAAGTGTTTTCAGATCCCTTGTAGAACCACCTGGAATTTCTGCTCCTTAGCTGTTGGAGGCTGAGAACATCTCTACCTAATTCACGGTATCCTGATTAACGCCTGCATAAATGACATCGTGTTCCGGGCATATTTGCTGGGTGAATGAATACGTGATCATCTCAGAAGTGGAGTTTGAATATCTTGATTTAAAACACATTCAGGGGCTGAGAAGTCCTGTAGGCACACGATCTAATGTGTTTCCCAAGTAGGATACAGGAAATGAGTTACCGTTTCCCAGGATCATGGCAAAGCAGTAATTATATCTCCAACAGTAGAATGGCCAGTCCCAGAATAAGTTTTTAAAACACGAGGCTCGGTGGTGTCTTCCCTCTGCGTTGCTATTCTTTGGAGACAGATACTTTTGTCTTTGTTTCTCCATGTTGCTGGCCCTGCCTCTAGCCCAACAGCTGGGAGATAAAGTGCCTTCATCTTCCCTGAAAGGAATCAATAGCAAGAATGAACACTTGGCTCTCTCCAAAAGGTCAGCTTGACACCTGATTTCTCAGGCTACTCTCTTGATCCCTCCTCCCCATTAATGGGGTAGCCTTCTCTTTTCTGGCAGACAACTTTCCAAGAACAAATTTGTAATACAATGTGGGGATTAAGGTAATGTCTCGGACTTCATTTAGTCTGGCCCCTCGAATGAAGCATGGGCCAGAATGAAGCATGGGCCAGCGCGTGCCTGGGTCATGCATCTTAGATGTGAGCGTCGTCCAAGCAGATGCAGGCAGAGGTGAGTTTAATGAGCGAGAAAAATCTACAAATAGAAGGACCGTCTGCGTGTGCACACAGCATGGAGAGGGTCAAGAGGCATGTGTGTTGTTTAGGTGATCCCAGGTATGAGACACACACGGGCGCTTTGCAGGTTTGGCAGAGGATGGCTTGCTGGGAGCCCAAACCGAGTTACCATGCCACCCACTTGCAGTCACTTAGTTTTTCTCACCTGGGGGGCTGAGCCAAGGAAACAAGTCTCCTGCATCTAACATGGTCATTGCTAGGAGTAAATGGAGAGACATTGGAGGTCTTCTGACTGGGAAGTCCTGCACATTGGAGTAGCCTCGAAAGCATCCTTGGATGTAACTGGCCCACACAAGTTCCCGGAGATGCACGAGGTGGCCTGGGGCTGCCCTCAGCCTTTCAACAAAGTGATGTCCAGTTTAAGAAGACCTAATGTGCAAAAACTCAAGCCCCAAGTAAAAGAAGACAAATAGTGTGCAGGCTAAGGTTGCCAAGGGTGGGCTCGGACTCCCCGTCAGCACCCCACCCCCATCCAGTACCAAAGCTTCAGGAAGGAGACAGAGGATTATCTTTTTTTTTTTTTTTTTTTTAATGAATAGGACAGGCTGGGGATGCCTGGCAGGCCCCATCTGTCCGCTGCCCCAACTCAATTTGATTCCCATTCACTGGCCATTGTCTGCCTCCCTCTTCTGATTGGCAATCTGGAGGGGGTGGGGTGCAAAGGCTTAACAGTTCTCCCTGGCTTACTGAAGCCAGGACCCCTCCTTCATAGTCCTACCCACACCCTTACCCCCGGAAAGAAGTGTTCTGGACTGGCTCAGCCTCAGCACAGAGTCAAGTTGGCCAGGGGGCTGTGGTGGCTATATCAGGGACCTGGAGAGTTGCTGTGGGACAGGAGTAAGGTTTGGGTTGGAAAACTGAAGTTCACAACCAAATAAATGGTTGGTCCCCAAAATACACATACAAGTTGCATTGTACAGACTGAGTGGGTTATATTACAATGTTATATTTAGAATATTTCATGCATAGATGTGTATATATACATACATATGTGCATGCAGTACATATGTGCATTCAGTAATGTATATATTACTAATATATATTCATGCATACAATAGCAATTAATGAAAAGGAGGCCATGAATTCAAGAGAGCAAGGAAGCAGCATAAGAGAGAGTTTGGAAGAAAGAAAAGGGGAAATGCCGTAATTATAATGTCAAAAGGGGAAAAAATGTGCTAGCAATGTCAGGGGCCTTGAGGGAGGAGGTGAGGTTAGGTCAGATTAGGTCTGAGCCCTAACGGTTTCTGAGTGTGGGGAGTATTGTCCAGAGCTGGTACCTCAGCGACCCACTTCTTTTCTGTTTTATATTAAAAGATAACAGAGCAGCCCTGGTTTAAAAACTACATTTCTAATCTTGCAGCCAAAGCCCTTTAGGATCTGTCTGTGACCTTTGGCACAGTCGTGTTTTGTCTTGGTCTTTTGTAAATTGTCATCCTGAGTAATAGGGACATAGAGAACTTCAAAGTTGAAGGGACCAGGCCTGACCACAGTCGTCATCGATTCAGCGTCTCTTCTGCCAGCCCATTTGAAACACGGTTACGAGCATTTGCATGCATTTGAACAAATGATGATGGTGTCTGTGGATGTAAGTGGCATCGTGTTGAATCTATCTTTCCAAATGTTGGTCTGCCTGTGTGTTTGGTGTTGAATTATGCGTTCACAAAGCAGGGCTGTTTTGACCTGTGGCACGTACATACAGTTTGTTTTTCCTGCAGTGACACTGTCAGGGAATGTTTCTGTCCTTTGCTCACATGTGTAAGAGTAGAAGAGAAAGTAGGGGATCTGGGAGATGCCTGCTTCTGTGCAGTCTTAGAGCTGCCTCACTGTACTTTGTTCCCCAGAGTCAGGCTTGCCGTTATTGCTGCTGTTGTGCTTTTAGATTTGTTTTTATTTTAAACTTATGAGTGCACACATGCATGTATGTGTGTATGTGTGTATATATGTATGTGTGTATGTATGTATGTGTGTATGTATGTGTGTATGTATGTGTGTATGTATGAATGTGTACATATGTATGTGTGTGTATGTATGTGTGTATGTATGTGTGTATGTATATATGCGTGTGTATGTGTGTGTATGTATGTGTGTATGTGTGTGTATGTGTGTGTATATGTATGTATGTGTATGTATGTGTGTGTATGTGTGTGTGTATGTGTGTGTGTATGTATGTGTGTATGTGTATGTATGTGTATGTATGTGTGTGTATGTATGTAAGTGTGTACCATGAGCATGCTTGCTGCCCTGGGGGACCAGAGGAAACATCAGATAGATCCCCTAGAACTGGAGTTACAGATGTTGCAAACCACCATGTTGGTGCTGGGCACTGAACCTAGGTCCTCGATAAGAGTAGCCAGTGTCCTTAACCATTGAGCCATCTCTCCAAAGATGCATCCAGAGTCAGTTCTAATCAGACAATTCGAACGCTCTGATGGGTGGGGAGTGAAGCATGCCCTGTTAAGGCAGCCTACTTTAATTGGAGTGCTGAAGTGGTTTTGGTATCAGAAATACTAATGTGCCTTTGCTTATTAATAATGCTTAGAAACAGAAAAATTTTAATTCTGAACTTTGGAAAACTAGAATAAATGGAAGGTCAACTCCTAAGCTATGCATGAACCCAGAAATCGTTAATCAGACTTTGATAATTACAGACACACCAAAAATCAACTTTCTTTTTTACTCTGGGCTTTGGCGCATGCGTATGTGTGTGTGTGGGTGTGTCTATCTGTCTGTGTGTGTCTGTCTGTGTGTTGTAGTAATTTCTTTATCCACATCAAAATACCAAACACTTACACCCATGTAATATCTACATGTGTCATTCACAAATGACTATAGTTCAGAACGCATCTACTGGACAGTTCCAAACATCGCTGAAGGAAGACCCCTGGCTCAGATAACATACAGAGCGTTTATTCTGCGGAAATAGCCAGCATGCAAGGGTCTACTATTCTTTAAAATGGCCACCCCAGACAAAGGCTCGAAGACCTTGTTATAGGGAACTGGGGGAACTCTCTAAAGTGATTAGGCCATCTAAACTTTCACTGGTGGGTGTTGGGGAGGTCACAGGGGGTCAGCGGTCTGCATTCCTATGTCAGGAACGTTTAACCATAGGATGAGGTAGAACTGCCCAGAGACGGCCCATCCTGGGAGAAGGTATTTCCCCAGGTTGTGGTTATCCCCAGGCTGTTCTTTAGGAGGGGGTTTTGTGACCTTGTTTGGATTCCATGGTCTGATCCTGGAGCTAGTGCCTAATGGCCTTCTCTTCAAAATCAGGCCTGGTCCTTAAATGGAGACAAGCAGGGTTTATGTTGTCCTTTTAATACAGCAGATCAATAAAACCAACTGTGGCATAGCTCAGTTCTTTTTTCAATAAATGCTTAGACTTTATTTATTTATCTGGGATAGTATGTCAACAGTGTGTATATATATGTAAGCGTGTGTGTATGTGTGTGTATGTGTGTGTATGCATGTGTATGTGTGTATATGTATGTGTGCATGTGTGTATGCATGTGTATATGTATGTGTATGCATGTGTATATGTGTGTATATGCATGTGTGCATGCATATGTGTGTATGTGTGTATGCGTGTGTGTGTGTGTGTGTGTGTGTGTGTGTGTGTGTGTGTGTGTGTGTGTATGTGTGTCAGAGGACAGCTTACAAGAGTTTGTCTTTTCTCCCACTATGCAGTTTTGGCTGTCAAAATCATGTTGCAAAAATTGGCACTAAACATCGTTGCTAATCCATCTCACCAGCCCCTGTCACTCAGTTCTTGTGTTCATAAGCATGCAGGTGATAGTTAGCGAGCTCACCTTGATGCTTTACTTAGTTTGAGCATTTGTGACCCGCAGGTTGGCACATCAGAGGCCCACTGCTGAAATCTAGCCAGTAGATCATTCGGATTACAGAAAGAGCGAAGTGTTGGACTGGCCTTGTTGTGTGCCAGTTCTCCAGAGAGGACACGGTCTCTATTGTACAGAGCATGATGTAGTAGTGCTTTGAGAGCAGTTGCCAGAGGAACATGGGCCTTGCAGATGACGCAGAGATCTGAAGTCTTAGTCTGAGAATGAAGAACATCGGTGGTCTGTGCTCGTTGTATCTGTGGTCAGTACTCACAGTGTGAACCATGGGCCCCTCTGCTCTGTGTGATGCTCCTGAATGTATTACGAATCCATTCTCCTCAGTGAAAGAAAAGAGGTCCCGTGTAGTTTAGACCAGGCCTACCCCCCAGTTCTCTGGGGTGCACACTTAATTTTTCAACAACTAAAACAGGTAGCTGGAAGTGTGGCCAACAGTAGAGGGGGCATATGTGGAAAGGGTGCTCCTTAGGTTGGCAAGCCGTCCATCCTGGTAGAGGGCAGCCCTGCCCCAGACTGAGAATCCTGGCACCTGAGGCACAACGTCCTCTCTTTCAAAGGAACACACATCCGGGCTGGGGATTTAGCTCAGTGGTAGAGCGCTTACCTAGGAAGCGCAAGGCCCTGGGTTCGATCCCCAGCTCCGGAAAAAAAAAAAAAAAAAAAAAGAATCAAAGGAACACACATCCATTACCGCCACTGACCCTCTCAATGCCCGAGTGAGGTGAGTTGGAAGGAAGTGGAGGCCCCATTTGGCCAAGGTTAAGTGGCTTGGCTGAGGTCGTTCATTTCAGTAGCAGAATGAGCCTAGAGCTTGGGCCTCTGGGCTAGGACATCTGGGACATTGCTGGCACACAGACACGGTGCTCATGCACATCCGTGCACACACACACAACACTTGTACAGTTAATGTGGCTTTTCAGCTGGGGATCCTGAGTCCTTGTGAGCAAGAACTATTTCACAGGTCTAAAAATCTTCTATTAAAGAGAACAATTACTTTCCAAGTTGGTCCCTTTCTATATTCCCAGGGTGGCCAGACCGCTCTGTCAGGGCTAAAGGACAGTTAAGAATAAAAGAACATTGCTCATTCAAAAACTGCTACATATCAGGCCATTTTAGACCTCTAAAATCGGCCTGAACACTGGCTGCTTATATAAATATAAACAGTTTGGCTGCCATTTTGCAAACAGTATCCTAGGCAGGCCACTCTGCTGAATTGTCCACAGGGTCACTTAGCTGTCATGCCTGTTCTATATAGAGTGTACCTCACATCTCCGGCACGCAGGTTTGTCACACCCACCCTGTGTAGAGATGTGGTACACCTGTCCCACACGGAGGGCGGCTATGCAAACTCCACAGGGCATCATCAGAAATTTGTGAGGACCCCCTGGTCTTCCCACCTCTTTACCTCAGCGTCAACCACTTCCGCAGTCTCTTCTCTTGTTTTTTCGTCACCTCGCCTCATCTGCGCTTCTCTTCTACACATCCCACAGCCAGCAGTGAACATGTATTAGAGTGTAAGTCATAAGGCAGCCAGCTAGACAGAACTAGGGCCCACAGCTAGGAGATGGAGAAAGAAATCAAACTTGAAGGCCATCGGGCAGAGCAAGGAAGAGTAGTACTGAGTCTTAGGGGCTCACACGCTCAGACAGGATGAATCCACAGAGCTTCCTCAGGAAGATGGGCTACGGATGAGAAAATCGGAGAGAAGAAATGGAGACTTTGCTTCTGTCTAACCCTAGAGTTGGCCTCTGATTCTCCATCTGCTTCCCTCTCACAGAGCTGGGCAGTGTAGCAACGGGCCACTTCTGTTTCCCTTTTATTTCCCTTTCCTTTCAAAAGTTAGAAGGAGACTGGAGATGGGGTGTGCACAAGGGCTTCACGCAAAGCTCCGGCTGACTGGTCCCACAGAGGATAAATGACTTAGGTCGCCCATGCGGCAGGTGTTACACAACTCGTCTGTGTTGGCTTGAGACCTTGGTGATCCGCCTCTAATTGAAATCGCTTTCCCTGACCTCCTCCGTAAGCCAGGGCTTCTGCTCCCAGCCAGCCAGGCAGCCGAGGAGCTGCTGAGGTGGATGGAAATCCTGGCTGTGGCTGTGCCCGCTGCGCATCTCTCCTTGCCCTCCCCAGGCCTGCCCAGGGGAGCTGCCAGGAGCCTGCCAGGAGCCTGCCAGGAGGCTGGCAACGCCCCGTAGGGGGCGTATTAGTCCGTTTGGGGGGGCGTGGTTGTAGACCTTTGATAGTGTGTGGGGCCGGCCTAGCAAAGCCTGTGATGAGTGGTTTATTTAGGATGGCTTGACTCTACACTCTGCTTCACACAGGTGGCCAAGCACTTTTACCTGCTTCTAGCTATGCTCTCTTGTTTCCAAAACAAAAACAAACCAAAAACCAACCAACCAAAGAACAACAAAAACCCTCTGACAAAGGAGAGGGACTCCCCTCCTCTCACCAGGAGTCAGTTGACACTTAGGACTTACAACTCTTGAAGCTGGCTTTGGAGCACACCAGTGTCCGTCCACCTCTCTCTCCTTATTGGTCACACTCGGTGTACAGACACAGAAACACACTTGCGCACATTCCAGACATACTCTGTCATATGTTGCAAAGAAAGAGGCTCCGGTGACCCTCAGGTGAGTATTGTCTAACTTACTTAATGAGAAACTCGAAGAGCTGCTGGCTTCCCCGTGGCCGTGACTGACTCCACACAGAACACACATCGTTTGATCCTAAGTTAATTTCGCTTTGTTTCTTTCTATCCTAAGAAGTTGGGTTTGCTTATTGAAAGGGCTTGGGGGAATTCCTTTAAGGTTGAAAGCTACTCTCACTACATCTCTAGGTCTTCTCATCCCCCAAAAGAACGCGAAATAGGGACAATAGCAAGATGTTTAAAATGTCATACGAAATAAAACCAGGAGCTCAGGACTACAGCTGCGAGGAGAAATCACGCTGATGGTCGACAGCAGAGAAGCAAACCAGACATCCTTCTACCTCAGCCCTCCGTATGCAAGGAATCCTGAGTTGTAACTATGGAGAGAAGAGGGTTGGGGTGACTGGGGACCCCCGGGGAAGGAGGCACACTAGGAACCCAGGTTGGGTGTCTAAAGGCCACATGTGATTCCCCAGTTGTGTCCTAGCTGATTCCCGAAGATTTTTTTTTCAGTTATTAAACAATTAAAATTGGAAAGGGGAAAACTTCCTAAACACCTCCTGATAGCCTACTGTGTGCAAGCCTGACACTGCTATTTCACCCACTCTCCTAAAGGTTCCTCTTACATTCTTACCCCCAGCCAAGTGTGTACTGTTACACCCGTGCCATAGCCGAAGACTCTGGAATTCATTCACTGAGCAAAATTTGAACTGAGTCTGTTGGACTCTAGTCGATGTGGCATCCTAATACTAGAAACTGGCTGGTGGGATCCATATTACTTTTATAGATTTCTGGCTTAATTAAGGCCATCTGTCACAGTTAATAGTTCAGTCCGATACTTGGATGAACCTAACCCCTGCACGTTAAAGCCAACACCGGGGGAAATTCAAGCAAAGAATTGAACCCATACAAATCATTTATATAATTCTGAGGGAGAAAAAAAAAAGCAATAGCCATAGAGAGTGAAAGATAATGAGGTTAATAAGAAATTAAGGCAAAAAAGAGGCAATAGCCAGAAGATGTTAAGGAATCATCCCAAGAAGATAAAATTCAAATGTCAATAAAAATATGAGAAGGTGTTTAATGCCTGTATTTAGTCATCAGATAACAAAGTGACAGGGAAATCGTTTCCACATCGAGTGCCAGCGCCTACCCACTGCCTCAGCTGCTGGGGGAGAGCTTTCTCTTACAGCGGATTATGGGCGAGGTGGATCATGAGACGCGTTTGGAAATAAACCAGGAGCTAATTGTTAAATTGTGAGGTGGGGTGTCCTTTAACCTAGCAGTTTAACTCCTGGGAACTGGTTCTTTAAAAACAAAATTTCAGTAGGAACGCATTTGTTCCAAGCTGAGCTTGCTTGTATCAGCCTTGTTTGTAACTGCATAAAACTAAAAGCAAGATGACGGCCCGTGTGCGGAGGGGATGCTGGAAACCACGGGGGCGTTTCTTCTGTGGAATCCTAGGGCCCCCAGTGCCCAGAGCCATGTCTCTGCCGACTTGGAGGCATTCCAGTGATGCAGATTTAAGGAAAGAAGAGTGATGTGTAGATAAAGACTGCACAGTCTACCTTTGTAGGGATGACCCTCACCGAGTACACACAGGTAGTAATGTGTATAACTGACTATGAACATAGAGAGTACTGTCAAAAGAGTCAAAACAGACTGATGCTGGGAAACACGGAAGGACAAGGAAGGTCTGTGGGGTGCACAGAGAACCAGCCGAATGGCTGAGAAACACCTAAAGAAATGTTCAACATCTTTAGTCATAAGGGAAATGCAAATCAAAACAACCCTGAGATTTCACCTCACACCAGTGAGAATGGCTAAGATCAAAAACTCAGGTGACAGCAAATGCTGGCGAGGATGCAGAGAAAGAGGAACACTCCTCCATTGTTGGTGGGGTTGCAGACTGGTACAACCATTCTGGAAATCAGTCTGGAGGTTCCTCAGAAAATTGGACATTGAACTACCTGAGGACCCAGCTATATCTCTCTTGGGCATATACCCAAAAGATGCCCCAACATATAACAAAGACACATGCTCCACTATGTTCATCGCAGCCTTATTTATAATAGCCAGAAGCTGGAAAGAACCCAGATGCCCTTCAACAGAGGAATGGATACAGAAAATGTGGTACATCTACACAGTGGAGTACTACTCAGCTATCAAAAACAATGACTTTATGAAATTCATAGGCAATGGATGGAACTGGAAAATATCATCCTGAGTGAGGTAACCCAATCACACACAAGGCATGCACTCATTGATAAGTGGCTATTAGCCCAAATGCTTGAATTGCCCTAGACGCACAGAACACATGAAACTCAAGAGGGATGACCAAAATGTGAATGCTTCACTCCTTCTTTAAAAGGGGAACAAGAATACCCTTGGCAGGGAATAGGGAGGCAAAGTTTAAAACAGAGGCAGAAGGAACACCCATTCAGAGCCTGCCCCACATGTGACCCATACATATACAGCCACCCAATTAGATAAGATAGATGGATGAAGCAAAGAAGTGCAGACTGACAGGAACCGGATGTAGATCTCCTGAGAGACACAGCCAGAATACAGCAAATACAGAGGCGAATGCCAGCAGCAAACCACTGAACTGAGAACAGGACCCCCATTGAAGGAATCAGAGAAAGGACTGGAAGAGTTTGAAGAGGCTTGAGACCCCATAAGAACAACAATGCCAACCAACCAGAGCTTCCAGGGACTAAGCCACTACCTGAAGACTATACATGGACTGACCCTGGACTCTGACCTCATAGGTAGCAATGAATATCCTAGTAAGATCACCAGTGGAAGGGGAAGACCTTGGTCCTGCCAAGACTGAACCCCCAGTGAACGTGATTGTTGGGGGGAGGGCGGTAGTGGGGGGAGGATGGGGAAGGGAACACCCATACAGAAGGGAAGGGGGAGGGGTTAGAGGATGCTGGCCCAGAAACCGGGAAAGGGAATAACAATCGAAATGTAAATAAGAAATACTCAAGTTAATAAAGATAAAAAGAATAAAAAAGAGAGATTATTGATAGATGATAGATATAATAGAGAGATGATAAATAGATATAATATGGTAAATAGAGATAGATGATTGATAGCTATAGATGATAGATGATAGATAAATGATAGACAGATATAAATGATATATAGATAAATAGATGATAGATAGATGGATAGACAGATGATAAGTGATAGAGATAGACTGTTGATAGATAATAGATATAAATGATAAAGAGATTATTGATAGGTGGTAGATATAATAGATGATAGATATGATAGATAAAGATAGATGATTGATAGCTATAGATGATAGATTAATGATAGACAGATATAGATGATAGATATATAGATAAATAGATGATAGATAGATAGACAGACAGACAGATGATAGGAAAGAAGGGAGTGGAAAAGTAAGAGAGGTGATGTGCAGACTCTTCGAGGTGCCTACAGAGATACAGCGCAGAGTAGAGGAAGCGCTCAGCTCATCAGTCACTGACAGTGGTGTGCCCGTTGGTGCAGTCACATTGGCAAACCGACTCTTCTCATTTCAGTGGGAAGTACAAAGAAATCCTGTCTCTGAGCTTCACTGAACAGACTGTGGTCACTGGAGCAATAAAAGCCAGTACAGACTGTCTGCGGCAGCAATTCACCATGTTCTAAATCCAAAATCACAAGATGCCTCCTGGCTTTAAAATGGCTAAGTAACAGTGCACTCTTACCATGGGACTGGTTTGAATGAGAATGGCCCCCAGTGAACAAATGACTTCCGTCAACATCACCACATAAGTATATCTTCAGATAATGATGAGAAAAGGCAAAAACTAGACCCAAAGTAACACACTGATGTAAAGCACAGCTAATTTATGCAATTAAGGACTGACACAATGGTGAAGGAATGGGGTGGAGGCTGGCGGGTACACAGAGAATCCTGGGGAGCTGGTCTCATTCTTTTCTATCCTGTGGTACCTTGAATGAGAATGGCCCCCATGGGCTTAAATGTTTGAACACTTGAGCTGCAGTCGGTGGAACTGCTTAGGAAGGATTAAGAGGTGTGGCCTTGTGGGAGGAGGTCTTTCACTGGAGGCAGGCTTTGAGGTTTCAAAATCTCACTCTACCTCCAATTAGTGTTCTCTAGAACTTGTGGATCAAAATGTAAGCTCTCAGCTCAGCCACTACCCTACCGCCATCCCCACCATGATAGTCATGAATTTACCTTAATCGTCCAAAATTAGCTTAACAAGTTAAACATTTTCCACTATAAGTCACCTTGGTGTTGTATCTCAGCACTAGAAGAGTGACTAAGACAGTGGTAATTAGACTGGTATTCATTTTATAATAATTTATCAGCCTGAAAAATCTATGATTGGTGCACATTTATGCGCTGTGGTTCAATAAATATGCAAACAATTACAATGGTAGCTACAACAGGAGATGAAATTTGAACTAACTTTTACATTCTCACTTTTCCAATACTTTGAGTGGTTTGCCATATGAATATATTGTTTATAGGATCTGAAAATTAAAGTTATTTTAATTGTGAAAATAGTTTAAAATGATTCAGAAACGGCTATATTCATTCAACCAACTGAACTAAATATAGGTCCTTCAACAAAAGTATTGTTATTATTTCTTTAGTGTGTGTGCTTATGTACTTATATGTGCTTGTATGTGTATATGTGTGTCTGTGACAGAGGTCAACCACAAGTATCTTCTGTTATTCTCTGCTTTATTTTTTGAGAGAGGGTTTCTCACTGAACCCGAGCTTCACAATTGGTTGGTCAGAAATCTCCAAGGCTCCTCTTGTCTCTGTCCTCCTGGAGCTGGGCTTACAGAGTTGCAACACCTTGGTTCCTTAGCTGGTTTATTTTACATGAGCGCTGAGTTGTGAACTCAGGGCCTCATGTTTGTGCATCAAGCACTTTACTGCCTAAGTCATCCCCTCCTACCCCCACAGTCGGTGTTTTCTTTTTGTTTTGTTTTGTTTTTGTTGTTGTTGATTTCAGAACTGAGTTTTGATCCTACTGCTTCATACATGCCGAGAAAGCATTCCACCACTGAGCTACGATCCCAGCCACAGTCTTGAGAAAAGATTTGGACTTGCCAATCTCACATATTTTTTCTTGCTTGAATACTGACTCTCCTTTGGTCTTGAGAGATCATACATCCACAACTCTGTCTCCGACACAACCAAACATCATAGCACCAGACTCTTCCACATGGCACAGGGCCAAGTGTTATAGATAGAACCTGACCAGAGAAGCGAGAAACTCTGGTTTAAGCACTAAATCTTCTTGAAACTCTAGCAATTGAATCATTTGGAAACTACTTTCCTCGTTAGATCAAGAGTGCCCCAATCCAATCAATTTTAAGATTCCTTCTCATTCTGATACGCTTTCATGTTTTAAAGGTGTGGGGTAGATTTTAGATGGTTGGAGTCAAGTTCTTTGCGCACCATCCTCATGAATTTGGTTTTGGCTACGTGAGAAATGCCAGAGTCGGCACTTGGGGGCATGCCTCTAGAACAGATCACACAAGCCTTCCCTTCAGGTAGCCTACCCTTTAGAGTAAGAGATAGGCAGCAAGTGAATGGATGGATGGATGAATGAGGAAAAAGAATCGGGTGATGGGACTGCCTCCTAAATCTTTCGTCCACAGATTACCTGTCTCACCTGTACCTTCTTCTTGAGTTGAAGTCCGTAGTCATAAGGTCCCATAAATACGACAATAAACTTATAGAGCATCAATTTCTCCTTTGATATATAAAGATAGTAAGATTCAGGTTGCCTTGGTTCCTTATGACTCTATAAGTGGCCCCTAGTTCTTTCTAGGAAAAACAATGGATGTGTATGTGTGTGCATATGCACATGTGTATATGCAGAAAGGGCAGAAGAAGGCATCAGATCCATTTGAGCTGGAGTTACAGGTAGCTGTGAGCTACCCCATTCAGGTGCTGGTAACTGATCTATCCCTCTATAAAAGCAGCAAGCACTCTTACCACCTCTCTAGCTCCTGAAAAGACTTTGAGGCTGGTGAGCTTAGTGTGGCGTTAGAAAGTCGGTAACTAAGAGAGAGCTTTGAGGGATTATCATATCTGAATGAATTGAACAAATGACCAGCACGATGTCCTGTGAATTGAATGCAATATATCCACTCATTCTTCCGGTTATCTATTTGTCTGCCCATCTATTCATGCATCCACACACCAACCTTACCATCTACCACCTACCCACTCCTCTACCACCTGTCCACTCGTCTACCACCTGTCCACTCGTCTACCACCTGTCCACTCGTCTACCACCTACCCACTCATCTACCACCTACCCACTCATCTACCACCTGTCCACTCGCCTACCACCTGTCCACTCCTCTACCACCTGTCCACTCGTCTACCACCTGTCCACTCGTCTACCACCTGTCCACTCGTCTACCACCTGTCCACTCGTCTACCACCTACCCACTCATCTACCACCTGTCCACTCGTCTACCACCTGTCCACTCGTCTACCACCTACCCACTCCTCTACCACCTGTCCACTTGTCTACCACCTACCCACTCATCTACCACCTACCCACTCATCTACCACCTGTCCACACGCCTACCACCTGTCCACTCGTCTACCACCTGTCCACTCGTCTACCACCTGTCCACTCGTCTACCACCTACCCACTCATCTACCACCTACCCACTCATCTACCACCTGTCCACTCGCCTACCACCTGTCCACTCCTCTACCACCTGTCCACTCGTCTACCACCTGTCCACTCATCTACCACCTACCCACTCATCTACCACCTGTCCACTCATCTACCACCTACCCACTCATCTACCACCTGTCCACTCGTCTACCACCTGTCCACTCGTCTACCACCTACCCACTCATCTACCACCTACCCACTCATCTACCACCTGTCCACTCGTCTACCACCTGTCCACTCGTCTACCACCTGTCCACTCGTCTACCACCTACCCACTCATCTACCACCTACCCACTCATCTACCACCTGTCCACTCGCCTACCACCTGTCCACTCCTCTACCACCTGTCCACTCGTCTACCACCTGTCCACTCGTCTACCACCTGTCCACTCGTCTACCACCTACCCACTCATCTACCACCTACCCACTCATCTACCACCTGTCCACTCGTCTACCACCTACCCACTCATCTACCACCTACCCACTCATCTACCACCTGTCCACTCGCCTACCACCTGTCCACTCCTCTACCACCTGTCCACTCGTCTACCACCTACCCACTCATCTACCACCTACCCACTCATCTACCACCTGTCCACTCGCCTACCACCTGTCCACTCCTCTACCACCTGTCCACTCGTCTACCACCTGTCCACTCGTCTACCACCTGTCCACTCGTCTACCACCTACCCACTCATCTACCACCTACCCACTCATCTACCACCTGTCCACTCGTCTACCACCTACCCACTCATCTACCACCTACCCACTCATCTACCACCTGTCCACTCGCCTACCACCTGTCCACTCCTCTACCACCTGTCCACTCGTCTACCACCTGTCCACTCGTCTACCACCTGTCCACTCGTCTACCACCTACCCACTCATCTACCACCTACCCACTCATCTACCACCTGTCCACTCGTCTACCACCTACCCACTCATCTACCACCTGTCCACTCGTCTACCACCTGTCCACTCGCCTACCACCTGTCCACTCGTCTACCACCTACCCACTCATCTACCACCTGTCCACTCGCCTACCACCTGTCCACTCGTCTACCACCTGTCCACTCATCTACCACCTGTCCACTCGCCTACCACCTGTCCACTCGCCTACCACCTGTCCACTCGCCTACCACCTGTCCACTCATCTACCACCTACCCACTCCTCTACCACCTACCCACTCCTCTACCACCTGTCCACTCGCCTACCACCTACCCACTCCTCTACCACCTACTCATCCATCCTCCTATCTGCACATCATCCTACCCATCCATCCTTCCATCTGTTCATCCGTCTATCCTTTGAGCCTATCTTCATCTATCCTTTGAGCCTCTCCGAAGCAAACACCGTGTGCTGGGATAACAATACCCCATTACTTATGAATTATCCGATGATGGACTCAGTAATCCCTTCAACAGGTGTTTGCTGAACACCACCTATATTTGTGATTCACCCTTCACTGAGGCTTGTGGAGAACACAAGGATGCAAGGGGGGTTCTGTCCATCCCCACAAGGTTTGCAGCTGAGGCAGGAAAGTCCTTTGCTTCTAAAGTAGGAAAGCCAGCACCGCGCGAGGTCCCCCAGGCCAGAGCTCTGACTCTGAGCCCTGTGCACACAAGGGCATCTCTGGCAGAAGGCAGGATTTCTGCTCCACCTCACACCTCAGTCTCTCATCTTCAGAGAAGGAGGGGGCCTCCAAACTTGAAGAAATAGTACGATATTAGAGCAAAGCCATAAACATAAAACATTAACATGTAATTCCCTTATGCTTTTGAAAAATTACTTCATAAACGCAAAGTAAAATATTTTTCCCTTTTTATTACCTGACAATTACATATTAAGAATTTCTTTTTATGTTTAAAAACATATGCAAGCCGGGGAAGGCAGACGCCGAAATGTAATTGCTTTCCTTCTATAAGAATCAGATGTCATTTGCTTCCAACTCAACTCTGAAAAGGAGATAGGAAAAAAGCAAATTGTTGTATACATTAAATTTGGAAACATCTGATAGCTTTCCTCAATTAAACTATTTAAATGGAAGAAGATTGCTGTACAGCTCTATCATATCTCACTGAATAAAACCTCAGCTGAGGCAAATTGGCAATGGCAGGTACCAAAGGCATCGACAATAATGAGATCGGACAACCTAGTGGAGGTCATTGGTAATTGTTATTATATGCAATATCGCACTGTCAGAAACAGAAACGGAAACAACACCCTACCAGCAAGCAGACCTGATGGGCCGAGCACGGGCGTGGGGGTGGGGAGCTCCTGAGCTAGGGTAACTGGGGGAAGTCAGGAGAGCCTGAACTTTGGGGGCGGAGGGGGGGGGCTGGTGAGGAGGGCTCGTGAGGAGGCAGGTTTTGCTGTATATGCTTGGCCAGTGTGAGTTCAACCATAACTCATCTTGTTGGTGCAGTTTTGCCTGTTAGCCACTGAGGCAGGGTCTGAGGGTGGCCCCAGGCCACAGAATGGGACCCTGAGGAGGGATATGAGAAAGGGGAAGGCAAGGCCTGCATTTGCTGTGGGTTTGCCCTGAGCCGTGGTCCTGATCCAAGTGACTCAAAGTTGTCGCCTGTTCGTTGGTTTTTGTTTTCCCCAACAGCTTTCTAAATGCTGAGAAAGAGAAAGGGTATTTGCTTGTTCTCATGATTTGAGTGTCCTTGTGAAACTTCCAAATTTAAGAAAGAAGAGGCCAGAGCAGTCTGGGACCTAAGCAAGCCTGAGTGCTGGAGACCTCTACTAAGCGTGAACACTGAGCCTTGCTCACAAACATGCTGTCAGCATTTCCCAACAGCCCACAGCTGCTGGGTCGCAGTGGTCAGTGCACCAGCAGCAGTGCAGGGTGCTGGCCTCTGGGATCAATGAGCCACTGTTACCTTGAAACTTGGCAGATATGTCCATTTTCACAGGTTAAAAACTTCTTTTTTTTTTTCTTTTTTCTTTTCTTTTTTTCAGAGCTGGGGACCGAACCCAGGGCCTTGCGCTTGCTAGGCAAGTGCTCTACCACTGAGCTAAATCCCCAACCGGTTAAAAACTTCTGATGACTAAGGTATTACCCAACAGCCCCCTGTCTTGCTAAGGCTTCTAGTGAGGTCTACACTTGGGTTACAGGTGTTCATCTCCCACCATAGGATGAAAAGTTATTATTTTTGTTGTTGTTTTAAGATTTGTTTTATCTCCTACTTTTGCGAACGAGTATTTTATCTACATGTATGTCTGTGTACTACCTGCATGCCTGGTGCCCACAGAGGCCTAAAGAGAGCCTTGGATCTGCTGGAACTGAAATTATGAGTGGTTGGGTCATGGGACATTATGTGGGTACAGGAAATCATACCTAGGTCCTCTGCCAAAGCAGCTTATACTCTTAAGTCTCTGGGCCATATTCTGTTTGTTTATTCCCATGGATCACCTGACCTCTTCACTGAACTGGTGAGACAAAGAAAACACAGAGCCTGAATTCTGCCCCCGTGGAACTGACAACTCCAAAGGGAAATGATCATTAATACTCTTCTTTTTTTTTTTTTAGGTTATATTACTTATAATATATTTTGATGCTTTATATTATCACATTATCTTATTATATATCTTGTTATCTTTTTTCTTCCTCCATCTTTATTAAATTGGTTATTTCTTATTTACATTTCAATTGTTATTCTCTTTCCTGGTTTCCAGGCCAACATCCCCCTAACCCCTCCCCCTCCCCTTCTATATTGGTGTTCCTCTCCCCATCCTCCCCCCATTACTGCCCTCTGCCCTCCAGCAGAGGAATGGATGCAGAAAATGTAGTACATCTACACAATGGAATGCTACTCAGTTATCAAAAACAATGACTTTATGAAATTCATAGGCAAATGGATGGAACTGGAAAATATCATTCTGAGTGAGGTAACTCAATCACAGAAAAACACACATGGTATGCACTCATTGATAAGTGGCTATTAGCCCAAATGCTTGAATTATCCTAAATGCACAGAACACATGAAACTCAAGAAGGATGACCAAAATGTGAATGCTTCACTCCTTCTTTAAAAGGGGAACAAGAATACCCTTGGGAGGGAATAGGGAGGCAAAGTTTAGAACAGAGACTGAAGGAACACCCATTCAGAGCCTGCCCCACATGTGACCCATACATTTACAGCCACCCAATTAGATAAGATGGATGAAGGAAAGAAGTGCAGACTGACAGGAACCGGATGTAGATCTCTCCTAAGAGACACAGCAAGAATACAGCAAATACAGAGGCGAATGCCAGCAGCAAACCACTGAACTGAGAACAGGACCCCCGTTGAAGGAATCAGAGAAAGAACTGGAAGAGCTTGAAGGGGCTCGAGACCCCATATGAACAACAATGCCAAGCAACCAGAGCTTCCAGGAACTAAGCCACTCCCCAAAGACTATACATGGACTGACCCTGGACTCTGACCTCATAGGTAGCAATGAATAGCCTAGTAAGAGCACCAATGGAAGGGGAAGCCCTTGGTCCTGCCAAGACTGAACCCCCAGTGAACATTAATACACTTCTTGTCCTCCCACCCCAGGCAATGTGGGTAAAGAACCAAGGAGAGAGGCTCCGAGGGGATAGAGCTGCTCAGGGTTGGCTCCTGGAAAAGTTGGTATTTGAAGGCCGGATATAAGCAGATGAAAGGCATTTAAGTTGAGAAAGTAAAGAGAAGCAGAGCTATCCACAGAGCCATCCATCAGAAGACTAGGTGGTGTGTTAGGCACCCACGTGGCGAAGAGGAATCCCTTGGCACTCCTGATCGAGAAACAACCCCTTTCTCTGCCCTTAACATCAAGTCCTGCCCATTAGGATTAAGGGGTTCACTTAATCAGTCTTTTATCTGTGAAACAGCAAGATAGCCCAGACTGGCCTCAGATCTCCCAGGTTGACTATTGATTTAGGGCTATTTAAGCCTAAAACAGTCTTAGTTATAGACCTCCTTGGTCCTACTTGATTTTCATTCACTGGCAAGCTAGAGGATCCTCTGGATCAGGTCTGAACCTGGGGGTGGGCACAAAAACCTAGCAGCAGTTCTAGCCTCAGATCAGTCGGTCACGTGGCACTGCCATATTGCAAGCCATGACCTGGCTGTTGCTTGCAACAATTCTGTTGGACTGGAGGAGAAAGGAATTTTCTAGACAATAATTAGACTCATCGGTCTGGAGAGGTTAAAATGGATGTGGAATAGGGGAAGCATACCACAAACGCTGCCAAGCCCTTTGTTCACCACCTTCCAGTGAATATTAACTACTTGGCTTTATTAACCATAAGCATTGAGCCCCACTGTGACTGTCTTGACAACCTTGGGCCACTACTCCTAAGAGTTCACATCGTGCAGATCAGTGGATCTCTTATCACTGGATAAGTGAGATCTAAGTTTCTCCTACACCAGAGCTACCTGAAAAACAGGTGGCCAAGGCAAAGTCTTCGGCAAAAGTTCAAGTTAGTACTCATGGTAGGGGGTAAAAGTGAGAGTGAATGATGGAGAAGGGAAGGATAAAAAGTGTCTGGCATAGGGAGAGAAAACGTCTGCCAGGGGACAGTGGGGCTGGGTCCTATGGGAGATGGGCTGGAACAGAGCCTCACCAAGACTCTGCTGTCTTAGGCTCCAGAGAAGGCCCTGCTAGGAGTCCTTGGGGAAAATGCTCAACACCACCAGGACCAATCCAAGAATTCATCTTGAATAAGGAAAAGACTCAGAGGTTTAAAGGAAGATGATACTGCTATTCGAGGCCACCATTGCCTCGTGAGGAGAGTAGATCCTGCTTAGGGAGAGTCCCTTGGTGTTGCTAAGCACTTTGCTGCATTCGAATGCACAAATTAGGTTTGGGACTGGGGCTTAGAGACACAGGATGCTAGAGAAGGAATTTGGAGGGACCTTGGAGGGAGGAGGAAAGAGAAGGTGAACTAGAAGAGCGGGGGTGGGGGGTGACTAGAGTGAAACTTGAAGACACCAGCGGAAGGTCCTTGGTGATGAGTGGAAGGCAGTGGGGAGTTAGATATAAAACAGTGCAGTCTGCTATTTGGGTCTATGCCTTATGTAGTCACCTACAAATTGAGAAAGAGGCTATGTCCCATCTGGCTTTTCCTGGTACTTTCTAGGGAGTGCTTTCTAAGAGGGTGAGATGTTCCACACACTGGGCACTTCAGGAATGTGAGAGCATTGGGTACAAGAATTAATAGGTTTCTTCCTTATGACATGGGTGGGGCTTGGCTAATGCAGGGCCTCCAACCCCAGGACAGCCCACTACCTCTGGATTACAGACATAACTGTTGATGGAGAGCCAAGCACTGAGGAGTGAGGGCACTGGCAAGTTTGAGGACAAAGTAGGCCTGCCTGGAGGTAGAGATGGACAAGGAGAGCCTCAGAGCTCAGAACCTGGAAGGCTCAGCTCTGTCCATTACACATCCTTTGGGGGCATTGAAAGATAAACTTTGGTGCACAAAAGTGTTAGAGTTTGTTCGAGCAGTCAGAACTGCCCGATTCAAGAATCAGGTAGTTCCAAACACAAAGTGGGGCATGGGTCATTATAGGTTGAATAGGGGAGTAGAACAAATTAATTAACTGACAGGGTACAGTTTTGGAAAAAGAATGCCTCATTTGTCCCATTCTAATGGGAGGTTCACAACATCTAATTAATAACCAGTTGGCCATCTATGTTTGCTGGCTTTCTTTTAAATTGGTGGTTTACAGCAACTGAGTCCAAGTTAGATTTTTGGTTTGCTTATGTAAGAGTTCAAGGTATTGGCGTCACTTCCATCTAATGCCCACACCCTGATTAATTATTTTAACACAGGAAACTGACATCTTGGTTCTCATTAACACATGCTACTCCTAATTTTAGATAGATAAAAAAAAACCAGTAACTCCAGCAAGCATTCCTAGAGTACATTCTGTGTCCTGGGCACCATTCGAAACCCCTAGCATGTATCCATTCATTCTCGGTATCTCTTTGAAGGGAGTTCTCTCATTGTGTCCACCTTCCATATAGGGAAACTGAGGCACAGCGATCCTGATCTCCCTGAGCTCGCGCAGGTCCATGTTTATTTGCTATATTTCAGGATGCAGCATGCATTGGGGTGCTCTCCGAGCATAGCAGAGAATGGTGACACTCTTTGGAGAACTCGGAAATCTTCCTCTCCCGTTCATGCTTCATCTGCCACCTTCAAGACAAAACACTGCGAATACATCTTTGTGCCTGCTCTGCAGAGCAGAATGTTGACACAGTTTTTGTAGAATGGTGAGTCACAGATTTCTAGGCAGACGACTGGTGTGGGAAATGGTGTTTCGGGAAGTTCTGCTGACGGCATGGATTTCATGAGGAGATTCAGAACACAGGACCTGTGGTTTGTCAACTGTGCTCATAGTGGGGGCAGGATCTGCTGGGGGAGCCTTGCCTCTCTGCCTCCCAGCACAGCAGTCTGAGGTTTAGTCTGGCCCTGTCTTTTCTTGTTTCCCAGTTTTGCATCATATTTCCTGCCTGACAGAAGCCTTGCTTTGAATTCAGAGACTGACAGGGACCCTGGGTTCTTATTGACCCTAAAGCTGTTGAAACTCATTGTCTCCCTGAACCTTCGACTCTTGTAACTGAGGCCCGTGGCCTTGAGGAACACTTCTCAGCTATCAAAGGCATCTGAAATAACACACAAACACAATTAACTCTGCCCCCAGAGAGAAGGAGCAAGCAGGCACCATGACAGTTAAGAAAGTGGGCTCAGACACAGCCAGGGCTTTCCTGCTCTCGACTGTGACCCGTGGTATAGACCAGAGCTGTCCCATGGGGTGGTCACAGTGGAATCTTGAGGAAACAGGAGTTGAAAATGGAGGTAATATTATAGAAATTTGATTAGGGGTATAGTCAAATAGCTTTTAAAAAATACAAACTATAGAACTCTAAAGCTTGGGAAATCTCTCTAAATGGTAGGAAATTGCTAGATAGAAATTTTCAGTTTGTTAATTTTTGGTTAGTTTTCCTCTTCACCTTGGGAGCTTTCTTGAAAGTTCTAGGGGACAGAAGAGTCAGTTAAAGAGTCAAAGGAGGGTATGGACAGAGAAAAATTTGGGAACACTGTTGTCCTGTTCTTGGAGACAGTGGAAACACCTTCCATAAGAAATGGTATTGATTTTTAATTTATAATGTTTTCATTTAACCTCTGCTCCTTACTTTCTTCCCACTTCTTAAATTTACAGCCCAGCTAGTTCTCAAAAGACAGGAAGACAGGCAAACCCTTTGGAATAACCACTGAGACCAAACCATGCAGGAGACGTCAGGACACGCCAACACTCTCCTGCTTCAGCCCAGTTATGGATCAGGATTCCAAGAGGAAAGAAGGAATTATCATCTGTCCTCAGGGAGCAAAAGAAACTCAGATGTGAGCAAAAGCAGGAAGAGACACACCCCCCTCATAACTGACCAATTCAATTGTAACCTGGAAAGCACTGGGCAGTGTGTTCAACAGAGAACTCAACCAAAATGGATGACTTAGAGGCTCCCCCAGGCAGGCAATCCTGAGGCGACGTAGCTTCTGTATACAAGGGATGTCTTCTCAGGCTGGAGGCAGACATCAATACCTGATGGTATCCAGGAAGGATGCAGGACATGGCTACTTCCCAAATGCCTCTGCCTCTGGGAGGGGGCCCGCCTTGGAAGTCCCTGAGCTTGTCTGATTAGAACAATAGAAACGCTGGTGTTCTATGCCCATCCCCAACCTAGCTCCTAACTACGGCTAATGGAACCGTTAGATCGGACATAGGCTAGTCTATGGGAGAAGAATGGCTTTCTGAGCAAAACACTGGTGTGCTTAGAGAAGGTTTGGGATCAACAAGAACACAGTAAGTAAGGGACACAGCAGCAAACTCCTGAGTCCTGAGGCAGGAACATAGGTGGGATTCTCCCTGGGAGGCTGCTCTGGGCTGTGCAGGATGGCCTGTTGGCGGCTTTAGGTAGGGAATCATGAGGAGTTCTAAAGAGAAAGCTAGCCTGAGCAACCCCATGCCAAGCAGCAGGTGAAGGAGCCGGATGCTAGACCGTGGGCGGCTTTCATTCTCAAAGCAAGGGGTTAGTGATACTAATGCTATTCATGGAGCCCAGTGCTGTGCTCTGGCCTGGTCCAGATCGGGTCTGCTCAAGTCAGGTCTAAGGAGCACAGTGCTTCAGAGAAGAGATGGCCAACTTCAGAAACAGCTCTGACAGAGGCTTTGAACTTGGCCTCTGTGGTTGATCCCCCACAGCTGTTAAAGATACAGCTTCTGCCTGAGTCCTGAGCGTCTACCCTTGTGGGCTGCCACTCACCTGTGCTCAGCTCACTTATCTGCAAAATGGAGTTAGCCTCATTACTCAGACATCGAGAAATAACGAGTCCTTCACAACTGTTAGCCCTGGTGTCGAAAAGGCTGCAAGGAGGAGTCTCATGAGGGAGCAAGAGGCAGGGGTCATTGTGTGCAGTTTCTCTGGCTTTTACAATATAACACTTACATTTTAGAACAATGACTATATCTCTGGCCTGCCCTCAGACTCAATGATTGCCAACATCGAACCTAGTTTATTCTCCTCCCTCTCCTCTCTCTCTAATTTCTTTCTTATTCTCACCTCTATGTATCTTCTTTCCTTCTTCCTCTAACTCACTTCAGATCAAGCTTCAAACATCTGGAGAGCCTGGTGGTTAAGCTTACTGGTTAATAGCACTGAATTCTGTTCCAGAAGACATCAGTTAAAGTCCCATCAGTCACATGACAGCTCAAAACTCCAGTTCCAGGGACTCTGGTGTCCTCCTCTCAACTTCTTTGGCTCCGCAAGCGTATGGTGCATGGACATTTATTCAAAAACATCCATGAACATTAAAAAAAAGCTTCAAGGGGTTGGGGATTTAGCTCAGTGGTAGAGCGCTTACCTAGCAAGCGCAAGGCCCTGGGTTCAGTCCCCATCTCCGAAAAAAAAGGAAAAAAAAAAGCTTCAAACATATTGTAACTTTATCCCTAAATACCTCAGTCAGCATCTCTTAAGAGTGGAGACGTTCTTTTCTCAGTCACATTAGCATCCTGAGAAAATTAGCAAGAATCATTTCCTGAAATGATCTAACTCCAGTCTTATCTGGTTCCTCTCCTTTGATCCAATCCATGGTCTAATAGTGCTGGCTTTAAAACAGGAAAGTACAGGCCTCTGTTATTAAGCTTGGGAAATACAATGTGTGCTTGCATATGGCATATATAAGTACCTGTGCATAGATTATATGAGTAGATAAAGCTTTGTGTCATGTGTGTGGTATGTGTACATGTGTGCTTCTGTGTGTACGTGTGTACTTGTGTGAGACTACATACCCATGTGTGTACACATATGTGTGCACTTGTGTGTATGCCTTTGTATGTGAATATATGCACTTGTGTGTGTGAGTGTGTGAATGTGCCTGTGTGTGCGCGCGCACCCATGCTGAGGATGGAGATACTAAGGAATCATCTTTGACCTAAATGAGCCAAGCTGTGCTAGCAAGTAAATGATCCAATTGCCCCTTCCCTCCCAATACATTTGAGGAAATAGGAGTTAAACTCCAGAAACTGTTGAGTGGAACCAATCTTGGCTGAGGAGGTTGAAGATCCTAATGGTTTTGTTCCCTTGATAGATTGATTCAGGTGTCCCTCTCCCCCATCATCTCCTTTCAGGGAGCCAGCACAAAAGTCTTTTCTTTGCTCTAAAGGGTCAGCATTATCTTCTATTTTCCTCTCCAGGCCTGCAGCTGACGCACAAAGAAAGGTGTAATTACAATGTGGCGTGCTGCTGATCGAGGGGCCTGGAAATTCTGAGCCACTCACTCTGCTCAGAATACATTTCAATTTGGGCCTGTGAATTTGACATTGAAATGAGTTTTTTCTTTAAGACCCTAGAGAAAACAGCCCATGCACGGGCGCATTCACAAATGGTTTTGCAAATCTAGGCTAAAGTGAACATTCAATTCGAGGAGGTCAAATCAAGCCGGAATCCTGGAGCTCACAGCAAGAACCCAGCAGAGCAGACTTGGCTCTGGGAGGGCATAGCCTTGGACTAGCCACCACGACTGCACTTCTTGGACAGCTTGCGTGAGTTGACAGTTCCCGTCCCCAGATCCCCAAATGTCTTACTCTGCGGTTCTAGGGTTCAAGGGCGGAAGCTGCTGAGATAATTACATGGTAGGGAAGGACCCCTCAGAGGCATAACCTCAGCAAGTTACATGGGCCGTGGAGATGTTTGATTTGACCCTTGACCCTTCACTTTGTGGAGGCCAGGAATGGCTCAATGGCTTGGGAAGTTCGCTATGTGATAATTATGCTAGTTTCCGTAGCAGCAGCATTCATCATGTGAGCATAGAATAATCTCCTGTGACAAGACCGCTACTTCTGCTCCTCACCTGTGAGGTGTGGAAGCTGAGGGGCCGGGAGCCCATTAGCCAGGTTCTGAAGTTTGCGCTTGAATGTGCCCATTCCAGGTGTACTTCATTGTCTACCCACATTTCTGCATCGTGCAAGCCACACCTGCCCTGGCCTTACCATTCGCTTGGGTTACACATGGCTTCACCTCATTCCTAGCAGGCCAGACAATAGACCGTCAAGCCATGTATCTGTGTCCTGGGCTAGAGAGAACTTCCAAAAGGAGGCTGGAAGTGAACCTCTGTTAGGATGTGCTCTGTCTAGCATGTTTGGCCCTGTTCTCTCCCGGGATGATCTGGATCAAGGAGATTCACATTGTGCTTATCTGACCTCTGTTTGTTTTCCCAGGATTCTAGACCCAGCCCATCCGCCATTTTTTCCAGCTAATGCTCTGAAGGACTGCATCCAGACAGCATTCTGTGGGCTCCAAGCGCCTTTCTCTTCTCTCCACTCTTGCTGGCAGGAGGGAATATTCAGGCGCTCAAAATAATTGCACAAGACCAGATGCCCAATGTCCTTGTGTCTCAGTAACTTCTCAGGCACTCAAACTCAACTGCAGCCCTGGATGCTGAGGGTACCTGGCAGGCCATCCATGTCTCCAGCAGGGTGGACTTAGCTTCTCTGGAGCAGTGAAGACCGGCCTCAAACAAACATGGAAAGTTACAGTGAACCCAGCCCCTGGGGCCCTTGCCACCCAGCTGGGGCAGCTTAGGAAGCCAGATTAAAATGATACGCTTTCAATTTGGCCTTAAATGAATTCACCAAATCGGCATCTTTGATGTCAAGTGGAAGTGAATTCCACAAATCTCAATTTATTTTATGGGGCAGCATTATTGATTTTTTTTTATCATCGTCTGCTTCTCTTTCTTCTCCCCTCCCTCCCCTGCCAACCCTCTTCCACCTGGATTGAACAGTTTGATTTAAGAGTGGCAATTCCAAAGGAGGGAAGGGACACTTCTGCCTTCTTCCTTGACACCCTCCAGCCCCAGTGCCCAGGGCACATGTGTCCTTTCAGCGGGAAGTTTATCTTGTTAGGCCCTCCCTAGGCTGACTAGAATAGTTGGCCTACCCCTTTCTCTTCCCAAGCCACCCTTAGCCAACATGGTGCCTGTGTGTGTGTGTGTGTGTGTGTGTGTGTGTGTGTGTGTGTGTGTGTTCACTTCCCTAAGGCCACAGAGGCTACCTGAGCCTTGCAAACATACCCACATTTGGTGGCTATCTTATTTTGAGTTTTACTGCTGTGCACAGACACCATGACCAAGGCAACTTTTATACAAACAACATTTAACTGGGGCCGGCTCACAGGTTCAGAGGTTCAGTCCATTATCATCAAGGCAGGAACATGGCAGCATCCAGGCAGGCATGGTGCAGGAGAAGCTAAGAGTTCTACATCTTCATCTGAAGCTGCCCACAGAATTCGGACTTCCAGGCAGCTAGGATGAGGGTCTTATAGCCCACCCCCACAGTGACACACCTACTCCAACAAGGCTACACCCTCTAATAGCGCCACTCCCTGGGCCGAGCATATCCAAACCATCACAGTGGCCTATGACATCTGACTTAGTAGATTAGCTGCAACCTGTCTGACCAGCTGCTTCTCCATTCATCCTCCCATCATCGATGGAGGTCTATGTATCTCCAGCTTCTCATGACTTTTCGGAGCTCAGTGCCTGTTTATTGACTGAGGAGACTCAGCTAGGACTCAGTGCCTGGTTTTGGGGGGGGGGGGTTGGTTGTTTTTTTGGGTTTTTTTTTTTTTTTTGGTTTTTTGTTTTATTTTGTTTGTTTGTCTTGTTTGTTTTGTGGGGGTTATTGTTGTTGTTGTTGTTTTTATGATATTCCTTCAGTATCCCAAGCCCCAGTTCGAGGCTTTGCTAACTATGATGAACTTATTGAATCTCCAACAGAACTGATGCTTCCCTCCCCCACCTGCTGCAAGCTTCCAAGACTTCGTTCCTAAGTGATGGTTCCATCTTGCCGGCCCAGAGGAGACTCAGAAACTGTCGCAAGTTACTTTGCTCTCTAACCAAATCCAGTCCATCAGTAAATCTGAGTGGTAGGTAAAGACATGACCCCTAAAGATGTGGTCACCTTAATCCCCAGAAACCCATATGTATGGTACTACCTAAGAAGACACCAAGCCCTTGGCAGCTGTGATGAAGGCTTAGAATTTGAAATGGGAAGATTATCCCCGGTTGCTTGTATGAAGTCAGCGTTTCACATAGACTCTTAATAATTGTTCTGGGAGAGGTTAAGAGCACTGTCTGCTCTTCCAGAGGTCCTGAGTTCAATTCCCAGCAACCACATGGTGGCTCGCAACCATCTATAATCAGGTCTGGTGCCCTCTTCTGGCCTGCAGGCATACACGCAGGCAGAAAACTGTATGATGTATACATAATAATTGTTCTGGGTAACAGTTACAGGCAGTGTTACAAGCAGGAAAAGGTCTGTGATGGCTACTTTTTTTTCCTTTTTTTCGGAGCTGGGGACCGAACCCAGGGCCTTGCACTTGCTAGGCAAACGCTCTACCACTGAGCTAAATCCCCAACCCCTGTGATGGCTACTTTTATGTCAACCTGACACAGCTAGAGTCATCTGAAATGAGGGAGCCTCAATGGAGAGAATGCCTCTGTTATATCTAACTCTAGGACACTTTCTTAGTTAGTGGTTGATAGGGAAGGCCCAGCCCTTTGTGGGTGGTGCATCTGTGGGTCCTGGGTTCTATAAGAAAGCAGACTGAGCAAGCCATGAGGACGAGCCAGTAAGCAGCATCCTTCATGGCCTCTGCATCAACTCCTGCCTCCAGGCTCCTGTCCTGTTTGAGTTTCTGTCCTGACTTAGATGATGAACAGTGATGTGGAAGTGTGAGCCGAATAACCTCCCCACCTTACTCTGGTCGTGATGTCTTATCCCAGCAATAGTAATGCTAACTAAGACAAGGAACTCCCATCTACTGCTGTCCTGGCATACACAGAATAAAGGCAAGGCCTGGAGAGGGCTGGAAGCTGAAAGGACAAGGACATGGTTTTACCAGAAACACCCAGAAAGGAGCTAGGCCTCCTGAAGAATGGTCCATCGTTGGTCCCATTGCTTAGACCATAACAGAGCCTTCTCACCAATCTTTCTTTGATCCTTGGGATTAGCTTTCTCTGGTGCCTCCCCTCCCCCACTGCAATCAACAGTCCACTAGGACCTGTCAAGCACCCGTATGTGTGTGTGTGTGTGTGTGTGTGTGTGTGTTATACACATATTTGTGGAGAAACGTATGCACATACATGCTCACTCTACAGAAGCCAGAAGAATGCATCTGTTGTCTCCCTCTGTGATTTCCACACCTTGTGTCTTTCTATCTCAGGTTGCCTGCCTCTCGGTGTTGTATAAAGACTATTCGTAATGTAAGTGATGGACACTGACAGCTTTTCCAGATAGGAAGTGCCGAACTTTCCTGGCAAG